>NC_133538.1:54129218-54446968 GCF_048544455.1 Silene latifolia
ATGCATCATCAAGTGATGGGGCACTAGTGGCAGATGGTTGTGAAAAAGGGAGAGGGTCACACAGACATGGAAATGGCCAAAGAAGTAGATCGAAGTCGCGCGTGAAGGACATGGATAGTGTGGAGTGCTACTATTGTCATGAGAAAGGTCATATTCAACGAAATTGTCCAATAATGAAGGAAGACTTGAAAAGTGTGAAGTCTTTAAGAGAAAAGTTGGGCAAGGCTAAGGTTGATGATTTAGGCGATTCTTCCAATATGGTGTGTGGTAATAGTAGTGATGATGAAGGCATATTCTTGACTTCTCAAGATGAGGTGGAGTGTCGAGAAAAATGGGTGATGGATTCGGGTGCCTCTGTGTATGTGTGTAAAGACCAAAGATCATTTGATACTTTGCAAAATAATGGAGACTTTGGGCATGTCAAAGTGGGTGATGGCCTCAAATTAAAAGTTGAGGGTGTAGGGAGTGTAAGAATGAAACTCCATGATGGCACCATAAGAACTTTAAAAAATGTGAGGTATGTCCCTAAAGCTTGTTCCAACATTATTTCTTTGGGTGTGTTGACGACTCAAGGGAACCGATATGTTGGTTGTGGTAAATGGTGCAAAGTATATCGTGGGAGAAGCTTGGTGATGCAAGGGGTGAAAACGAAGAATAACATTTGCTATGTAGATGGACATAGCGTGAAGAGAAAGGCCGACATAAAGAAGAAAGTCCGCTTTTCCGAGATAGTTGAAGTATTTGGAGCTTTGGGTCGAGGGAGGAAATTGTTGGATTAATCACCCCAAAGTCCAAATATTAAAAGGTGAAATAAGTGTGTTGATGTTACAATGCAAAATACGTAGATTCATTACGTTTTTGGAAAAGAGAACATCAATGCTCAAGATGTTATAGAGTTGTTTTTAATTACAACAATTAGTGACTTGTTAGGAGTTTTTGAAAGCCACTTAGTATAAATAGCTAGTAGTGGTAGTATTATAACACACACAAAAATATAGAGAGACAAATTACATTATATTGGTGAGAATACTTCTTGTTCGAAAGAGAGAAAAGAGAGTGTTCAACATCCATTACAAATAATAAGAGTGAGGCAAAGTTTGAGAGAAAGTGACAATACTAGTGTGAGTGATTGTACTTACGAACTTTGTAATATCTTATTAAGTGAATTAATTTGTTGAGAGAGCCGTGGTTTTCCCTTAGTTGAGAAGAGTTTCCACGTGAGAAATTGTGGTGTCACTTTATTTGCCCTTACTTACGTTCGTTGCGTGTGTTCCTTCGTAGTATCGTTGTTGGGTGAGACTATTCCTACACAAGGTTTACAGGACGCTTCCCCAACACAAGCTTAAGAAATATGACTTGACCAATTGAAAACACATTATTTAGCGACTTTTGACTCATATTGAACTCTCGTTAGTAATATTTGTTACTCGATTCATTATTATTCACTCATTTAGAATAACAATAGAATTATACAGAGTAACATATGAATAACACACAATAACACAACAGTAGCGCATGTATAATACATGAATAACACACACTAGCACATGGGGTAACATTAACATTTAAGTAAAAATAGAATAACACGTGTTAACAATAGAGTAATAATGGAATAACACAGGGTAACAATAGAGTAACAATGGGATAACACGGACTAATCTAATCACTTATAAACTGAAGAAAGATGGCTTGACCAATAACCGGACCTGAAAGACCTGTGTTGACCTAATGTTATTGTAGTATTACTCTAGTGTTATTGTAGTGTTCTTATAGTGTTATACTAATGTTACGCTAGTATTAACGATGTGTTATTGTAGTGTTATTCTAGTGCTACTCAACTGTGTTAGGCTAGTGTTACTCTAGTGTTAATGTAGTGTTATTGTAGTATTACTATAGTGTTATTGTAGTGTTACTATAGTGTTATTGTGATGTTACTGTAGCATTATTGTAGTGTTATTGTAATGATATTGTAGTGTTACTCTAGTGTTATTGTAGTGTTATTGTGATATTACCGGGCTATATTTTCTAGTTTTTCATCGGCACATTTTAGTAAGTGTATCTAGCATCAGCTAAAAATCCACTTTTAAGCAAGCAGGTCGTTGTCCTATCGGGCCTAAATATAATAAGGGCAATATCAATAACACATAGTATCGAGAGTTCATATGCTTCTTGATGAGTCCATTTCTTCTCTTTGAGAATGTTACTTATCGATTTGTTTTGTTTTCTTCCTTTTGAAGTTTCACACGACCCATTATTATAATTTACATAATAAACAATCGAGGCGAAAAATGAGAGGAAAACAAACGATTAAGACACATGAGTAATATCGGAGTAATACAAGAGTAACACTAGAATAACACACACATGAGTAACATCGGATTAACACAAGAATAACACTAGTGTCATTGTAGTGTTACTCCAGTGTTAATGTAGTGCTATTGTGGTGTTATAGTAGTGTTACTCTAGTGTTAATGTAGCATTATTGTAGTGTTATTGTAATATTGTAGTGTTACTCTAATGTTATTGTAGTCCTTTTGTTGGTTAAGTTTGGGTTCCTTAGCGTGATTTGTAATTATGGTGTCTAAGTTGCTTTTCATTTTGTGCAATTTCTAACCATTTTGAGTTACCGGTTTGAGTTCATTGTTAAAATTTTGTGTTACTTTGGCAAAACTTTTCTTATTTTAAAGGAATGAAAATGAAAGTTTGCTTTCAATTTGGTGGATTCTTAGAAAAATTTGAATCTTTGTCGAAGTTTAATGTTACATTTTCAAAAAACTTGACTTCTTTTAGAGTTTGAAAATGGATCTTTTACTTTCAATGTGGCTTTTGAAAAAGAAATTTAAGTGGATTATCATTTTCATTTGGTTTTGACGTTGATGGGATGCTAGGACTCGTTATTAAAGATGTCTAATAACTTGTCCTACGCTTATCGGCGAATGATTTTGTTTTGAGCCTGTCTTTGACTTGGAAAGTTAGCGCTCTTGTGTGCACGACAAGAGGAATTTTGTTCCAGGAAAGGAGACTTATACTTTTGAAAACTCTCCATAAATATTTTTGGAAGAATTTTGATTTTGGATTTCTGCAAATGATATGTTATTTCACCTTGTCTTTGATGTGGAATATCGATGTTCTTGAATGCGCAACGAGAACTCTCTCGTTCCTTTGAAGAGAAACTTGTACTTTTGGAAAATCTTCTTTAAACTTTTGAAGAAATTCTAAATTTTTATGGTATAAAATCATGGAAATGTTTTAGATGGTCGACTTTGAAAATCTGACTTCAACTTTACAATTTTTCTTTTTCTACTTTCAAGTTTCGAGGACGAAGCTTTTTAAAAGGTGAGATGATTGTAACACCCGCGAAATTCACGTTTTGGAATTTGTAATTTAATTAGCCATTTTATCATTTTATTTGCATTTTAAATCCGTTTTTATAAAAATACGACTTTACATGTATAATAATATTAATGTTGATAAAAATATTCGTCTTAAGTTTGTAGTAGGTTCGAGACGTATTTCTAGTGTAAATCGACTTAAAATGAGAGTTTGGGCTTAAGATAACTATTGGCCTTTTCCTTATATTTTTCGCTCCACCCATATAACAACTTAAAACCCTATCATCTTCAACCTACCATCAAATTTAAGCAAACTCCCTTCTTCTTGCCTCCATTTCTCCAACTACCACCATTTTTCACTAAAACCTTCATATCTTGCTCAATTCTTATCCGAATCAAGTGATTTTCGCGTCTATCTTCTCCACTTTCTGTTCTCTATCCATTCATGTAAGAAAGAACCAAACTTTCCTCTTCCCCTTATTCTAGCCGTGCATATAGGGCACATTTTTCCTTGACTAAACCGTTTTCTTTGTGTTTAGGTGTGCTCTTGGACAACCCGGAGTAGTTTTGAATCGGAAGTGTATTCTTTGAAGAGAAAAAAGGTAACGGTGATAGGTTATTCGACAAAATGTCGAAATTACACTCTATAAACTTCTTTTTAGCTTGTATGTGTGACCAAGTTTAGTGTCTTAAGATGAAAGTGTGTATCTTGCCTCTTGTGTGTCTTAAAGTTTGAATCTTTATGCAATTTACATGATATTGTGAAAAAGTCTTTGTTTTGGTTTCATGGTGTTATTAGTGTATGGAGTTAGTGTCTTAAATGAGGAATTTTCATCTTACTCTTGCCTTGAAATTTTGTCTTAAACTTGACTCGGTTGTGGGCTGTTTTGGAGCCGTAAAAGGCGTTTTGGTACTACTTTTGGGACTGTAAATTGGGACGGTTTTATGCGATTTTCAGGGCTATTTTGGGCAGCTTATATACGGTTGCATTTGTAACAACAAATTTGGTGTTTATCTGCAAATAAATAGAGAAAACACAAACAAATGCAACAAAATAATAATTTTATTAATCAAAAGATTGAGGGTACAATCTACTAGTTATTCTACTGATTCGATTTCCGCAATTTGAATGAATAGGAGGGTCTTGATTTGAAGACTTGGTTCTCCCGTGACGATCTTGATTTGTTTCTCTTCAACTGACTGCAATGGATGTTTGACGTCGGGTCAAAGAGTAGTTTAATATCCAAATCTAGATGACTAGAAATGAATATATTTTCTCTCTTGTTTTTCTCTTAGGAGAGTATTTTGTAGAGAATGTTTTGTAGAGAAGTTTTTGTTTTCTCTAAAATATTTTGTTGAGAGTGTTGTGCTTTTTTGTGATTTGGTGATTATTTGTGATTATGGAGATTCTTTTGTGGTACTCCCTATTTATAAGACCACTTTGCTCCTTTTTGTTTACTATAATCAGTAAAAATAAAATGCAAACAACTCTCGGGATAATTTCGTTGACTAGCCCTGAATTCTTCACTCATGCAACCTTTTCCCATATTTTTCTCTCGTTGACTTGCTAAACTCACGTTGATCTTCCATTATTTGTGGAACAACACGCAATTCTGTTATTGACTAAAAAGCAATTATATCCTACTCCCAGGAGTAGGGAGTAGTATACACCCATAAAAAAAAAAGACAAAATTAGAAAGGGTAAGAGGGGGAAAGATAAGGGATTACCTAAAACTTAACTAGTTGTTTGGTTACACCATGAAAATGAAGTGTGGTGGGTTGTGGTTTGTTTTGGTATATGGGTGGTGGTTTAGGTGGGGTGGTGGTGGTGGTGGTGATGGTGGCGGTGGCAGTGGGGTGGCTGTGGTGGCGGTGATGGTAGTGGTGGCGTCATGGTGGTTATGGAGGTGGTGGTTTATGTGGGGTGGCTATGGCGGTGGTTTTTGGTGGTGGTTTAGGTAGGGTAGTTATGGTGGTGGTGGTGGCAGCGGCGGTGGCGTCGTAGTGGTGGTGGTAGTAGTAGGGTGGCTATGGTGATTGTGATGGTGGTGGCGTCATGGTGGTTGTGGCGGTGGTGTTGTGGTGGTGGTTTATGTAGGGTGGCTGTGGTGGTGGTTTTTGTGGTGATGGTGGTGGTGGTGGTGGCGATGGCGTCTTCATGGTGACGGGTGTGGTGGGAGTCGTAAGTATGGTGGTAGATAAATAAGGTGGTTGAAGGGTAACAAGGGTAATGAAATCTCATACCTTGAGGGGATGTGGGGTAAGGAATTAGATGGATTGAGAGGTAAGGAAGGGAATTGCATTCTCTTTGTTTGTGTTAAACAAACACCAACGAAGGAAATCAATAACTTTGTTTCCTTTTCCCTTTCTTATAGACCTCCAACCAAACGCCCCCTAACGACCCACTATATAAATGTATGTTTATTCTTTTTCTTTTTTTTTCTTTTTTCCAAATTGCCCAATTTATCAAATTTAAAATTCTTCAAATTCAACAATTTTTCTTCTATTTGTACTCGAATTTATCAAGTTTATAGTTCGTAATCATTAGATTACACTATCATATTCACTAAATTCAAAGTGAATATAATAGTATCATAATGTAAATATCACACTACATGGTACATATTCATCAAATTACATTATCATGTTCACTAATTAAAAGTGAATATAATAGTATCATTTAATGAATATCATGCCACATAACTCATATTCATTAGATTACATTGTCATATTCACTAAACGTAAAATGAATATCATAGTGACATATGATGAATATCACAATAGATAATACATATTCATCAAATTGACGGCGAATATGATATTCATATGATGAATATCACACCCGATCTCAATTTAACTGTGAATAATGAGAGATCTAACATTAAAGGGTAATCCGAAATCACCTAATATAACAATTTAACAATGAATATTGACATAAAACATAAATTTAATTCAATTAACTTTAGGGTATTGATGTATTATTAGAACATACCCGATCAAACGATTGAAAACGACTACAAATGCATACATTCTGGGAGCAAGAAAACAAGGGGCTTTTGTTTTGTGGTAACTGTTTTTGATGAGGTAAGAGTAAAATGAGGGAGTGGGGTGGTAGTTTTTATATTTTACTATATTTGTTATTTTTTTTTAAAAAAATGGAGGAGTATGGAGGAGTATACTCCTGGGAGTATAGTCTAAGAATTGATCATTATCCCACGATGAAATATGTATACACATGGCCAACCTTTACGTCAACAATGCATGGTCTTCCATTTCTTTGAGACTAGTTGGAAATGCGTGTGCACAGCACGCGGTATCTAACTTTTCAAAATTGCAGCGGTAGTGTTTGATGTTACTTATAGTATAATTGTTTACGTTAAACGATATAAGGAAATGTTACAAATCGATATGAAAAGTATTGAAGAGCTTATTTCATTTATATACAATAAAACGTATAGAAAACATACACGGAATATATTATACAATTATTGTATCCCTTATGTTCTAATGTTCTATTAACATTATTATTTGATATCGTCATGTTCGTAATTGTTCAGTCGTCATCTGAAATTGAAAGAAGTTCAACTTCAGGTCCTATCGTGCTATCTCATGTCAGGTGGCTGTGTAGTATTCAGTTTGTAGTGTATTGTAGTTACGATACACACAATATTACCCACTCCAGTCGCTCAAAAACTCTTGTAAATAACATGGTAAAGGAAGTCGAGTGTTCACAACTTTACCCCTTTGCCGCACTAATTTTAGTTAACGTAAAAAATATGTAGGAGTACAGGGACATCTGCTAGAATTTGGAATTCAGAAAACACAGGGATAACACGTAGAAATTTTCTTTTCCAGGAAGAATAATTAAGAGAGCGGATTCTCTGTCCCATTTTGTGTCCCATCTCGTGTTCCACTATACCCTTCTTGTAACACATCATTAATTAAAGAGAAATTGTTATTAATTTTATTATGTGAATGTTGTTGTGTTGTAAAATAAAAGTAATGGGCAGGTGATCTTAATTCAGTAATTAAGGCTTGAAATGATTGTAATCACCGGTATTGGCATCACCAAATATCAGAGACTATGAACAAAATCGGCAAACAAGGCATGTTACCAAACTATACATGCAATGAAGCTTTCCGGGATCCAAGTCTAAAACCTAAGTTCCATTTTTGGTTGTCTCAATCAATTCTTTACTTTTTTATTTCAGAAATGTTTTTGATGGACTATTTGATCATACACTTTCAATTTGGTTCATTTATCATCTAATAATTGACCCTTCCTCTTTCTTTGGTATTTGTGCCAAAACCAAAGGTAAACAAATGACCGGAATGGAGGGACTACTACTACTTTGGTCCCTATAGACAATCTGCAGGGGAAGGGTGGAGGGGTGGTTAATTTTTTCAAGCCTTCAACTAATATATACACAAAGAAAAAGAGGCTTACTCGAAATCGGTACAACAAAATAACTGTATAAGACACCATTGACCAATCAAACATACAAAGCAAATCCTCTAGTCACATAGCAAATGTCGGATGTCACATGCAACCGACGATCTCGACTAAAAACAAAGGTGATACAACCTGTTTCTATGCATTGTCATGACTGCTATCATACACGATCTTACTTCTAAAAAAAGGAAACTGTACATAATACCTCAAAATAAATATGCTTAAAAACCCGTTGACGTAAAGCTTAATATATACGGCTAATAACTGCTAAGGTAATCCTGACTTCTCGAGCCATATAATGCATTCCCACTCATGAGGACGACATTGCTACGGTCACTATAAACCCCATTCAACGTACCATTAGCTCTATCCTTATGAATATGATCATCATTTGGATAATCCGCCTGAATGGAACCATTACAATGCCTATCATTGTCTTTGAACAAGATGTTGTTGAACCAAGGAGCAGGAACGATATAGTTGTACTTTGGCCTTTCGGCTAATAATGGGTCATGTACAACAACAAGGCTCCCTGAAATATCATCCATCTCCGCAACAGGTGCTGCTATTAAACCTATGAACCAAGCATGAGATTAAAAGGTCAACCGGTGCTAAAACCTTATCAAGACATTTCAGACGCTAAAACTTATTTACAAACAGGTCACAAGTATTTCATGTTTATAAGGACGAACGGACTACGGAGGAGCAACTTTTATGCACTTATCAACAGAGAGGATTTCAGGGTCTTGACATAAACTCACATTGGAATTGAGCTCCAATGAAGACGGGATAATGTGGCAGCTCAAAAATCTGTGACACAATAAAATTATCAGAATACTTTAAGAAAATATACGACCCAAAAAATATTACCAACTTAGTCACTCGAGAGCTCTTGCAAATAGCATGGTTAAAGGAAGTCGAGTGTTCACAACTTTACCCTTAATATGAAAAAACCCATTAAGAGTTGCGTACAACAAACATATTTTAGAGTAAAACATACGGAATACTATGCAAGTAATAAGGAAATAAGTAATAACATGCTCACAAGCATAGCTATAGGTGCAATACAACCCCAAAACTCGATATGGCAATAAGATAACAAATCAATATCGTATAACAATGAAATGGGTGTTTATGGAGTACTAATTACCTTATCATTCAGCAGCAACATTATTTGAAGCAGAATTATTTTGCAATGAAAAATACTTACTCTTCCTAATCGTCAGGTGTTTGAACAAATTTACCCACCAACCTATTGAAGATGGTTACTACTAACTCTTTCTAAAAACAATTACTCCATAGATAGTTTCAATGCAGCTCACTGTAAATTTTATCCATTTGATCGGGACACCTTATTGGTCTCAAAAGGGGACATTGTGTACTATGCGGTCGATCATGTGATTATATAGGCCCAAAAATATTTACGATTTTACAATAGAGTATATCTCTTAGTAAAACCAACTAAGAGAGGTCGTTTTCCAGCAAACTAAGGTTCATGGTTAAGAACTCACTTCGTTAAACGGGAACACCCCCAATAGCACCAAAGCAGACCATAACAACACTTTTCAACTGTTGATCCAAACATCGCGAAAGTTATACACAATCTCTCTAAGTAGGCGTCATTAATATACTGCTTACTACACATTCTGCATATTGAATTTGAAATAAAGAAGCATAACGAATAGTAAATTAAATAAGAGTAGCAAATTTAACACGAAATAGACCTTAAAAAACAACTAATAAGGGACGCAAACCTTTACCATGATCACATCAAGATCCCAACACCCCAAAAAAGGAAGCCTGGGTAAAATATTTACACTCACATGTCAACCCAAATAATGCTCCACTAATATGCTATGTTACTCCGACTCTTCTAATTTCCTCGCGTACCCATGTCTGACACTCGGACACTTAGACACCTCATTTTAGACCAAAATATGAATATTTTTCAAAATTTCTGACTTCGACATTTGGACACGCAATCCATGTCAGATTCTTCTAAACGAATCTGAGTAATATAGCTAATATGTAAATATGTACCGCCAGGCGCCAGTATCACAGGTCCATTTATGGTTGAGCATCGAAAACCAATCGTGTCATTTAAGAAATATGTAGATAGAAGTGTGAATTACCTACTACTGAACTCCTACAATTACATTTCATGAACTCGCTTGTTCACAAAACCAACAATGCAAAAAAAAAAAAAAAGAAATGAGACAAATTTATTTCAATCTATTGTCATACGCCTCATTTTGCAGCTATGTGAATACTGTTGGCATATAAAATACAGAATCGAAGGAGAAGGACCCAAAAATAAATGGACAAATAGGAAAAAAGAGCAATGAGATTTTAGTTTGGACAATTAATCAAACACTTGATGAACGATAAAAGGAATTGAGCGAAGTGCAAATCGCAACAAAAATGTCAATGCCCTTCAATACTTTGTCGGATTACATCCGACCATTCCGTAATTTAAGCATCCCAGAACCCCAGTAAACAGACGGTAAAAAAAAATAGAACTTTACGCTCGGTAATGAATTCACCTCACTATGCACCTTGCTAAGGGAAGCATCAGTAGACTTAAGTAAATACCAAAAAATAGAATTCAAATGTAAAAGTAAATACTCACAGTTTAGCAACAAAGACAATTGGTTGGGCAGAGGTTTTCGACAACGAAAAACGGCGAACTCTATAAAGCAAAGGTAGTGACATTAGAAGATCTGACTGCGAAGAAATTGAGAGAAGAGAGGGAGATGAAACTATGGCTTCTAGAAGGGAGAGGTAGGATTAAGAGAAAAACAGAGCAAAATAAAACACGGAATGGCAAAATCGTAAATAGTGACGTCAATGGAGGATACAAGCACACTGAAAATGATGTCACGCCAGTATCCTCTTTTTTTATAAGATATAAGAAATTATGGGCTTGTCATGCTTATTGAGTCCAATTTGGACTTAGCACTATTATTTTCGGACTTATCATTTGTGTCTCATACTTCGTATTAGATATATGGCACAACCCAATTTCCGATTGAACCGATGTTATATCTTGACAAGATGAACTAAATACCGTATATTTGTTCGGGCTAAAATTTACCGACCCATTTCTTAAACGATATTCTCACAAATGTCAACATTTGACTTTTGACCCATTTTAAAGATGTGAGACATATTTTTATGTCTACAAATTTGCCCCCTCGGGATTGAGTCACGTACACGAATTTGAGTGTTTAAGCGTGAGTCGGTCCCGATACTTCTCTTGCAATTGTGCTTTATAGTTTTTTTTTAGTTCGTCTAAACTAACTGCCATTCCTTTCTTATTCGTCAAAGATGATCTTATATTTCCAACAAACTCTTGCTTGCTTGATAGTTGTCAGCTCCATGGACTCCTTGAAAGTCTTTGACTAAGTTTAAAGATATAAAATTATTTTAACTGAATAAGATATAACTGAAATCTGGCTAAATTAGATCGACTAGTGTTTGAGTGAGCACCAAAAGCTTCATCTATAAAAGCAAGTAACCGAGACTTGGGATTATGGATTACCCACTCACAACCAATCTACAAGTCCGTCACGCCTAAGCATACACCACGCCCCTGCAATCACCTTCACCCCTCGAACGATATCTGTTTTGGTAAAAATTTACTGAGTTATTAATTTAATTGGTGAGTGATAGTGATTAATCTAATGCCAACTACGGTTTGGATGCAATAATAACAACGAGTGAAGAAAAGACGAAATGAAAGAAAATGACACGGAGGATTTTTGGTGACGCGGAAAACCCGGTGTGGGAACAACCGTGGGGGGAGTCGGAATCCCACCAACTTTGCACTATAATCGAGGGAAAACGCACAAGTAAGGAAATACAAGATTATTTTTGCTAGTGGATTGTTGCCAAGTATAAACGATATTCTTGTGGACTGACGAGTTGCTCGAGTTGAATTTTGAATGCCTTGAGTGTTGCTCTTCTCGCGCTTATATAGTTGCTGGAATCAGAACTAGGGTTTTTGACCTGCCTCTGCTTCTGTTGCTAAATATCAGGTCAACCCCTCAAGAATAGGAGTTTGTTGATTGACTTGGTTGGTGGCCTCCTTTTGCACATGGGTTTTCAGTTTACCCAATTTGTGTTTGTTTTGCCTTCCAATCCCGTGGTCCTCCTTGCGCCATGTCATCAATTCTTTTCTCTTCCCATATTCTAATGATCCTTTGCCATGTCATAAATAATAAAGGGTATTTTTTATCCCTAACAATTGCCCCCAAATTTCCGTCTCAAATACTTTTAGGCGGGAATTTCTGTTCGCGATGCGGAGAACTGACGGAGCTTTATCAGTTACCTTAGCCTAGATAACTTCCCCACTTTATTCCTCTCAACCGCCACAATAACTCTCCCACTCTTTCACAAACTCTCCCTCTCTCTCCTTTATATCCCCTCGGTTTCCCCACTTCCTTTACTTCACTATTATTTTCTTTCACCTTCCTCTCTCACAAACTCTCTCTCTGCCGGCTGCTCTCTACAGGTACTTCGTCCCCTTCTTGCTTTCTTCTCCTTTCTTTGCATATAATGTCTTAAAAAACCGCTTCTTCAACCTCTGCTTTGGATCCGGTGATGCCGCCTGACCTTTTCCTCTCCGGTGGTGTCCTTTCCGCCAAGCATTCTTGCGATTCCGACTTCACTCCAGAGGATCTTGCCATATCAAGGAAACATTTGGTTTTTCCGACAACGTGGTGTTTCATATTCCAACCCCTGGCCAAAAAGCCGTCTCTATGAGGGAGGGGTGGATATGTTTGTACGAGTATACTTTCCGTCTGGGTCTGAGGTTTCCCTTTCCTTCTCTGATTCAGGAGTTTCTGAACCTGAATCACTTGGCTATTTGCCAAGTTGCTCCGTATCCTTGGCGGACTTTGCTTACTATCGATGCTATGAATAGCCGCTTTGGCTATGAGATCGGTCTCCCGGACCTTGCACATCTATTTTCGGTTAGATCCCTTAGTTGGGGTAAAGTGACCATCCGGGTTCGAGATGGGGAAAAGAATTGCATTATTTTCCCCGTGAAGCCGGTTGATAGCAAGTGGTTCACCCACTTCATTTTTGTGAAAGTAGATACTCTTCCTGCTCCTACTGACTACATTGTTAGCGCCTGGCGGTCAACTAACGGTATTTGCATGCTCTTATTTCTGTGTATTTTTCTTGATGCTTATACTTCCTTACTTGGTTCTTTGTGCAGATCTGTGCCACTTGCCTCCATCTCCTGACGAAGTCGTGTCCCTTTCCAAGCTATTCGGTCGACCCCCTGAGCATAGGATCTTCCCCAATCTGGTTCAGGACTTTGCCTCTGTTTTGAAGGAGACAACAGTCGAGGAAAAAGAACATTGTGAATCAATGTCGACCGGTGCGTCGTCTCTCCTTTTTTGGCTATGTTCTACGTCTGGAAATTTGATATTTTCTGGTTCTGACTCGGTTTTTCCTGCTTCCAGGTTCTGCAAAATCTAAAGTTTCTCTGGACGACGTTCTGGCTCTGAGAGAAAAGAAACGTGTCGAGGCTGCTCCCAAGCCTGTTGAGAAGAGGAAATTTGCCCCTGCCCCTGGTTCTGGACCTCATGCAAAGAGAAGATCTGCTGCTGCTGGTCAGGCTAAGGAGAAGACTCCCATCGAAGCCACTCCTCTAGCCGTGAGGCCTCCAATTCCTGGGTATGTGCCCTCTGCTTCTGCGAAACCTCATGTTCCCAGACCTGCCCCTACTTCCGGCCCTGTTTCTGCTACTGAGTCTGCAGCTGCCTCAGTCCCTGCTTCTAGAGCTATTCCTGCATCTAGAGCTATTCCTGCTTCTAGAGCTGCTTCTTCTTTTGGAGCTACTCCTGCGTCTGGGGCTACTCCTACTTCCAAATCTACTCCTGCTACTGGGGTTGTTGCCTTTACATTTCCAGACGACTTTGGCAAGGCTAAATCTGTGCATAACCTGGGCTTAATGAACCAGCTGCTGTTTCCTGCCCCCAGGTCTGCGTTGGGGACCAGAGCTTTGCACGATTTGGTGGATCGTGCAGCTGAGCATTCCTTTGAGGTGAATAGACACTGACTGCTTCAAGTTTTTTTTTTTTTGTTTTTTTTTGTTTTGTTTTGTTTTGACACTCTACTCTGGTTTGACAGTCCTTCCAGATGGCCCTATTCCTGCGGGAGAAGGTACCTCTCCTGGAAGCAGAGAATGCTGATTTTCAGAAGCAGATGAAAGCAGCTGAGGAGGGCAGACTAAAAATCTAGGCTGATTTAGACAAGTCCCAGAGTCTGCTGGAGGAGGTCGCTCGGCGAAGTTACTGAGTAATCTTTACGATCTTTGAAGGACGGATTTTTGGTGCTGAGAAGAATGCTGCTAATGCTAAGGAACGTGCTGCTGAGGCCATAAAGTCTGCAGCCGATGCTGAGAAACGTGATTCCGATGCTGAGAAACGTGCTTCTGATGCGGAGGCTCGTGTTTCTCAGATTCTGGAAGAGAAGGCTTCTGAGGTGCAGGAGCTGAAGGGGAAGAATGCTGAGCTTGGGGAAACTTTAGTGAATGCTCTTACTTATGCTGCTCTGGAAACGAAGATCAAGTGTATAAAGGCGTTTTAGAGTGGAGAGCATTTGACTTGGGACTTAGAGGCTGAAGAGGAGAGGCTTGCTGCTGATTTCCCTGATGGCCTGAACCTGGATCTACTAGCTGGCATGGTGGGAGCAGGTGATGCTTCTGCTGACGATCCAGGTGCTGAGGAAGAGGTGACCTCTCCTGCTCCTGACACCCAGGCAACTGCTTCAGAGGCATTGGATCATATTAATATAGATTAGCTTTTTCTATGTCTGAAAGACTTTTATCATGCTTAGTTAGTTTTTGGCCCTGCGGGGCGTAACATTTAAGTTTCGTTTTGAACAGTTTGATGTACTTTGGTCTGGTTTTGGTGCCAGACACATTTTGCTTTTGAACTTAAATATTTTTTTGCTGGGTATATCTTTGTGTCGTACCGTTTCTGGTGCTTTGATTTGTGCATGCACGTCGTTTGTTTGGCCATCGCTGTTTGATTGCTGGCTAAGGGGTCTAGTATGCCCACTCGTTCAGAGGAGTCAGGCTTGCGTGGGTGCTAATGCATCGCGGGAGGCTGGGTATCCCGGTTTTACGTGCTTAGCCACGGGCACACGCCTTCTGTAGTGAATACAGACACTGCTAGATTAGTTTACATTTTATTCACTGGGCCATTTATTTGAAAGAAATAAAAAGGAATTCTTTACTTAAAACATTCAAAGTGGTTTTTATAACTTAAGAATTTTATAATTAAAATGCATGTAGAGTTATTTCAGAACCAGAAAGTGTTAAGATCTAAATATGCTAGAAAAATTTCAGAACTAGGAAATGTTAAATTTGGAATGTTCAAAAAGATATTCAAATTCAAAATTGGTGTAAAGTGTTTAGAACCATGAAATGTTAAACTCAGAAATAATTTTCAGTTGCAGAAAAATATTCAGAGCCAGAGAAATACTTAAAGCAATATCTAGAACCTAGCTGAGCTGTATCTGGTAGGTTGAGTACCCAGTTGCTGACCATGCTGGTGACTTAAATGAAATACTTTTTCAAGTGGGTGATATTCCAGGATCTGGGAACCCTTTGTCCTTCCATATTCATGAGTCGATAAGCTCCATTTCCAATTGCGCTTTCTACTTGGTATGGCCCCTCCCAGTTGTAGGCGAATATTCCTGCTCGCTAGTTCTTGGTATTCTGGAAGACTTTCCTCAGGTCCAGATCTCCTACCTGCAAGGTTCTTATTTTTACGTTCTTGTTATAGCTTCTAGCCACAGTCTGTCGGTAGGAAGCCATCCTGATCTGGGCGCTGATTCTGAGTTCATCTATCGTGTCCAGACTGCTTGCCATTTCTACTTGATTCCGATCTTCTGTTATGCATCCATATCTGTGGGTTGGGACCCTAACCGGATGGAATGATCGCTTACCACTCCGAACACCAGTCAAGGAGTTTGTCCCGTTACAACCTTGGGTGTGGTTCTCCCATTTCGAGAACCGAGGTAGCTCTTCTGCCCATTTGCCCCCAATCTCCTCCAGCTTCTTTTTCAAGTTTTCGACGATAATCTTATTGGTGGATTCAGCTTGTCCGTTGGACTGGGGGTTCCTAGGAGTATATTTCTGCAACGAGATATTCCACCTAACACAAAAAGCTTCTATCTTATTTCTAATGAATTGGGACCCATTATCACATATAATCTCAGATGGAATGTCGAACCTGTATATGATATTGTGTTTAATGAAATATATCACCTTGGTTCTGTAACCTCGGAGGATGATTCTGCTTCTATCCATTTGGAGAAGTAGTCCGTCATGGCGAGCATATAGACTTTGTTTCCTGGTGCTCTGGGTAATGGTCCCACGATGTCCATTCCCCACTTAATGAAGGGCCATGGTGAGATAACCTGATGCAGAGGCTCTGCTGACTGGTGGCTAACGTGGGCGTGCCTCTGACAAGCGTCACATCTTTTTGTGAATTCTATGGCATCTTTGCGCATTGTGGGCCAGAAGTATCCCTGCCTCAGTGCCTTGTTGGACAGGCTCCTGCCCCTCTGCATGGTTTCCACATTCTCCACTGTGGAAACCATGCAAAACAGCCTAAGACTCTTCCCGATCCAGGCATCTGAGGTAGGGTCCAGCGAGGGATTTCCTGAACAGAACACCATCAATTAGTATGAATCTGGATGCTCTCATTCTGAAGCTCCTTACCTCATTTTTTTCTGCTGGCAGGATATCATTATGTAGCCAGTCCAGGTATGGTTTCCTCCAGTCTGGAGTACTTTCTTCAGTGCTGGTTCTGCACAACACTTATGCTTCCTGCTGAGATTTTAGTGTTGCTGGCTCCAACACGTGGATAATTGGTATTGTGGAGATGGTTCCTGCTTTGAAGGTTTCCCCCAGGGTGGCTAGTGCGTCTACTTATGCATTCTGGTCCCTGGGATTTGCTTGATGTTGAACGTGACAAATCTGATTTTCAGCTCCTTTGCTACGTCTAGATATGCCATCATCCTGGGATCCCTGGCCTCATAGCAATCATTAACATGGTTAAATATAAGCTTAGAATCACTGCAAACCTGAAGGTGTCTGATTTTCAGATCTAGAGCCAGCTTCAGACCCAGGATCAATGCCTCATATTCCGCTTCGTTGTTTGTGGCCATGAATTCACATCGTACAACCTGGACTATGAGTTCTCCCTGGGGTGATTTGAGGACCAGCCCTACTCCTGCTCCTTTGGCATTGGAGGCTCCGTCCACATGTAGCTCCCATACTTATTCCCCTTTATCTTCTTCCAGACTCAGAATGTCCTGTTCTGCCTGGGTCTGGAGAGCTGGACAGAAGTCAGACACAAAGACTGCCAGAGCCTGAGACTTTATGGCCGTACGGGGTTCAAACTTCAAATCATAACCGCTCAAGTGCACGGACCATTTAGCCATCCTCCCTGACAATTCTGGTTTTCTCTTGATGGTCTTAAGAGGATAATTAGTTATCACAGAAATTGTATGAAACTCGAAGTAGGGACGCAATTTATAAGATGCAGTAACAAGTGCAAGGATAAGTTTTTCTAGTGACGTGTACCTGGTCTCCGCTGGAAGCGGAGACTTACTGACGTAGTACACTGGGTGCTGTGATCCTTCCTGCTCTCGCACTAGTACTGCACTGACTGCTGCTTCTATGACTAACAGGTACAGGAATAGTGGCTCTCCTGGTTCTGGCTTCGATAGGAGTGATGGGGTGCTGAGATAACGTTTCAGCTCCTGAAATGCTTTCTCATGCTCCTCTGTCCACTCGAATCTCTAGCTCTTTCTAAGTACATCATAGAACAGCCTGCATATGTCCGAGGATCTAGATATGAACCTGTTTAGGGCTGCCACTCTTCCATTCAGGCGCTGGACGTCTTTTGGTTTATGTGGTGACTCCAACTGTAGAATTTCTCTGATTTGTTCGGTGCTGGCCTCTATTCCCCTCTGGGTCACCATATACCCCAGAAATTTCCCACTGGATACTCCAAAGGTACACTTTGTCGGATTCAGCTTCATTTGATATTTTCTGAGGGTATTGAAAGTTTCTGCCAGATGCTGGTGGTGCTGTGAAGCCTGCTTCGATTTGACGACCATATTGTCTATGTATACTTCCATTGTTTGGCCTATTTGTTCTTTAAACATCATGTTTACCAACCTCTGATAGGTAGATCCTGCATTTTTCAGTCCAAAAGGCATGACATTATAACAGTAGATACCTTGCTCGGATCTGAATGCCGTCTTTTCCTGGTCGCTGGGGTGCATCTTTATCTGGTTATATCCGCTCCAGGCATCCAGAAATGTCAGCATCTCATGCCATGCGGTAGCATCCACCATGTCGTCTATGTTGGTAGTGGGAATGGATCCTTCGGGCAAGCTTTGTTTAGATCCGTGAAATCGACGCAGACCCTCCACTTGTCGTTCTTCTTCGGAACCACCACCATATTAGACAACCATTCTGGATATTTTACCTCTCGAATTTTTCCTGCAGCAAGCAGGTTATCCACTTCTTGGTTTATGACCTGGTTCCTTTTAGAAGCAAACTTTCTTCTTTTCTGCTGCATAGGTTTATAGATTGGATCCACACTTAACTTGTGAGTTATCACACTTGGGTCTATCCCTATCATATCAGTCTAGTTCTGCCTGCTGGGGCTCAATGTATTCGTTCTAGATGCACTGGCTCTGTAATTGCTATGCGGGCGGGTTGGTTGTTGATTTCAGAGCCACTTTATAGCAATCCTTATCTTCTTCCTGGTCCCCACATATCTCTTGCACCCCCCAAGGCGTTGGAAACTTCAGACACTGGTGGTATGTTGAGGGAATTGCTTTAATCTCGTGGATCCAAGGCCTGCCAAGGATCACATTGTAAGTAGAGGGTCCGTCAATAACCAGATATCTTACCTGCTTGTTTACACCTCCGATATTGGTCGGGATGACGATTTCTCCTAAGGAGTGTTTTGTTTCGCCACTGAAACCAACCAAGGGAACCGCCTTCTTTGCTAGATCCTTTTCGGTGAATGCCATGCCTCTGAGCGTCTCTAGCATGATTAAGTTGACGGAGCTTCCGGTGTCTACCAAGATCTTTCTCACCTCGCAATTTTCTATAGGAAGCCTGATGATTAAAGCATCGTGGTGCTGTTCTGGAGCAGACCCTGCATCTGTTTTGTCAAAGGTGACTGACGGCAGATTCTGGCGATTAATCCTGCATGAGCTTTCTGGTCTGTCTCCTTTAGTTCTTGTTACGTGCCTCTTTGCTGCTGAATATATCAGCCCACACAGATTTTCCACTTGTAATAACATTCACAGTTCTAGTGCATTGAGGAGGAGGAGATGGCAGAACCTGATCTGCTGAGTTTACTCTGGTTGTGTTTCTAGGTAGGAGGTGATCCAGGTTTCCTTGATCATAGTGGAATTTGACTTCTTTTCTGAGGGAGTGGCATTCATCGGTGTCGTGGGTGTTGCTGCCGTGGAACTCACACTTCTTGCCTGTGTCCTTTCTACTGCGGGGGTTTCCTTCTGGAAGTTTTGGCCATCTGACTCTGCGTCCCAGCTCCTTCAAGGCTTTGAATAGTCCTGCAAGGTTGGTAGTAAAACCTTACTCACTTAATTTCGGAGGCATATCTGCTTCGCTCTTTCCTTCAGAATTTCCAGAAACTCTGTTTACGCTTCTGCTGTAGGGTTTGGGCCTTTCACTCCTCTTATCCACTGGAGCTTTTCTGGATACTGGGTCTGAATCATAGATGCCTCTGATAGGTGCAGAGTCTTCCTCCAATCGCATAACAGCAAATGCCTTTGACTGTACTTCCTTAATGGTGGTGCAAGGGTGCTTTGTCAGGTCCTTGTAAAGATCTGAGTCCTGGTGCAGTCCTCGGCGGAAGGCTTGTATAGCGGTTGCTATATCACATCTTGGGATAGCCACCTTCTCTTTATTGAATCTGTTCAAGTAATCACGGGTGGACTCCTCGAACCCTTGCACTATCTGGTAGAGGTCGCTTGATCCGCTTCTCCGCTTTCTGCAAACCGTTGTTGTTGAAGGCATTGACTAGGTCGGCGAAGTTGGATATGCTCTTGTTGGGCAGGCCGACGAACCACTGCATGTCTGCTCCAGACAAGGTTGGCCCAAATCCTTTACACATAAAAGCTTCCTTTAAGGATCCAGTTGTGGTTATCACCATCATTTTATGCTTGTAGTGGTTGATATGGTCGAGTGGATCTGTGGTTCCATCATAGAGCGTCATGGCTGGAGACACGCATCCTTTAGGGACACCGATTAGGGCTACGTCATCCACGAAAGGTGAGTCTGCGTAGCTGTCTCTGGCTGCTTTCTCTAACATACGGGCTACGCCTGGTATCCTATACATCAACTCCTCGGCTCCCCGGTATTGCGCTCAAAGAAATTACCTCCGCTCCCGCAAGAGGGTTAAACAGTAAAATGAGCTAGTAGGTGTACCTCCTAGCCAGGGCACTCCAGAAAATTGGCCCGGTGCTGGGTGACTGGTTACTGGTATTGCACTGATTATGGATCCAGGCTGCCATTCTGGTGTCTGCTGTAGTCCTCCGATCCAGGCTCCAGTGGTGAACTGGTTGCAGGATGGAACTGCTGCATTAATGATAGGTCCATATTGCCATTCTGATGTCTAGTGTGCAGGGGTACCTGAAAAGGGTGGAAGGTCAGTCCTGATGGGGTGATAAACAAAGCATTACCTGTTGTCTGCTGTAGACTGGGTGGATTATCAAATGATAGGCATCCGAATCCTCTGGGCTCGATGGGTTCGCTGGGTGTTACTCCTACAAGGTCCAGTCTGGTGACTAGTTCTGACGGAATTGATCGACTCGATCCCCCACCGTTGGCTCGGGTTGGAGCTTCTGGTGCTGATGTTGTCTTGGTCTAGAATGATGTCACAATCTATGCCATCAGGTTCTGGTTGTCTCTTTTCAGATTCTCAACGGCCTAATGCAGAGTGTCTATCCCCTGAATCATCACCTGCATCGGATCAAGCGCTGGAGATCCTCTGCTTCTGAGAACTTCTGCGCATGAGCCTTCCTGGGTCGGGCTTCTGGATACAGCTTCACCTCTGCCGGTCTTTGCGCTTCCTATTGGATTTGGATCGATCGATGCACCTGCTACCTTTGGTATCTGCGGTGACTTCTGAGGCTAGGGCATGGCTCTGGTCGACATATCGACAGGATCGTCGGCTGACGCCGGATGCGTCTTGACCGACCTGCGGATACGGATAAGTCCCGCTCCGGATGATATAGGCCGACATGCTCGCCGCCGGAAGGATTCTCGGCCGTTCCAGACATTGTGACGGCTGGTTCGGTTTTGTGAGATTTGGCTATAGAAAATGATCACTATGCCCCACGGTGGACGCCAAACTGTTTTGGTAAAAATTTACCGAGTTATTAATTTAATTGGTGTGTGATAGTGATTAATCTAATGCCAACTACGGTTTGGATGCAATAATAACAACGAGTGAAGAAAAGACGAACTGGAAGAAAATGACACGGAGGATTTTTGGTGACGGGAAAACCCGGTGTGGGAACAACCGCGGGGGGAGTCGGAATCCCACCAACTTTGCACTATAATCGAGGGAAAACGCACAAGTAAAGAAATACAAGATTATTTTTGCTAGTGGATTGTTGCCAAGTATAAACGATATTCTTGTGGACTGACGAGTTGCTCGAGTTGAATTTCGAATGCCTTGAGTGTTGCTCTTCTCGCCCTTATATAGTTGCTGGAATCAGAACTAGGGTTTTTGAGCTGCCTCTGCTTCTGTTGCTAAATACCAGGTCAACCCTCTAAAGAATATGAGTTTGTTGATTGACTTGGTTGGTGGCCCCCTTTTGCACGTGGGTTTTCAGTTTACCTAATTTGTGTTTGTTTTGCCTTCCAATCTTGTGGTCCTCCTTGCGCCATGTCATCAATTCTTTTATCTTCCCATCTTCCAATGATCCCTTGCCATGTCATAACTAATAAAGGGTATTTTTTATCCCTAACAATATCCATACTTGACTAGAAGCACGATCGACTGTATCTGTTGGTCAAGGTGCTCACGGCCAGTGCACTCCAGAAATCCAATTTGCCTTACTCGTGAACTCGACGTTCACCTCGACTCCCGGCGACGAAATCCGTAGCCGCAAAAGGGACTACCGGAATTTCAGGTTTGTAGGTAAACAAAATTTGTGATTTAATTACCCATTTTTTGTTTGTATGCAGCACCGTATGTATTAACCCCGACGCCGTAAACGAACCTCCTTGTCGTCACACCCGGACTGAAAACGCACTGGTGCCGATAACACTGACTAATTTCAGCGACCCTTCCTTGAACCGCTTCGTTCTCGATGGACGCCCGGTCCTCATCGTTAACTTTGTTGAGCGGTGCGATGTCCCGCCTTAATGACATTATCCTCTGAAAGCCGTCTTACCTGACTTAAAATCGAACCCGACGACTAATTGAACTCCATTGCTCTACTCATGCGTCCGACTACCGACTGATAGACACACCTTGACGACGACGACCGAAAGTAATTAAATTGATGGAGAATTTATCTTGACATGCAAAAATAAGGAAATTGATGAGAATCTTGACTTGAATTTTTTTGTTTTGTTTTTGCCTTGAATTTTAGGACGGGAACTTGTGGTTTGAAGAAGTCAAATTCCTCCTTTTATTTTTATTTTTTTGTATTGCATGGAACATGTGGTTTTTGGTGTATTGCGGGAAACAAGTGGTTTTTTAACAAGTCAAATTCCTTTTTTTTTTGTTTTTTGCTTTTTGAAGTGATGCGTGGTCTCACCACTCACCACACTACAATTTTGTTTCCTTTTTTTTTTTTAAAAAAAAGAAATAATTTGGTTTGTCTTTTTGTCTTAGGAGACGAGATGGTGCATGTTAAGAGTAGCAAATCAGAAAAGACTAGATAAGAGTATTTAGTGACGGTCAAGCACGCCAATGACGAAGCAGAGAACGGAGTCAAACACGCCGTTTTCCCCCCTATGACTGGTCCCTTTGTTGAATCATGGCTACCGATGATAAGCCCACCGAACCAGGACTCTTGGTGGCAAGAAGTCGAAAATTTGTGCCCGATGCTCCTTTCTTCACACCATAAAAACACTGATCCCATGCCGACTTTCTCAAAGTTGCTACACTCTCGAATCTTGAGCGATGAAGTTCAACAAGCGGCGTCTTTCACTTTTATAGCGTTTTCCATGATGTCGTTTGTTGTATTTTCCTTCGTCTTACACTTTATTACACTTGGGAGTGTGTATTTTGTTTTTCGGAAAACATGGATAATTATAAGATGAGCCATATTTTTTTTTTCTCAATCTCCATATCCATTTTTGTCTTGCTATACACAGTTTATACTCTTATGGGCTAGGAGTTAAAGAAAGGTTTTTTTTTTTTTTTTTTTTTTTTTTGCAATAGTTTTGACTTTTGTGTATTTATTGATCAAATTTTGAAGTAAACACACTTTTATTTTTTTAGGGTTTGACGGTGCCTTGGAAGCTTTTTCCGAATCCCACTTGTGTTTGTTCATTGACGACGGCGCTTTTGTATTGTGAGCTTTCTCTATTTTTCTCAGCATTTGACTTTATGACAAGTCTCGGTGCTTGGAAGCTTTCTCCGAGTAACTCCTTAATGCTGCCTGCTCGATCGAGTAAAAGAACTACTCGATCGAGTGATCTTCATGGTATAAAGCGTTCGATCGACTAGATAAGTGGTCGATCGAGCTATTTTGGCACGTTAGGCACTATGATACCTTCCGAAATTAGCTCACGCTTCTTCAAAGTGATAGATTCCAAGCTCCGGCTCCTTGTTCTCCATAAATGTATGCAAAAAGGGACGAGTTTGGGCTCGATTTATCTCCTCTTTGGTCTATACCTGCAATTTACACAAGATAAGCCAAAGCAGACTATTCGGGGGTATTTGTAGCTAAATGCCACATAAAATAGTACAGGAAGGCGTGTAAAATGAGGTAAAAACCTTATATAAAATACACGCATCATTCATGTTAGAGCCATGACTTCCATTCATATTGCATATGGTATTCTTGATGCTGCAACGACACCACTTTTCAACCCGTTTGAGCACATTTCTGCTATAAATGCAATCCTGAGTTAAATGTTTATGAGTCTGAGGCTGCTGTTCACAAGGATAAGATCTGTTATAGTACATACACCTATTATGTGTAGTTTTTCCTTGACATTCAACGGCTCATGCTTGATGAGCCATGCAATTAGACTCTGTTTTGAGATATTCCAATTGTCCGAGATTGTTTCGTGCCAGTTGGAATGAGCACATTTCTGCCTTATCCAGGTATAACCTCATGCGACACTATACCCTTTCTCATCCACTACACTATACCCATAATCATGTTGCAATAGGTTTCTACAAAAATTCATTTTTGTACTGCTTGTTTTTTTCCCTTCATGCAGGAGCAAGGATACTGTGAGGACTTCGAGTTTGGGGTACAGATTAGATGATTTCGACGACAAAGTTAACTAGAAGAATAATTATTTTTGCTAGATTTATTCCTTGTATAATTGGGGATTTGTTTATACGAATGACACGGGCAGTCGTATACCTATAAAAAATAACCAACTGGCTCTAACTAATATAGCTAGGGAAGTCGAGTCGATCTCCACAGGGAGGCAAAAATGAGATTTATCTGTTTTAAGTTAGTCTAAGAGCAACGGGGGTTTGAGTACAATTTCAAAACTAAGAGAGGAGACAAGAGAAATTGAGCGATAAAAATAAAGGGATTAACAATAAAGAGAGAGAACTAGGATTGTCGGGTCATCAATGAATGTCAGATAATTGCAGCTAAGGTCACAAATCGGTCGCTTGTATCGGTCTAAGGGGCAACAAATATCTCCTTCCAGTCTCAATTCGCCCTAAAATACTATTAGCTTAGCTTCCGCCCTCACTAAAGCATCCTATTGTTCACTGCTGGTCTCACCCCTTTCCAACCTTCCGGTCTAGGTCAAGGCTTACCAAGATTAATTATCTAGTTGTGTTGACTCAAGTAGACAAGAACAATTATATGCAGTGATTAACAACAAAGACATGATTTAAGCAACAGATCTGCAAACCTAATTAGCAATTAACATCAATTCATTGAATCCCCTAAATCCTAGCAGAAGAATTAGCTAAACATAATAATGAATAAAGCAAAAGACAATGAAGAAGAAAGAACAAACATAATGCAGGAATAAGCAAAAGGGAATTAATATAAAAAAGAGAAGAAAGGTTACAGAAGTTTAGAATCCGGTAAAAGAACAAGGTACCAGCAGTGATTAAGAGTAAAAACAGTGATTAAGAGTATATGAGATGTGATAAGTGATGTTTATTAACCTAATGACGACTTCCTTATATAGGGAAGTGAAAATAAACAAAAGATAACCTAAACACGGATTAAAAATCCCGAGTATAATAGCTAAATACTCGATCGAGGACTTTTATATCACTCGATCGAGCAAATCCAAGCTAAAACCTCTCGATCGAGTACCTAGGGTACTCGATCGAACACTTATTAAATAGGCACTACTCGATCGAGTAGAAAAAAGAGCCGATCGAACACAATTGTACTCGATCGAGTACTTTCCAGCGCACAATTCCTGCTTCGCGCACTGAACTTCAAACGGCTGCCATTTCTTCGTTACTTGGTCAAACAAGGCGTTTTTGGTGGCGCTGGAAAGCTAAGGGGACAAGATTTCATCTAAAATTGGAATAACCTGAAAATAAGTTGTAGAACTAGAGATATGGTTCTTTAAAGTGGGCACTAGTAATTTAAAGTTCTTCCTTTGCTCGCCTAGCTAACTTACTTCTTTGCGCATCTCAAAATAGTAGTCTTAATGCTCCGACTCAACTAATCTCCTAAATTTATG
Source organism: Silene latifolia (assembly GCF_048544455.1). Taxonomy (NCBI): domain Eukaryota; kingdom Viridiplantae; phylum Streptophyta; class Magnoliopsida; order Caryophyllales; family Caryophyllaceae; genus Silene; species Silene latifolia. Next base: position 54,154,942 of record NC_133538.1, read on the forward strand.
CATAAATCCCGGTATTAAGCTTGATTATGCTCCTATTTGGTTCATTCCTGCAAATAAGACAAGAGAAACCAAAGTAGACAATTCGGGGGACATTTGTAGCTAAACACTACACAAAATGCATAAAAATGCGTGCAAATGAAGTACGAAATACGTATATAAAATGCACGCATCAAATCTCCCCAAACCAAACCTTTGCTTGCCCCCAAGCAAATTAAATACAAAGTAATGGAACGGAAAAGAAAACTCAGAGCTACCTACAAATTGTCCACTTAAACCAATTTAATGCAACAAACTAACACTTATAGCAAAAATGTTAAATGCAAACGAGTTGTAGGATGTTTATAATAAAGCTGAACTATCGACCTTGCAAGACCATAAAAATCGGACTCTCACGGGTCACTCTTCTCTCATCAAGCAAAGGGTGAAAGTATATGTGTAAGAGAAGAATAGAAAAACAGTCACTCACCTAAACTGCGACCTACATAACATGCATGCAACAAAAATGATAGACGATTCTAGTACCATATATACATTCTAACCAATAATGTCTGTCACAGCCGAGGGCTTACAAAAGATATGGGAAAGTGAGGCTACAGGCGAGAATAAGCAAAATAAATTATGGAAATGTGGAGGTAAAGCGTCAAGCTAGCACCTAAACATGACCATATAAAACCATCTGAATCTCAACTGTCTAGAAAACAAAGCTCAAGCGCCCTTCATTGGCACTCATCTCAGTACCCAATACAAAAAGATATGAATAAAACAGAGGATTAAGACCACCACAAGATAGAAATAAGCGCATACGATCTTCTATTTCTCAAACTAACTCAACATCTTTTTTTCATTTTTTCATTTTTTTTTCTTTCCTTTCCCCTGTTCACGTTTTCTTTCTTTTTTTTTTCAATTTTTTTTCAATTTTTTTTCTTTTTCTTTTTCACGTCTCTTCTTTTCCTCATTCTTTCTTTTTCTACCAACTCCGCACAATGAAAATGAGCCAAACTCACAACGATGAATAATATACCACAATAGTCACACTAAACTAGCTTGACTGGCAGGCTAAATTTTGGGTGTAGCAAATGGGTCAAAAAGGCTATATATAGCTAAAGTGGAGCTAAATGGGTGAAAATGAAAGAAAGGGAAATTGTAAGCACCTCCCTGCATGTGACACCGACCACAAACCCGAATGTATGCAATTGACAAGAAATCGAATTTCATAAATGTGCAAAAATGATAAACATGTTATGCAAGGAGTACTACTCTCAATTCCTATGTAAACTGGTCATGAATGTCACCAGTTTATACGGCTCTAAATCTTAGAAATTATAAGTAGCTTGCCAAAATTTTCAGGTAAAGTCTATTCGTTCAGCTTAATTTTAACAATAACTCGTAGATATGCAAAATGACAAAGCTAAAAAGATAATTAGTTTAATGCAAGGTTTAAGCAAAAAGACAATTGCAGTGCAATTTCATCATTAAAATATACTGTTTCAACTCAACCTATATGCTAAAATAAACGTGAATTTGTTTTTATTTTTTTCGATTTTTTTTTATGAGATTTTTGAATTTTATGAAAATGAAAAACAATGCATACAGAAATTAAACGTGATAACAGAAATGCAATAAAAACATAAATGCAGACACAGATACGGATGCATAACCTCCCCAAACCAAATCGTACAATGCCCTAATTGTACCCAAAAATAAAGAAAGGAAATGTAAACTAAAAAGGAGAGAGTGGAGATGCGGAAAACTCACAAGAATACACGAAGAAGGGACCTCCCCAAACCAGCCAGCAACATGGGAGGTCACAAACAGCTTCACTGTGGCGTCACAGGAAGCGAATCAAAACGGAAGTACTCGATCGAAAGGGCACAATGATCGATCGAGTGAACTGGGCGTCTAAGCAGTTCGGTCGAGGAAATAGGGCTCTCGATCGAAAGACCTTCTTTTGCAGGCACTCGATCGAGGAGAAGGTATGTTCGATCGAGTGAAATCAGTAGCAAAAGGGTACGATCGAGTATAAAAAACACTCGATCTAGCCATCCACGTTAGATTCCTGCAAAGATGCAATAAACAGCCCGCGAAACTAACAAAACAAGCTAAATGTTCCAGTCTATGGTTTAAAAACCAATTATTACACACGCAATAGAAACTTAAAAGCAAATCAACTAAAAATTTAAACTCCGGGTTGCCTCCCGGACAGCGCTAGTTTCAGACAGGTCCCAGCTCAACCTTCTTTTCTTTCAGTCAGCTACTCCGATTGAGCCAAGTCAAAACAGCTCAAAGCACGCAGCAATCGATCTAATAACTGCGCATGTGCTACACAAAAATGTAAGTATCACCATAAAATAGCAATAGCATAGGAAATTAAAATGAAATAGCATTTAAGTCTAACAAATTTCCTATGACAGCTCCTAAAAACATCCACAAAATTATTCCTCCCTCCGGCTAAGGGCGGAATATAGAAGTTTAAATTAACCGCGAGTGGAAAATAAGAGAGCTCATGAGCATTTGACTCAAAAATAACGCGAGTATAATCCAGATGCACTAACGGGTCTATATTGTGAGGTGGAGGAATCTGGTCTTCTAAAGGAGAAGGTGTGTATTCATCCCAAATGCAAGGGACAGTAAAGTCAATTGGGTCAATTGGGTCCTCAACAATAGGTTCATCCATAATATCGTCATAACTATCCCATTTAACCTCAAGACTGTCAAAAATTTTCTCCTCACTCTCCTTAGGGCCGGACTCGTCAGTAGGGAAGTTCTCAAAGAGACCTTCCCAGTCGTCCTCACTATCTGTGCAAGAATCATAGAGGGGTTCTAAATTATCCTTATAAAAGGGATTATCAACCACGCTAATGGTCTCCTCTATTTTTCCGTCAGTATTTCCTAAAACAGTTTCTAAGGTCTCACCCACCCCCTCATATGAGTCAACATGAAGAGAGAAATTGGGTTTAAGAGTTTCAGTAGCAAACCATTCAAAAAATTCTAATACCTCTTTTACGGGGATTCCTTCGAAATCCCACTTACCATTAGCCTCGAGGTATGCTCGCGTAGGGGCATTAATTCCCCGGATGATAGATGGGCATATTTGGAGTCCCGAAAGCATTCCTCGTCTTGGTTTGAGCCACTCCTCCAACCTGTCTATATAAGAACCAAAACTTTCGTTCTTTCTCTGCGGAAAGTCAAGAAAGAAAGACATGAGAACGGTCTCAAGGAACTGAGGTTCCTTGAGACAAGAAATAGACTAAATAAAAACAGATAAAACTACGCTGCCTCCCCGGAAATGACGCCAAAATTTGACACGGGCAGTCGTATACCTATCAAAAATAACCAATTGGCTCTAACTAATATAGCTAGGGAAGTTGGGTCGATCTCCACAGGGAGGCAAAAATGAGATTTATCTGTTTTAAGTTAGTCTAAGAGCAACGGGGGTTTGAGTACGATTTTTAAACTAAGAGAGGAGACAAGAGAAATTGAGCGATAAAAATAAAGGGATTAACAATAAAGAAGAGAACTAGGATTGTCGGGTCATCAATGAATGTCAGATAATTGCAGCTAAGGTCACAAATCGGTCGCTTGTATCGGTCTAAGGGGCAACGAATATCTCCTTCCGGTCTCAATTCGCCCTAAAATACTATTAGCTTAGCTTCCACCCTCACTAAAAAATCCTAATGTTCACTGCTGGTCTCACCCCTTCCAACCTTCCGGTCTAGGTCAAAGCTTACCAAGATTAATTATCTAGTTGTGTCGACTCAAGTAGACAAAAACAATTATATGCAGTGATTAACAACAAAGACATGATTTAAGCAACAGATCTGCAAACCTAATTAGCAACTAACATCAATTCATTGAATCCCCTAAATCCTAGCAGAAGAATTAGCTAAACATAATAATGAATAAAGCAAAAGAAAAGGAAGAAGCAAGAACAAACATAATGAAGGAATAAGCAAAAGAGAATTAATATAAAAAAGAGAAGAAAGGTTACAGAAGTTTAGAATCCGGCAAAAGAACAAGGTAGCAGTAGTGATTAAGAGTAAAAACAGTGATTAAGAGTATATGAAATGTGATAAGTGATATTTATTAACCTAATGACGACTTCCTTATATAGGGAAGTGAAAATAAACAAAAGATAACCTAAACACGGATTAAAAATCCCGAGTATAATAGCTAAATACTCGATCGAGGATTTTTCTATCACTCGATCGAGTAAATCCAACCTAAAACGGCTGCCATTTCTTATTAAATAGGCACTACTCGATCGAGTAGAAAAAGGAGTCGATCGAACACAATTGTACTCGATCGAGTACTTTCCAGCGCACAATTCCTGCTTCGCGCACTGAACTTCAAACGGCTGCCATTTCTTCGTTACTTGGGAAAACTGGGTGTTTTCGGGGGCGTTGGAAAGCTAAGAGGACAAGCTTTCATCTCCAATTATAATCACCTGAAAATCTGTTGTAGAACTCGAGATATGGCTCTTCAAAGTGGGCACAGTAATTTGATGTTCTTCCTTTGCTCGCCTGACTAACTTACTTCTTTGCGCATCTCAAAATAGTAGTCTTAAGGCTCCGACTCAACTAATCTCCTAAATGTATGCATAAGGACCGGTATTAAGCTTGATTATGCTCCTATTTGGTTCATTCCTGTAAATAAGACAAGAGAAACCAAAGTAGACAATTCGGGGGACATTTGTAGCTAAACACTACACAAAATGCATAGAAATGCGTGCAAATGAAGTACGAAATACCTATATAAAATGCACGCATCAACGAATTCGAATATAATTGTAAGACTGGTTGCATTTGGATGTTGATGGTGATTCTTTAATTTAATAATTGTAATATTTTAGGGATTATAATTTTTTTATTAATATTATGTAGCTCTCAACTTTTTTTAAATTCTATTTTTTTTTTGTTTCTAAATAAAATGTAAAGAGACCGGTTTTAGACCAAAACTGATTTCAAAGATAATATCAAAGAAATCGGTTTTAGTCCAAAACTTGTTTCAAAGGTAATATCAAAGAAACTGGTTTTGGCCAATAACTGGTGTCCCAACGACTGATAAAAAAAACCAGTTTTTTGGTAACAACCGGTTTCTTTGATATAAGCAAAGAAGCCGGTTTTAATTATCGGTCTCTTAGGCTAAGATACCTATGAGCTAGACCCCGGTTATAAACTGGTTTCTTATGGCTTTTTCAACCGGTTTTCTTGACGTTTTTTGTAGAACAAGGGCATGTATCCATTGGCTCTACACTCAGTCGGGACATCCTGAAGATATACCTTCTTGGCCCGTGTAAGTCTTAGGTGATCGGCAAACTGATCAAGGGTCATGTAGAAGCTAGTGTTCATCAACCAGAAACCTACCATCTTCTCAGCCACATCATAAGTAAAAGAACTCATGAACTCTAGGGTCAAAAAGACATAACAATGTTTCCTCAAGTAGTACAACTCTTCCAGACCAGCACCTCAAAGATATGTCGGACATCTACTTCTATTTTCAACTCCTCCAACACATTCGTATCTATGCACCTTGTGTGTCTCAAGGTGCGACTCAACAACTCTAAAAAAGCATCTCTCTGCTTAAAGTCAGCAAAGATTACCGTAGGATATCCAAGTACCGGTGGGACAACGGGTCCTTGGCTACCTTTCCCCACCTCTACCTCGGCGGCGCGTGTCCTCTTGCTTTGTCGTGTAGCCGTAGTTCTCGCCATCTGTTTCAACATAGTTTAGCCACACATCGGGTTTTAGAAATTCAAAGTAGAAATTTTCAAATGCTTTATACGGAAAAGACAATGCTTAAGATAAATTTCTTGTCAAAGTATGTAAAATTTTGAGACAAAGCACGATTTTGCCAATTCCCTCACTCTTTGCAATTCATAAAAGATGGTTTAAAATTCCAAGATATGAAGTTTAAACAAGTTATAGAAGCAACCGGACTGAATGTCTACCAAAACAAGCTTAATAAGTCGGTTATTGCAGTGAAATTGGGGCAAAATTTCAGCTTTGTGCACTTTTAAGACGGAGTTTTAAGACGAAATTTTGATGAAAATAACCAAAATCAAGCACCAAATATGATACTACTAACATCCCTTATCCTTTTTCAACACTTTACGATAAATTTGATGAACAAAAATCGAAATTTGGGGCAAACCCTAGAAAAATCCTGGTTGAACATAGTTACTAATTGGGTTTCAATTTGCAATTCGTAACATCAATAACAATGATTCAAGGTGGTTTATATCAAAATACAACAATTACAATACAAGATTTGGGTATAAAACCGAAATGTCCAGAAAATCCAATACAAATACATGCTTCAAATTGATTTAAAATCAAAGAAAAGAGTAGAAATTTACCTTGAATAAGTTTGCAAACGGATTTGGTGGATAAACTTAGGAAGATGCGGAAGAAATCAAGCACAAAATCAACCAAGTTTTTGTAAGGAAGAAGGTTTAGTAGAGGAATTAGGTTTTGAAAGAATAAGGAGTAAAAGAATGAAGTAGTTGAGGTTATAAGCCTTAAAAAAAAATTTTTAGTATCCGTGTTACTGTAGCAGCGATACTCGATCGAGTAGCCTTTACTCGATCGAGTTGAGGTTGGCGGTCGAGTTTTGACGCTGGCAGAATTAGCATTGATTCTGTTTTCTATCAAACTCGATCGAATGACCCTCCTACTCAGTCGAGTAAGGCCTACTCGGTCGAGAAGTCCCTCGTACTCAGTCGAGTGAGTCAAAATACTCAACGAAAGATACTCAACGAAAGATTACGAATCTGTTAGGCGTTCCTACAAAATAATAAATCGTTCGAAGTCTAAGGCATACTTAGAACTCGTCGCTAATTATTTCTATACTATTACTATCGATTCACATTACCTTGCATATAACATAGTTACCACAATTAGGACATTATAATTCTACTTTATTACATGCCAAACAACATATGATCTTACTACCACGTACCTTAATTCACGTATTCATTCATATCGATAACGGTATTCTACTCATACATATGCATATCATATTCTACCACACAACATGCCTATACAGTTTTATCAACATTACGAACCTGTAAATCAATTATCACTTACATTTCACCATATAACTTTATGTATACTTACATTACATCCTACTTTTCCATTCACATACTCTCACATACTCAACTATACAAACAGTTACGCATTCATATTCTATCACCCACACACAAGACATTACCTTCATATACATATATATTGCATATTACACACACAAGCACACATAATTTCCGACTCCATATCTCCATACGAAGTGACTGGCGTAAGAATATTAGGGCCAAAATTTTGGAATGAGGGCGCCTTCTCACCCAAAATCAAGCAATTCAAGGGGCTCCCAATACATATATACCAAGTTTATTTTATTAGACTCACTATGTTCATTAGGTTCATTAGTTACAGGTTCCAAAATCGTCAATCTGATACCACTTTGTAACACCCTCATCTACCAAGGAGCCTTAACAAGACCTTCCCTAGCAGATAAGGGCACTACCATCTCGGTTGTCCGAGGAATAGTAAATATCATAACGTCAATAAAAGAACTATTACAATTAATTACATACTTTAACTCAGAATAAAAGAAAGACACAACTCATAAATTAACAACTACGGTGATATTATTCATGCAAAGACTCAGACCCGTCCTTCCAATGTAACCAGCTAAGCTCCACATATCAACACGTGCTAAGACTGACTGCTCACCATAATGGATCACGTCAGACACATAATAAGAAAGAACAATAAATAACACCACACAAGGTCAGTAACTGAAGAACAACAGACAAACAAGATACAACATACACACAACCAACTCCAACTCCAAACATCCATCAATCACCTAACTAACATGAAGGTAAAGTCCTGCCAGAATATCCATCGCAATAGATATTCCACACCGCCAGTAGGGGACCGCAGCCTTTCCCACCTAAGCCCCGCTTATCTCTATCGAGCGAATAACCCATCTCCATTAATGTGCACATCCTCCTTATGACGGGAACCACAAGGGGCAAATCAAGGGTGTGAAGCCATTCCCAATGAATACTCCACTCAGCCAGGGATGCACCCCATACACAAACACAGCATTACTATCACACAATCAACAATACTATACACCACACATGACAACCAATCGACAGTACTGAGTAGGAAAACCTACCTTTAGAAATTAGCAGCGACACCGCATAGATCCATATGGCGACAAGACAGCCTCCATCAATACCTATCACAACCAGTAAGGAAAACCCTATTACTAACAAACATAACCACAAGGACACCTAAGTATGATGATAATAATGATGACTTACTATGCTCGACATTCCGGCGACAAGACCGCTACCCGACTCAAGTCTCCATCCCCATGGTGTCTCCAAGTGTAAAGGGATATCAAGGGTTAAAAGATGGTGAAGGAGAAGAAGTGTCGTCGATTAGGTTTAGGAAGAAAAGAAATGAAAAACTTATTTGGGGTTTACGACTTCACGATTCACATAACTTATCGCTGAAACCGCCATACTCGAATCTCGATCGAGTGGCCTCTACTCGATCGATTTACTAGACTACTTGATCGAGTAGCCTATGCTAGATCGAGTTCTCCACTTCCAAAGGTCACCAAGTACTAATTTCGATTGTATGAGAAGTTCTCAAGGGTCTACCAAGTGTCTAAGGTCAGTCAACGGGTCCCTAACGGGGCGGGTATTACACTACCACAGTCGAGCTTAGCCCTGGATACTCTGTGATCATTGGTGAAGACATAAGGCCCACCTTCAAAGACCAAATGATTGGGGTACTTGAAAGAAACAAGGACGTCTTCGAATACTACGCCGACGAAGTGCCGGGAGTGAGTAAGAAAGTCATCATTCACAAGATAAACGCAGACCCCACGTGCAAACAAATCAAATAGAAGAATAGAAATTAGTCAACAGAAAAAGATGCTGCCATAAAAGAGGAGGTGGACAAATTACTGTCCGCAGGATTCATTGAGAAGTGTGACTATCCGGAGTGGCTTTCTAACGTTGTCATGGAAAAGAAAGCCCCTAAAGCATGGAGGATGTGCGTGGACTTTACCAACCTCAACAAAGCATGCCTCAAATAATGTTACCCGTTGCCAAGAATCGACCAGCTGGTCGACTCCACAAGCGGCTATTCCATGTTAAGCTTCATAGACGCTTTCTCGTGGTACCACTAGGTACACCTATGGGAGCCCGAAAAATTCAAGTGTGTGTTCATCAGAGGCCACGACCCTTTCATGTACAAAATGATGCCCTTTGGCCAAAAGAACGTAGGAGCCACTTACCACAGGCTTGTCGACCAAATATTCTCCGACCAAAAAGGAAGGAATATGGAGGTATACGTCGACGATGCCATCATCAAAATCAAGAGCGAAAGGGAACATCTGAACGACATTGAAGAAACGTTTGTGTCCCGTCGAAAGTATCTGACAAAGCTAAACCCCAAGAAGTGCACATTCGGGGTACGATCCGGAACGTTCCTTGGATTCTTGTTCAGTGGGAGGCGAATAGACGCCAACCCAGAGAAGGTACAGGCTGTCATAGACCTCCCTGAACCGCGAACGATCAGAGACATCCATAGAATCACAAGACAGATGGCAGCACTGTCCCAATTTATATCGAGGTCGACGGATAAGTCAACAGCTTTATTCAACGTCTTAAAGGGTAATAAACAATTCCGGTGGGAGGAGGATCAAAGGCATGCCTTTGAAGATCTTAAGAACCACCTTAAAGAACTATCAACCCTAGCTCGGGCGGTGACTGGCGAAACACTCTACTTATACGTAGCTGTTACCGATGTCACCGTAAGTGCCATGATACTAAGAGAAGAAGGCAAGAGTCAGCAACCCATCTACTTCATTATCCATGCACTGGGTCCAACTAATAAAAACTACCCGCTCATCGAGGTCGCATTCGCTATGGTTATAGCAAACGAAAAACTGCATCCGTACTTCGACGCACATCCTGTAATCGTAATGACACACCAACCACTCGAGAAGGACCTGGAAAAGTTCGAGAAGTCCGGTTGGTTGCTTAAATGGGTAGTCGAGCTGTCAGGGCACAGTATCAAATATCAACCCCGAACTACCATAAAAGCTCAAGCCCTAGCGGATTTTCTTGCTGAATGTTCCCGCTCTGACGAGAGTGAGGAGCCCGAAGAAACCGGGGAAGTCTACACCAACAGGTCATCCACAACTACCGGGTCCGGAGCAGGAGTAGTCATCACAAGCCCAGAGGGAAAAGAGTTCGAGCACGCCCTAAGTTTCACCTTCGGGGCATCAAACATTGAGGCCGAATACGATGCACTGATAGTGGGCATCTAACTTGCCACCGCAGCCGGAGCCAGAGTACTACGACTATTTAAGGACTCCCTACTCATGGCTAATATGATCAAAGGAGAATACGAAGTAAGGGAGCCGTCAATCGTCAAGTACCTCGAACGGGTCAAGAAAAGACTAGCCGAGCTGAAGTCCTACGAGATAGTTGATGTATCTTATTCTTATATGATTTTCATCCCCTTTTTAGCTCGATTTTACAGGACAGTTTCACTTTATAAAGTGATTATTTGAGCTAATTTCGTGTGCTAGGTTTTTTGCATGCTTTGTTGCATTTTGTAAGAAATTGAGCTTTTTGCTGTTTTTTCCTATCGTTTTAGCATTCACCGAGAATCACGAGGCTACCTGGAGCGATTCTTGGCCACGTAGGGACATTTTAGGAAGATTCACGTATCCCGAGGAAGAAGAAATGGGATTTGGTTGGATCTTGCATGAAGAAATGGAGTACTAATTAAGAAAGGAAGAGATTGCAAGGACCCCTGATTGCTGTTCAAAAACCAGATTCATGGGGTTGCTGTGAGATAGCCATATAAGATAAATGTTGCGCCCCCAAAAACTTTTCTGAACCACAAAATCTTGGGGTTTGGTACCTGATGATGTTTTAGGCAAAAAATGTCACGCCCCCAAAATGTGTTTGATCCCCAGATTTTTGGGGATTGTGCAATTGAGGCAACTCTTTATTTTCCTTCTAGTTTATTGTGTATATAAGCTTATCACTAGAGAACATTTATTGATGCTTTTATTTACGTTTCTTAATCTCTAAAAAAACCCCTAGTTTACATTTCAATAATTTACATTTGCTATCAACACTTTGTTTATGTAATTTCAAGTTCAATTTCCGGTTTTGTTCTAGCTTTGTTCTTCAAGTTCTTGTTCTTAATTCCATTACTTTGATAATTTCTTCTCCCTTATTTTATATTGTTATTGTTATTTCCAATTTCTTTACATAATTGTAATCTCTTTTCATATACATATTGTTATAATGTTTATGCTATTAGAAATTATTGTTATTTGTTTAATTACAAGTATGTGTGAGTAGTTTCTTAATCTAGGGGTAGGGAAGCTATGTATGTTTAGTTATTTATATTTGTTTAGTTGGAATTTGTTATAATCATATTGTTATATCTATAATATGCTTATGATGTATTGTTAATATCTAATTCTTGATAACAATTATTGGTTAATTTGTTGATCATTTCCTAAGAGCGAGAGTCGGGATATGAATAAAGCTAAGCATGGTGTAGTAGTTTGAACTAGTAAGTGCGAGAGCCCGCTAGTAATGATCCTAAGATTCGCATCTCAACCAAGAGGTATTTTCTATATGGGTTTAGACAAATTTTGATTATTTGTTCTTCCAACTTGACATTGCTAATTGCTAAAGCTACATGTACAACCCCTATTCCCCTATATCTTTTATTATCATTGATTTACATCTTGCTTTGTTATTTTCTTTATAAACAAATCAAACAACCACTCATTACCGACCTTGATAAAATTCTAATCATAGCTAATCATATCAAATCTACCGTCTCCCTGAGATCGGCCCCTACTTCCCTAACTACACTTGTTTGTTAGTCAAGTCTAGGGTACCTTTGTTAGGTTCATGATAAGCCTATCAAATTTTGGCGCCGTTGCTGGGGAGCACGGTTTTGTTGCTTTGTGATTTGTTGAATTTTATCTTGTTTTTGGTCTTGAGGATGACTTAGCTTGTTCCTTGAGACAGTTACTTACAATCTTCTTGTAGGCTGTTTGTCTTATGCCTAGGTCCTCTCGAATTGGTGAACTACTTCCAATTGATCCCAAGCCTAAGGGAACCTTCCATAGATGACTTAGCTTCCTTAAGGTGATTTCTAAAGCTGCATCTCTTGAAAATCTTGAAAGTGCTAGGAAATCCTATATAGAACATCTCCAAGCTATTGAGGAAGAGGCCTCTAGTTTTAATCCACCAATCAGGAAGATGGTTCGTTTATTAGAAAATGGCCAAAGTAGGCGCGGACACCCCTAGAGGGTCTTCCAGACCGAAACGATGGAAGTAGGCAAGGGCACCCCAAATAATACATTGACCGAAAAGCCGAAGTAGTCAGGAAAGCCCGGCAAGGGACGATCATGGCAAAACGCAGAAAGTAAAGACACCGAGGCTTAGGCGAGAACGCACAAACAAGATAAGGAAGAGACAAAAACACAACAACATTTAGCATAAACGAATGTTTCAAAGTGTTACACACCAACTGTGCCGAATAAAGTTCGAGCAACAACAGGGAGTCAACCCCTAACCCGGCGGTCGTCCGCCCAAAAAGGGCCCAACTCCACTTATGCTACGCTAAAAACCAAAGTAAGCAAAAGAAAAAATAAAGTAGGCAGGAAAAGGACAAACCATGCCCCACGAGAGGACGACCCAGCCGTGTCTTAAAGACCCAGATCAGGTTGTCCCAGCGCAGAGCACGAACAGCAGGACAATAGCCCAAATCCCTATTTCGGGGATGAGCCCTCCGGCCCGGATAAACATCATTTTCGGCATGAAGTGTAATACTACGATTTTCTATGCTTTTTGGTACTCTATCGAGTGGGGCTTACTCCGTCGAGTAAGTGAGTTTGGATTTCAAAACAGTGTTCTGCTGATGGGTACTCGATCGAGTAAGTGTGGCACTCGATCGAGTAAGGGTCACTCGATCGAGTAAGTGACTTACTCTATCGAGTAAGTGACTTACTCGATCGAGTAAGTCGGTTATGTGGGTTGTTTTAGCCGGGTTTTGTTAGCAACGCGTGATTGATATTTAAAGCTTTTCGTCAGTTCCTTTGTCACTTTTATATTTTCTAAAACCTTTCAAGAGAGAAAACAAGTTACGTTACTTACCTTCTTCGCGTTGCTATCAAATCCCAAAGGCTATGGTCGTCGGATCGTCGTGTTCTTTACGCCGTTGAGTTCGTCGTGTTGTGGGTAAGATCCTTGTATAGTTTTTTTGCCTTTTCGTTGATTTTGTTTAAAACCCTAATTGGGTATTTTGGGGGATTTTGGGAGTATGATATGTATTAGATAGTGATGATATGATTATGTGTTTATAGGAGGTGGTTTCGTAGAGGAGCAATATTGAATAGATGCTTTGTGAAGATCTGGTGATTTGCTTATTCCAGGTAGGGTTTCCCTACTCGCTTATTGGTTACATAGTTATTGGTGATGGTTGTGTTTATTGTTGATCTTTAACGTATTGGATTGTATTGGTGGTGGTGTTGTATAATTGTTTGTGTTGTGTTTGTCTGTGGTTCGCGAGGCGTGTTCTCGGCTGAGTGGAGTCACTTGCGGGAGTGGCTTCACGCCCTTGATTCGCCCTCTGTGGAACCCGCCACAGGAGGGGATGTGCACATTAAGGAACATGGGTTATCGCTTGGAATAGATGAGCGGGGATTTGGTGGGTATGGCTACGGTCCCTCACTGGCGACGTGGAATATCTCTTGCGATGGGTATTCTGGCAGGACTACACACTTTAGTGTGTAGTCAGGTGTGTGGAGATATAATGGTGTTGGGAGTTGTGTGTTGTTTGTATATTGTGTATCGTGCTTTATGTAATCAGTAACTGACCCCGTTTTAAATGTTTTGAAAACTGTGGTGATCCATTCGGGGATGGTGAGCAGTTATTGAGCAGGTATGAGAAGGCTTGGGCGAGGGATAGCTGGGATGGAGTCATCACATGTCACTAGAGTCTTCCGCTGTGTCTTGAACTTAGTTTTCTTTTCAGTTGGTTTGGTTTTGGGAACATTTGTATTTACTTTACAGTTTGGTTTTGGATTTGTAATTACTTAAACTCATTTACTTAATTAAGTATGTTTCTTTATGGTCTATTTGATATACATTGCATCGGGTAACCGAGATGGTAGCATTTCCATGCATTAGGTGGTCTTGGTAAGGCACCTTGTTGTATGAGAGTGTTACATGAAGAGCCCCATCTTCCTCAGAACCTTGATCCACGGCATCGACAGTAGGGGAAACCACATCCCCCCCATGCCGAATAACCACGACATCATCAAAAGCACCAGCGGCAACATCCTCGTTGTCAGCGGTAGCTAAGAGACTGTAACGGTCCCAATCAATGTTCGGGTCAACCCGATCGATGCGACTACGCATCTCGTTCTCACATTTACCAGAGCCCCATACAACCGCCATAGATGACACTATCTTCTAGAGGGCCATAGTCTCTTCCGCCTCTATTTGAAGCTCAGCAATACGAGAGGCCATCTCAGCTTCCATTTCATGGGCAACAGCCGGCGCGTATTCTAGCTGGACCAGAACCCCCTAGTTAGCCAAACTAACCCGGGCCAACTTAGCTATCGCCTCTAAAGCTCTTTGCTCGGAGTGACCGAGCTGACCCTTCAAGTCAGAGGAAGACGTTCTCAAAGCCACTACCTAAGTCTCAGCATCCCTCAGATATGCATCAGAACGAGACAAGCGCTTCTCCAAAGAGCCAACCTTCTCCTCCGCTAACTTTAGCGCAGAGGTTACCTTCTCCAGTTTCCGGGACGCAGGTTGGGCCTCTCCCTCGGCGTCCTCCTTGGCTTTCAACGCCAAATCTTTCTCACGAAGAACACCCTGGAGATAAAAAAAGACCCCTATATATACCGACAAGACTGAGCAACATACTCACAAGCTATCAGGGCCCTCTACATGACGGTGCCCAGGTCTCCCACGCGACCAAAAACGTCCTCAACGGGCCTAGGACATGGAGAAAGAGGGTCGGGAAGCCCTATATACTTCACGAACGAGCTCGAGAGGGGACCATCCATCTCCAGCATACGCATTCCCCCAATAGGGGCAGATCAACTTGATTATTGCCAGGAGAAACTTTATTCGCCTCCAGCAAAAGGTCGGACATATTGACGGATGAGCAATTGAGCCCAGAAAATTCGAGGCAAGCCGCATCGCCGCCAGGATGAAATGGAGGATCCTCACCAACTAGGACCTCCTCATCAGCAAAATGCACCCTCTTAGCCAGGTGCACCTTAGGGTCGGAATCCGCTTTCCGCTTGCCATCCTCGGGGCTAAAGCTTATCTCTACAACAGGGCAACCTCGCCTAGAGACATGAGCCCGAACTCCTTGAAAGAGGCCGGCGGCGACTCTCCCACTCGAAGAACGAGGGGCGAAGCATGCCAACCCAGGGGAGATGTTTGCTCCAAGATAACCACGGTAGAAGGTAAGGGTGCAGGTACTAGATTGGCAACTGGCTCAGTCGCCCGATGACATCGGGTAACAAGTCGAACCCCAGACGAGGGCTCATCGTGATCACGATCTAAGTTTCGAGGTATCAATTGAGCCAATGAACAAGTCACACGCACCTGCCGCCCGCCCTGGCTCACTATGTCCAAAGCGGCCTGTCTATCTAAGCCGACGAGCCCTATCAACCTGTCAAGGCAAACTTTCCTGAGATCCTGCCCGATCGGAGGGAGACGCTCAAGGATGTCCCGGTTCACCGAAAGCCCAATCGACCTAAGCTCATCCACTATAAACTCCATGGCGCAAGGGTCTACAATACCTGAAAACACGCATAAAAAAGACCAAATGGAAAGGACATAAAGGTTAGAAAAATAAAAGAGGACTGACTCCCGGCCCTCCCGTACCCGAGCAACGGGTCGGAACCAGTCCCACCCGACAGCGGAAGTTGTCACTCAAAATTAACATCAGCAGGAGGCAGCCAATCCCTCGGTTCAGGTACCTTAGAATCAAGATTCTATTCAAATAGGGAGAGCATCAACTTCTCCTCCTCGGAGAGGGCGACCAAAGAAGAAGAAGCACTGGCCTTCTTTTAGTCCAGACCCACTCGCACGCCGTTCCTAATATGCTTAGGACTCTTCCATTTTGGAGGACACGTGAAGTAGAAGAACCTCGACTTCCAATACGCCATCCAATGCTGGATACATCGTGATGTGATCAAGACCCTTGACTAGAGTATACCAAGATTTGGTCAAGATAGAGGTCGCCTTCTTAAGGGCCACGCACCTCTTAAAGACCTCTGGAGAGGGCGACAACCCAGCAAAAGAGGCAGCACGAGGCAAACGCGACCAAGTACCGAATTTCGCCCTGAAGAAAACGTATAACTCCTCGACAAAAGGGTCCTGAGGGAACCGAATACCGAGCTCCAAATGGTGCAAGTAGACCGCCGTATAACAAGCGGAAGGTTCACACACTGTATCAGTTTGAGTCGAAAATTTATGATCATAATCGGGCGGAATATCTAAATTACGATAAACCATCTCCCGCACAGCCAGAAGTCGAATCAAACTCTCAAAAGAGTAATCATGATATGAATGAAGGGCAAGAGCATACTCAATCTTATCCAAGGTGCGACGGACAGACACCACGACGTCGAGATCCCTAATATGAGTGGGCCCCGACGAATTGCTCGGTTCGATGTCCATCAGTTCGCTATCCGAATCCTCAGTATCGGATGGCGACCCCCATCATGACCACCAAGATCAGCAAACTAATCTGGACAACCAAGACGGGCGACGGGTCGACCCACTAGAGCGTCACCCAAAAAGCCGGAAACGTCAGACGAGTCCCCCGATCAACGCCGGACACACATATCTCACCAGCAACTCTGGAATCCATTTATAGAAATTGAAGTATAGGGACACGATAACTGACCTAGAAAAACAAGTGATAATGGATAACGGAAGAACGAGTAGAGAAGGGAAGAATCTAATCTCTCAAAATTTTTGAGCGAATCTTCGAAGGTGCAAAAATAATGAGGAGGGAACAATTTATAGGGCGAAAATGGAACCCTAGACCCTTCAGATGTGCGACGCGTGGGGGAAAGAGAAGTCCATATACAACTAGACACGTGTCAAACACCCACATGAGAGAAGCGGAACGACTGCACATAAAAGAAGCGTAACCATCCCCCGGTTCGAATTCAAAATCAACAACGGCATTGCGTGAGAAAGAAAGAGCTGAGAAATAAAAGAGCTCGAGCAGACAAAGAGACGTCGAGCGTAGACTTTATTCAAAACGTACCCCCACAATTTACACCAATGATTAAGATTACATTCGACAAATAAAAATTATAGTGATCAGTCCGAGAAGTTTTCAAGGGGATACCAGAGGAGACCCGCCTAAGGAACCATCCAACTGGTAATCTAGACACTTATTATCAAAAGAGTCCTGCATAGACGACAAGTCAAAGTAAGAAACCGGAGAGTCACCCCCCTCGCCACTAGAGCTGGGGGCTGGAGACAAAGGAGAGGGAATCAGAGCCCTGGCACGATCAACTTCCTTGGCCCTCGCCTTATCCACGTCAAAGATGGCGAACCGATACAGCATAGCAAACAAACGGACCCGAGCTCGCCGACACCTCTCCTCTCGAGCCAAGGCAGCCCTAATCCCCTTCCATTGAAGCCGAAGCAAAAGCCCGAGAAAGAAATGACGCATAAGCTAAGGTGGGAGAAAGAATAAGCGATTGGGAAATGAATGACGAGATCAAACCATTAGTAAAAAGTTCCATTTATAACGAAGCAATCAACAGACGGTCCATAAATGGCAATAGCAATAAATGCGGCCCCCCTAACTACCTAGAGTAGTAAAGAGGAGGAGACCCGAGGAGACATGTTCAAATGATTGAATAAAGTCCCATAGAATCAAAAGTCCAGAAACGGAAGAAGAAATAGAATGGCGAAAACCGTTGTTTTATTCAATACAATTTCGAACATTACAAAATTTACAGACGCCGACTGTACAAGACAAAACAGCAAAAGAAAAGTTAAAGCTACGACGACCGGCAGGAGATCTTCAAGTAGTATATCTTCGACAAACTAGCAACGTACGCTGGACGATTCACCCGAGACCTGCAGAGCAAGCCATCCCGATCACGCTGTCACATTAAAGAGTAGACCTCATCGCAGGACACTTGATAGGCCCGGCCAACTCAATCAGGCATCGGAGGTTAAAACCATCGAGGAGACAGACCTCCAAGCCAACGCACACCCAGAGACATGCACGGACCTAAAGTAAGAGCATGTCGGGAGGAGTGACGACCACAAGGAGGAGCCCACCCGATATGAAGCCCTGGCCAGGGAGGAGAAAAGTTTCTCTGAAAGGAAGGTTTTCGAGAACATGGGTAACCGAACTGTTGGAGTAGGTGTCCTCCACAATAGTGCGTCTACTTATTAAATCTCATTAGAGAAATATATCTGGGATATATGTTATTATACTCGTTAGCTGATCAACGTATATCGGCAACGATCAACCGGTTAGGGTTAGACGTTACTGTCGTATGACGGCGGTGTTCAGCTGATCCCTTTCGGTCACACCTATAGGATGAAGCCCCAATGGATAAACTAATTAATTCTATATGATACAGTGTAATTAGTTCCTTGAATATATTAACTAAAGGTTAAAGGTTAGTCAAGTGATTTATATTTGATAATGAGTTAGGAACTCATGCCTAAGGTATTTATTATTTAATTATGTAATAATTGAGTAATAAATTTTATGTCTTATATTAATATGATTAAATAAGACGGTATTTAGTAATTAATGGTTAATTTACTAAATTAATGTGTTTTGTGCAAATATATTATAAGGCGGAGCTAATTAGCTAATATGTTTTACAAGGAGTTGTAAAAGTAGCCAATTGGGTTTTATTAGACACGTTATATTATGATATATAATGGTCAAATATCACTTAAAAGTTAAGTATATATTATTTAGTTAATTGTGACATTTAATTGTTAAATGACCAATTTAATATTTAATTATATAGGTTAATTAATATATGACTGATAAACATTTGTGGGACAAATGTCAAAAGTCAAAATAAGGCCCAAATAAATATTAAGAGGACCGAAATTTATAGACAAACATCAGATGTTGTTTGGCTTATTTTGTGTGCCTAACCACATGGGATTGACTTTGAATTGTTTACATTTGGTTGCTTATATATACATGAATTAACACATTTGCATTTGATGAAAATTTTAGACCAAAAATTACTAGAACAAAAGGAAGACCATTTTCTTCATCTTTTCTTGATAAAACTTGATTAAAAGTTGATCAAATTTTACATCAAATTAAAATCACAAATAATATTATACATCTTATATTACTAAAGTTGTAATATTGTTAATATTATTCAAGGATTATTCTAGTATAATATCTAGCTAATATATACTAGGATTTGGGGTATAATCTTGTGTGCAAACCAAAGGAGAGCTTCTAAGTTGGAGTTTGAAGGAGGAGGTTCATCCAAGTATGTAGAGCTCGTAAGACAAAAAATTTGTTGTTGTTCTTATTGCCTTAAACCAATGTATGGAAAATTCAACTTATATATTCTAGATTATGTCTTATAATTTACATGCATATAACTAGATCACTTAAGCACTAAATTAAAGTAATTTAGTAACTAGAGGAGTCTAATTAGAGGTCTAGAACATTTCCGTGGTATCAGAGCTCAGTTGTTACATGCATGTTCATTTTAGGCTTTAAAATCGGGTTATAAGATGACTTGATAAAAATCGAAAATTTTGCAATAAAATGGTTTTATTTTAAATTTTTGAAATGCATGCATATATAATGGCCTTAAAATGTTTATGGTCAATATTTTTTTTTTATGGGATTTTACTGCTAATTATTATGTTTTTTCGATTAAAAACTGAGTTAAAATGCTTAATTTCGGTTAAATGTTACCAAAAAATAGTTGCATGTTGATTATGGCCATGAAATTTTAATATAGTCATACTTGCATATTTTACTTAGTTTAAGTAATATTTATAAATTACTTTCGTAATTTTTTGCATGTTTATTGATTTTTATCAAAAATCAATAAAAGTGTGATATTTTGCTTAAAATATTAAACTTTTTTTTATATGGGTTTGAAAAAATTTCATATGATCAGATTCATGCTTTATTTATTTTAAATGAAATATGGAAATTAATTAGATTAATTTTGAGTATTTGTTGGTTTTTATTAGATAAAAAAACCAATAAACCGGGTTTGTTTTTCTCAAAATTATGTGATCTGAATTTTTTGGTAATTTTTCTTCCAATTTTAGGTTCTGGAAGATATTCCAGAATGTTAAAAAATTTCATTTTGTATATTTTCATTATTTTTATGATTATTTTAGAATTAAATCATAAAAGTTATGAAAAAAAGGTAATTAAATTGTGTATTTGATACAAAAAAAAAATTGGGCAATTTTTTTTTTTTTTGTTTAATTTTGAGTTCGAGAAAATTTTCCTGTATATAAAAAAATTTTGTTTCAAAATTTTCGTAATTGTTTTAAATAATTAGGTTTTATTTCATAATTGATATGATAAAACCGATATAATTAGCAAACAAAGACAAATCAAGCTAATAATTTTTCAACAAATTAGTGGAGACTAATTTTGAGTTCTTAATTAGTTTAGAAGGTTATTTTGAGATTAAATATAATTGAAGTATTAATTATTGATTTTTAATGATTAAAAATCGATAAATTCCATAAACCGAGCTAAGTATCAAATGAATGGATTGAAAATGGCAATTTAGCATGAACTTTTTTTGTTATTGTTAAATAATTGTTATTTAATGTTATTGAATGAGTTTGATTCATTTTTCCATTAATGTAATTAGCCGATATTACCCGTATTGAAAGGGAATACCGGTTGGTTTGTAATTAATTACGATCTCGTATCGCCGGTTTATAAAATTAATATATTTAATTTTTTTAATTACAAATGTATAATAGGAATTGTTATGTAATTCATTTTATTTATATACTTTTATTTTTTCCTAAGACCGGCGATTTCCGAGACAGTGCCAATTGGAAGGAGTTCCAATGAAGACCGGTGGGTCTTAGAGATGGTGCCAAATCGAAAGGAGTTCCGATGAAGAGGCAAGGGACCACGGAGTTGGTTTCCGAAATTGTAATAATATAGTTAATTAGATTAAATAATTTTTAGGTGGCCATACTAGGACTTTATGAATGTTTTACTTGTTTCATTTAGTTAATTATGTCGAATTGCCTAAATCATGAATTTTTCCACTATTGTCAATTAAAGTTATCTATAATTCACCGACTCAGATTACTTACAGGGAATTGATAACAAATTGACAAGATCTCTCACATTTGTTTTTTTTTTTTTTTTAATATTGAGACTCGCCATTCCAATTAGTAACAACTATGAATCCCTCCTTCATTAGGGGGCAGGTTCGGCCTCCCCGTGGTGTTCCCTTCTTAAGTTAGGTAAGTAGGGTAATAAGTGTTATTACACATAAAGGTTGGTTAAACTCGACGGAAGTGGAAGTTTGGTATGTCTGTCGTCACTGGGCCCAGACTTGTGTTCCGGGGCTATGAGACGGATTTACTTGAAATCTGTCAACCGAGAGTTCTAGGAGTAGAATCAGTCAAGGAGTTGACTCACCGTATTTATTTAGATTTCGTATGTCTGGCGTCACTAGGCCGAGATTTATTTAGAGACGGATCTCGAGATCATTTATATAATTTAGGTGAGAGATCATTTTATAAAAGTTAATTTTTAAACTTGATTAAAATTGTTTTTTCAGAGTAATTTATATATGATAAATGTTAATATTTTCTTTTTTCGTTTGTAGTATTAAATCGCGCAATAACAACAAACAACAATCAATCTGCTTCTCTTTCTCAAAATTCACAGTCGCGTTTGACCTTGAAAAGAGTTTCCATGGAAGATAATAATTTTCACGATTGGGAGGCGAATCTCCATAAAACCGTTAAAGCAAATAAAACAATGCGAAATTTTTTTGAAACTCGTTCATCCAAATCTTCTACTTGTGCAACAAGTGTTGTTAGATCCTCTTATGAAGAGAATTATGCACAAATAAGTGGGAGTTTTAGGAAGGATATCCTTACCTTGAATGTTAAGGATAAGGTGAGGTCCAAAAAAAAAAAAAATTGCCCCAAATATTTGGAAGGTAAGAAAGCTAGACGTATGACGTTAGCAAGTTCTTTTTCCTCTAATGTTTATATGATAGACTTAAATTATACTAGTACCACGACATATGTATTTGATATTGGTTGTGGTTCAAACCTTTTTATGGGAAACGAAGCTAGAGTAGCAGCGGTTTCTGTAGGGACATATGAATCAACTTAGTATCAGGCAAAAAGTTGTGCTAAAATAATTGTTGTTACGTACCAACTCTTAGCAAGAATATAATTTTCATTTCTGTGTTGGACACAGAAGGTTTCACATTCATATGATGATTTGGTTTATGGCCAAGCCATTGCAATTGGAGGAATTTAAGTTCTTGACCGGACTAACGATGTTTATCATATAGATAATAAAAGGCTCAAAACAGGTGACTCTGATCAATCTTACCTCTGGCATTATCGATTAGGTCATATAAACGAGAACCGTATAAAAAGACTCGTGTCTACAGGAGTTCTAAAGCCATTTGATTATGAATCTTATGGCATATCCTCCAAGTTAAGCAACCTAACTTCAGACTCCACATAAAACTCCCTCATTTTTGTTTTGTTATTCGACCACCACACTCCAGCCTTACCCCGCAAATAGAAGGCTACTTGATCTATCTTCATATCCTCAGGGCATCCCACAGCATCAAAAATATTCTCCATCTCTCTTACCCACTCATCCATCAGATTTGGTGCTCCAGTTCCTTCAAACTTTGCAGGATGGTGACGGGCAATTGCTGTGTTGATGGCATGCGCATCAACCACTCTTTTAGTGCCTCTACTAACAGCCCTCAGGGCCTCCCTTAATAGCACAATCTCTTCCCTCATCTTAGCAATCTCCTCGGCGGTCATTTGAGTTTCTTCAGTAGCAACAACATTCTTCTTAGCCATTATATCTTCAAAATGAATAAACAAATTATAAATACGAGTTAAGAAATCCCGCAATCACAACAGAGGGCCGTGCCGTGGCACGTCATTCCCTTTCTCTCTCGGCCAATGGCCAGTTATATTTACATCGCCACTTACTTGGCTTCTATCCTAGTTCTGTAGTTCACATATTCAGGGCACAAATATCTAAATACGGTTCAATTAAAAAAATAAAATTCACATATATAATCGTTGTGAAATATCTCATTCCAATTCACATATTATCGCATATTATACTTCATTATGAAATTCAAATTCTTAACAATGTTCGCCCAATACTTACTATTCTTCCACCTCAATATAACTACATACTTCTTTTATTACCTTCAAAATAAATAAAGCGATATAGCAAACCATACTCCAATAATTCTACTTACCCATACTCTTCCTCGCCCGCGGTGACTGGTTCGAAACTGAGAGGGCCGGAGTTCAAGAATGAGGGGCCCTTCTCACCCAAAACCAAATAGAAGGGCTCCTAACAGTTTTTACCCGAGTTCATTTTATTAGACTCTCCTATGTTCATTATATTCATTTGTTTCATCACCAGATCGTCGCTCTGATACCACTTTGTAACACCCCCATTTATTTAGGAGTCTTTACTAGACCTTCCAAAATAAATAGGGCTGTTACCAACTCGGTTGCCCGAGGTAGTACATATCATAAGACAAAAACTGAAGTACTTTATTAAAAAGAGTTAGCTGTTTAAATCTATTAAAAATAAAACCGTCTTTCAAATGAAATAATAAATGTAAAGTACAGTTGATAACTACTGTTTATTCGAAACTACAAATAAATAATGAGTATGTGAATGATGCCTAGCCCTCCAAGTGATCCGTACGACCCTATTACGCTTCCCAAAGCAACAATCAACCAACCTGTAAATTAATCTGCTCCCCAATATGACAAAAAAACATCATATGGATCATCACAGGTGGTTTTAAGATAGACAAAAGAAATAAACCACGTCAACTAATGTTGAGTAGAAAATTTTAAACGATAGGACAAAATAAATTAATAAATATAGCGGAATCATTCAAATTGCTCTCAGGGTACCAAATAGGTTTTCTTGCCACGATAATAATAAATCACAATTTACAGCATAACGGCCAACTGACTCAGCGGTCAGCCTCTATAACTCAATAACCACGGCACGACGGCCACTGACTCAGCGGTCAACTTCTATAACTCAATAAACACGGCACGACGGCCAGCTGACTCAGTGGTCAACTTCTATAACTCAATAACTCAGCGGTCAACTTCTACTTCCATTTCTAATATCCAAAGAAACTGATGATATATACATTATATCGCTTTCATTCACCAAATTACAGAACTAAATAAGATTTCAAACCATTCATCCTACCAATAATAAACATTCAGTTAAACAATTAAATTACTCGAGTAGGAATTTCCTACCTTTGCAGCAAATATTTCGTCTCAACAAGCAATGATTAAAATAATTCTTCTACTAATCCGTCACCTAACATTAATTAATAGCATACAATCAATCTTATAGTCCCATCAACAACAATAACTAACCCGAAACCCATAATGAAATCAGAGTTACGACACTACACTCCACACGACATATGCAAATACTTTAAGGGTCAAATAATATTTCACCATCTAATTAATTCATCTCTTCCAATTGTTTTACGTATCTATCCATAGTACAATACCACCCCCTTTTCATGTTTTTTTTTTCTTTAAAGAATTGGCCACCAACATTCTCTGCAAACCAAGTCACTTTATAGTATTATTTTAAGGAAAATGATATGGCGACACCGGATGTTACTCAAATTGAGCGACATCCGGGGTATTATTGTAATTTAATTATTTATTTTGCTTCCCTCCATCAAAATTCAAATTTCAAACTAATTATTGGTAAAGGATAATTTTAGAATTTAACATTAATTAATTGATTTAACAATAATGAAAATAACAAATTTAAAAAAGATTGAGATTCTTGCGATTGTGTTCTAACTACAAGCTATATTGTTGGAGCTATATCTGTAAGTTTTTTATTAATGATTCTAAACCTATATACTCGAATACTTCACATAATTGTCGTATCGTTTTCGATAAGCGATACGACATGATATTTCGATACTTAATAGTAGACTAAAAAAATGAAAAATTTGCAGGAAATAGCCGTATCCGATATATTAGTATCGTGTCGTGTTCAATACATACAGTACCGGTCTACCCTAATCAAAATAACATAAGTCTTACCTTACGCATAATTTGTGGGTAATTTTGAATTAAAATCGTTACGACTAAATAGTGCACCTGATATACTCCCTCCCATCCACCCTTTTTTCCCCTTTGAAGTGGGCACGGAGATTAAGGGTGGGGAGTATAATATTGATAAAGATATGAGTGGGGTTTGGTAATTGGAGAGAGGTATGAATAATTATGATTAAATATTAATAAAGGAGATGGGTGCAGTTTGGTTATTGGAGAGAGGTAGGAAGAATTAGAATTAAATATTAATAAAGTATATAGTGGAGTTTGATGAGTGGAAAGAGGTAAGAATATAATATTAATAAAAACTTTCTCAAAAAGGAAAGGGGAAGAAAACCTGAATAATCCGTTTTAGGAAATAGGAAAGAAAAGAGTGGATAGGAGGGAGTATAAGTTAATCATTATAAGATGACTCTAGATTGAATAATTTATTGGGGTCATTTCGAACGTGATACGCTTTTGCCTTTCGGGTTCAAGTATCTCGTATGTTTCGAATATGCCGTTACATCGATGTACTACAATGTCAAATACCCACTGCCATTTAATACTCTTGTGGTGAAGCAAGCATGGTGACAGTTATGAAACTACACAAATTGTGTACACTAACCTTCTTAATTGCTACGGTGTGATGGAAGAAGTCCTTTTTTTTCAGTGTTAATCTGTATGATTTGATGGTGAAGATAAAGATATGTTTGTTATAATATATATTGATGTATAATATTGGATACATATTTTATTTTATTAATATAATAGATTGTAAATTACTGTTTTATCCCTATAATATTGGCGCAAAAACGAAAACTATTTTTTTAGTTTTTATTTTTTCAATTTTTTTTATCAGGGTGTTACTGAAACCAGTAACACCCGGTGTCGCCCTAACACTCCCCTTATTTTAATTATCCGACCACACTAATCTAAGTAGAATGTTCATTCTCACATGCTGCACATGAACATCACGCAAAAAGTTTGCCAACTCCCAATTCTCTTCTTATGGTCCAAACACAGGCGAGTCAACAGGGTTATCGCGACGGTAACGAATCGACCACATGGCCCAATTTGTCGACTAGCTGCTGCTGCTGCTACTACTACTACTACTACTATTATTATTATTATTATTATTTATCACTATTATTATTTACCAATCAATGATAAAAGGAATCGAACTTTATTAGATATGGTTCGATCCATGATAAGTCAGACTGAGCTACCTGACTCATTTTGGGGTTTCGCACTTTATATGGGGATGTGAAGCTTTTTTCAAGAGCAAGTCTGACAATAATTTAGCTCCCTGATCCGACAAATGTTTCTTTGTGGGTTATCCAAAGGGACTCGTGGATATTATTTCTATCACCGTGAAGAGCACAAAGTGTTTGTGTCTCGCGATGCTGTCTTTCTAGAAAATGATTTTATTTCTAGAAGACGGAGTGGGAGAAAATCTGCACTTACTGAAGGTCAAGAGCCACAAACTGAGGAGGTGACATGGGAAGATGTTCCTTCTGCATCTGAATCAGTTGTAATTCCTTCGGAACCTAGGAGGTCGTGTAGAATTAGTCCCCAACCTCATAGATATCTTGGTATTATCGAGGAAGGTGGTGATTATGATGTGTTACTTTTTGAAAGTGACAAACTTGCAACCTACAAAGCGGCTATATCTAGTCCTGACTCCAAACAATGGCTTAAAGCCATGCGATCTGAGATGGATTCCATGTACGGCAATCAGGTATGGGACCTGGTAGATTTACCTGAGAAAGTGAGACCTCTTTAGTGTAAATAGATCTTCAAGATTAAGGTCGGCTTAGATGGACATAAAGATGTCTACAAAGCACGATTAGTGGGAAAAAGTTTCATTGAAGTTCATGGTATGAACTATGACGAGACCGTTGCACCAGTTGCAATTCTTCTATCCATTAGGACTATCTTAGCGATTGCTGCCTTTTATAATTATGAAATTTTGCAGATGGATGTCAAAACTGCCTTCTTGAATGGGATTCCGGAAGAGGAAGTGTACATGACACAACCTAAGGGTTTTGTGGATCCGAATAATCCTAAGAAGGTTTGCAAGCTTAAGAGATCCATTTATGGTCTTTAGCAAGCATCATGGAGTTAGAACCATCGTTTCGATCATGTAATTAAACAAAACATATTTACTCTAAGAGTCGAGGAACCATGTTTATATATAAACTTTAGTGGGAGTAAGGTGATTTACCTAATCTTACATGTTGATGATATATTACTCATTGGGAATGACAAAACAATGCTTACTTCTGTGAAGGAGTCGCTTGGGAGTCATTTTCAAATGAAACACTTAGGAGAAGCACAACGCATCTTAGGTATCCGGACCTATAGAAATAGGTCCAAAAGGATATTAGCGTTAAGTCAAGAGGCTTATATTGATAAGATTCTTGACAGGATCAAAATAGAAAATTCTAAGAGAGGTTTCCTACCTATTGGTCATGGGATTACTTTGAGTAAGTCACAGTGTCCTACTGAGCCCAAAGACATTGAATGCATGGAATTGATGCCTTATGCTTTAGCCGTTGGATCAATCATGTACGCTATGATGTGTACTCGCTCCGACGTCTCGTTGTAGACACCTCAAAGTTGTCTACCTAGCCTTAAGGGTACCCGATGATGAGGCTAAAATTAAATGACTAAATGAAAGTTGACAATGTTATAATTAAATGGTTCTTTTCACTTAATTCCCGATAAATCACTCAAAATGGCCCAACACCTTTATTGAAGCCTTTGTTTCTGTCCGATATTGAACGAAGCCCAGTAATATTCCAATCCACTAATTTGATCTCATGACATCCAACATATATCAAAATCATGATGATAACTAGTAGAATTGTGCAAAACTAATTAAAAAAAATAAAAGATCAATGTGTTTCCTTGTTTTCCACGTGACATAATAGAAGTTGGCAATGAATGCAAGTCTTTTTAGTATAGAGATTAGTAAAGGATAAGAAAATACAAGGTTACGTATGAAACAAGATTCTCTCGGCATACAATTCTATTTCAGCAGACTTCCTTATTCCCAAAACTAGTATAAATACGCACCCATCTCAAGCTCAATGGAAAAAAAAGAGACAGACAATAAAAACGGACGGACACAAATACGATATTGAGAGTTCCAACATCAAACCAGACCACAAATTCTATACCTTTATACTCCATCTCAAATATTCTATCCCAGTTTTAAATCAAACCACTCACATAAATTGTCCCAGTTCCATATTATTAGGCCCAAAATCTGGATATGGGCTGACTTGGGGCAGCAGGCCTGGAAGCATTGCGGGATGCAGGATATCAGGGAGTCAGGGTGACAGCATCAGCAAGCAGCGCAGGATGTGGGCTTTGATCTGCGCGGAAGAAGCGTGTGAGAGTCCAACATCTTGCCAAATCCAAAGAAGGAAAGTCCTACCCGGTGCCAAATTATGAATAACTTGGAGGGAAAGCAAGAAACCCTAGCTCATCGAGCTCCCCTATATAAAGAGCCTCAATGCAAAGAAGAAAGATCATCAGGAAATACGAGAACTAAACCCTAGCATTCATAGCAAGCGAACAAACTGTACTTCCTCTCGAATTATAGTGAAAATATTGGTGGGATTACGTCTCCCCCGCGGTTGTTTCCCACATCGGGTTTTCCGCGTCACCAAAATTGCCTGTGTTCTTTATTTACGTCGCTCATACAGGTTAACATACAACAATCAAACGAATCATAATTCAGACGTAACGTTAAGACTACTTTAACCCTAAATTGGTAGAAATTTACCAAAACAGTTTGGCGCCCACCGTGGGGTATAGTGGTCGTCTCCGTTAGCTTGATCTACTCGGAACTAAAACATGTCCTATTACACAAGGAAACCAACTCAGGCGGCACCAGCGGAGCCCCAACAACACAGGTACCGCCCCCTCGACAGCGACACAGGCACCATCTCCCTCGGCAGCAGCGGCAATACGTACAACCTCAGTTCAGACCACCACTGCTGCTCAGATACCAACGGTCAAGCAAAGTCAAAACTCCCAGGCAACAGCAAGCCCATCTTCGGGGAGGATCCAGGCTAGAGACCCAGGAGTCGTTCAGGGACGGCAGGGAGTCACACAAACTGAAAGAGGAACACAATCCAGGCAAAAGGTTCAGGCTCCTCTGAGTCCCACCAGCATCATGATAAGCGGGTTGGACACATTAGCAAGGACAATCCGGACTATGCAGAGCGAAAATAGAAGCATGAGATCCCAGATGGAAGAGGACAACAATATCCTCCGAGCGCAGATCAACGAATTAAGGAGCCAGGCCGCTAGTTCGGCCCCTTGGATGCAAGAAGACAGATCTGGAAGGCCGCCAGGAGAAAGTGGGGATCGAAGGCAGACACGGGTATTACCACGCGAAGTTGCACTTAGGCTGGATATGGATGGAACACCACAGCCAAGAGAAGGTCTGGTCCCAACAGGAATGGGGGCATTAACACCAGATGAGGAACCAGCACGCCAAGAGCCTACTCCCACATCAGGCGCAGAGGGACATCAGAGAAGCAGGGCTACAGTTGCGGTCCCGATAACCAGGATGCCAGTTACGAATCAAATTGAATATACCTGGGGAGGCACCCCGGCGGCAACAACATCGCAGGTGCGCCAAACAGAAGTCTTGGAACAGCAAAACTTCGTACGAGGAGCAGAACGTCAGTCACAGGAGCATCTGCGACCCACCGGGAGAGAGACATACATAGAACAGCAGTACCAGGAACTACGGAGCCTCCTCCGGAGGGTCCCAGAAATAACTCTGCCGATGGAGATGGCTGCACCAGAAAGCTACGCTGAGACGCCGTTTACTGACGATATAGCTACGGTGGCCTTACCAAAAGGATTTAGCGTCCCAACGATGACCCTCTTCGATGGAACCACAGACCCTTGTGATCACATCAGTCAATTCAAGCAGAAGATGATGGTTACTACCGCCACGGGAGCCTCAAAGGAGGCATGTATGTGTAAAGGATTCGGTTCAACCCTAACCGGAGCAACATTACAATGGTTCGTAGGCTTGCCTAACGGGACCATATCTTCATTCGCTGACCTGGTCAACGCATTTAACCAACGATTCTCCGATGAGCGGAGAACACCCAAAATGACCTAGCGACCTATACAGATCGTCCGGAAATAGGTGAATCAATCAAAGATTATGTCACCGAGTTCAATGCGAGAGAAAGTCTCAATACGAGGATGCGATATGTCCACTTTGCCATCAACGCCTTCGGGGCGGGGCTGGATAAGGAATCCGACCCTCAAAAGAATTAACTATGTACCCTTGTGAGAGGTTCGAAGAAGTCCAAACAGAGAGCTACATCGGCATTAAGGTTAGAAGAAGACATACGAGCTCGAAAGGGAGTAGCAAACTTCGATAAGACAAGCGGGAAATTCACAAATGAAAAAGAAAGACGAACGAGCTAAGCCATACAAAGGACCCAATATCGGAGAATAGCGAGAAAAAACTCGGAAAATTGACGACTCTGCATCCTCCTAAGCTATCCGAATACGGATTCAACACGGAATGGAAGGACTGCGAAAGCACTTAGAAGCACAGGTGATCGGGTGAGGTGGCCAAAGCCTCCCACCCAGGCCGACCCAACGACGCGAGAGACAAAGAAGAAGAGATGCGAATGGCATCAGGACATATGTCACATGACAGAAGACTGCTACAGGTTGCGAAAGGAAGTGAAGTTCCAGGTACGTAAGGGAAACTTGGATCACCTTCTATCACGTGGGGGCAAGCAGGACAGGAGGGAAGCAGCAAATCAGGTGCTTCCTTCTGCCCCACCCATATGCACGAAAATTATTAACGTGATAACAGGAGGATCCGAGCTATCAGGTTTGACATATTCCGCCACTAAGAGGAAAGCCACCGGAAGTAAAGGGGATCATCTAGAAACTTCATACAGGGTAAGCCAGAGCAATTTACCCCCGGTAACTTTCGACGAGACTGACATAGAAAGCCGTGCAGAGCAACAAGACGATGCCCTAATTATAACGTTATCCGTTGGCAATTGCACGGTACGAAAACCATTAGTGGATACAGGGAGCTCTGTGAATCTCATCATGCTCGAAACCCTCAAAACCATGGGTTTTGATAAAGAGAACCTGATAAAGAAATCTGTGCCCCTGGTAGGATTCAGTGGTGAAACTGCGCATTCGGTGGGTGAGATAACCATCCCAACATATATTGAAGGAGTTAATAAACTAGTGAGATACCTAGTCATTGAGGGTCCAACCACCTACAACGTGATACTAGGAAGACCATGGCTGCATCGGATGAAGGCGGTGCCCTCAACATATCACCAATGTCTCAAGTTCCCAACGCCATGGGTGCAGTCACGATAAAAGAAGATCGAGAGGAATCCGAAACCGCTACGCTCAAGCCCTCAAGGCTACAACCAAGCTCCCTTCATAGCAATTACGAACCGGGCACCTCGACAAAATATAAGGAGCCTCCCTCGGAGGAACTGGACCGGATACACACAGACGAGGCACACCGGATAGGACGGTATTGATTGGGGCAACTTGCGGTGAAAAAGTCGCGACCACCGATTCATTTCTCAAACAACATGGATTGCTTCGCTTGGTCCCACAATGATATGGTGGGCATAGACCCATCCGTTATTTCGCATAAATTAGCGTGAACCCAAGTGCACCCTGCAATGAGAAGAGAAGAAAATTTGCGGCAGAAAGAAATGAGGTCATTAACAAAGAAGTAGACAGTCTCCTGGCAGCAGACAAAATTAGGTAAGTTAGCTACCCTGAGTGGCTCTCTAATGTAGTAGTGGTGCCCAAGAAGAACGGCAAATGGAGGGTGTGTGTAGACTTCACAGATCTAAACAAAGCTTGTCCCAAGGACCCTTTCCCACTGCCACATATCGATGCAATGGTGGACGCTATTGCGGGACATGAGGTACTCAATTTCCTCGATGCCTGGAGCGGTTATAATCAGATCAAGATGCATCCACAAGATCAAGAGAAAACAGCATTCATGTCAGAAAGAGGCATATATTGTTACAAGGTCATGCCCTTTGGCCTAAAGAACGCCGGGTCCACTTACCAACGGTTGGTAAATAAAATGTTCAAACAGCAAATAGGAAAGACCATGGAAGTATACATAGACGACATGGTAGTGAAGTCCAAAAAAGCAGAAATTCACATGGAGCACTTGACGGACACCTTCCAAACGTTAAGGGAGTTTAAAATGAAACTTAATCCATCTAAGTGCTCGTTTGGGGTGTCCTCAGGAAAATTCTTAGGGTATATGGTGACCCAGAGAGGAATTGAAGCAAGGAACAGATAAAAACAATACTACAGCTGGAATCACCCAGAAGCCAAAGGATGTGCAAAGATTAGCGGGGAAGGTGGCGGCCTAAACGGTTCATATCAAGGGCCTCAGAGAGGTGTAAGCTGTTCTATGATATATTGAGGAAGAGTCAGAAATTCGAATGGACTGAGGAACATGAAAAAGCGTTCGCAGAACTCAAAAGCTACCTAAGCACGCCACCATTACTCGCAAAACCGGAGCAAGGGGAACCACTATTCTTGTACCTATAAGTCACGAAAGCAGCTGTAAGCGCGATCTTAGTCAAAGAACAGGAAGGGGTGCAGCATCCCGTATATTGCATTAGCAAGTCTCTGCTTCCTGCAGAGACCCGGTACACTTCCTTTGAAAAACTAGCATTGGCTTTGGTTAATGCTTCTTATAAACTGCGGCCATACTTTGAATCTCACACCATCCACGTAATAACCAATTACCCGCTAAAGATTATTATGAGGAAGCCTGAACTTTCGGGCAGAATGACTAAATGGTCAGTACATCTTAGTGGCTATGACTTGCAATTTAAACCCAGAACGGTGATAAAATCCCAAGCCCTAGCAGATTTCGTCTGTGACTTCTGCCCTGCCACCCATGAGGAGGCAGAAGAGGGAATGCTGGCGATAACAGGGAATCAGGATGGTGAGATATGGACCCTATACATTGACGGAGCCTCAAATGCAAGAGGGGCTGGTGTAGGTTTGGTCCTTCGATCTCCTAAAGGAGATATGATAGTACAAGCTATTAGGTGTGAGTTCAAGGCAACCAACAACGAAGCTGAGTACGAAGCCCTTATACTTGGGATGCAGATGGAGTCAGGGCTCAAGGTGAGGAACCTGAGGGTATACAATGACTCCTTACTTGTGGTAAATCACGTAAACAACGAATATGTAGCACGTGATTCAAAGATGATAGCCGACTTGAAGATAGCCACAGAGCAAAAATTAAAGTTTAGAACATTCAAGATAACTCAGGTGCCGCGGGAGCAGAACGTGGAGGCAGACGCACTGGCCACGTTAGGATCCACCTTCTAGCCCACAGAACTATCAAACATATCGATTACCCATGTCTTGACCCCAACCATCCAGAGGGAGCCAGATCAGAGACCGGTGAAAGAGGATGTACACATGCAGTGTGCACAGGGAGCCAGGACGCTGGTTTCCCACATGAGGACGACGGGGATGCAGTTGGAGGGTTCCATACCTAAATTGGTTAAGGGATGGGACACTCCTGAAGATAGAAAGGAAGCACAAAGTTTGAATAAAAGCTTCCCGGTATATCATGATTGATAATATTCTCTTGAAAAATCATTGGCGGGACCATGCCTCGGTGCTTAAGCAAAGAGGAAGGCTGAAACGATCTTTGCAAGATGTACACGGAGAATGCGAGAACCACGGCTGGAGGGCGAAGTCTCCAAACAAAATCTTGAGACAAGGATATTTACGGCCTACCATGCGCGCAGACGTCAGAAATCACGCTAAACGTGAATCATGTCAAAAGGCGGCTCCGGAATCCACCAGCCGCGAACCAATGCATCCGATTATCTCTCCATGTCCATTCATGATGTGGGGCATGGACATAGTGGGTAAGCTGCCCAGGGCTCCAGGAAACAGAGTATATATGCTAGTTATGACCGACTACTTCTCAAAGTGGATTGAAACAGAGGCAATGACAGAGGTAAAAGAACAGCAGGTGATCTCTTTCATCAAGCGCAACATCATAAGCAGATTTGGGATACCATCCGAAATCATATGCGACAATGGGTCCCAGTTCATATCAGATAACACCGAAGGCTTCTGTGCACGATAGAACATAACGCTGAGAAAATCAGCCCCTAGATATCCACAAACCAATTGGCAAGCCGAATCTAGCAACAAAATCATTGTGGAGAACCTCAGAAAACGGCTGGAAGAGCTGGGGGGAAAATTGGCGGATGAACTACCATTGGTACTCTGGTCAGACAGGACAACACCGAAAATGGCAACAGGCCAAACTCGGTTTAGCCTTGTGTACGGAGCAGAGGCTGTAATACCCTCGGAAGTTCTGGTACCCATGCACAGATACGGCTGTCAGACGGTAGAGCAAAACAAGATCGAAATGGCCAGGAGCCTGGATACAGTTGATGAGCTGCGGGAAAGTGTCTACATACGTATGGCATCGTATAAACAGTCCGTGGCGAGGACATATAACAAGAATGTCAAAATCAGGACCCTTTAAGTAGGGGACCTCATACTAAGAAGGGTATTCGAAAATACCAAGAACCACAAGGCAGGCAAGTTTGCCTACAAATGGGGAGGGCCGTATCAGGTCGAAAGTGTTATCAAGAATGGGGCATACAGGTTGATGACCATGCACGGTCAAATCCTGGATAAACCCTGGAACATCCGTCACTTGAAACGGTACTTTGTCTGACAAAGTGCCAAAACTTTAGTGTATAAAGGACCTTTCAAAAGTCCGTGAAGCAAAAAAAAAAAAGGGTGGGGGTTAGTATATGCTTTAGGTATTTGTGTGTTTCCAAAAACTTTTTCTTTTGTCTTCCTTAGTTTTCCTTTAACCAAATAGAGCCGTTTTTAAACCAAGTAGTTCAGGCTGTGGCTTCCTGAATCCAGGTGTTGCCCTGGAACACCATGAGATAGCACCAGGTAATTTGCACTACTTAGGACTTTATAATGCTTCTACGAAGAAAGGCTTTGATACTAATGTTGGTTACTTGTCAGATAAGGAACACTTTGAGGGTCCAGCCCCTGCCATGTGAGGCTACGAAGACGTTTATCTTAAGTCAAGCCACATGGAGAGCATACGCCGAGGTAGCGCGCAGGGTACGACATACTAAGACCACCCATACCTTAACGTTAACTCAGTAATCCCATAGCTATGTCGTAGATCAAAGAGTGCACGCACGGATTTCAAACGTCTGGAACCACAAGGAACGCAACATTCCTTGTTAGTCAGAAACATTCAATGAAGGTACGCTCTAATCAGCTAACCCTAGTGATAAGATATTTTACGTCATGGGTAAAATATGTTATCAAAAGTCTGCCACCAGGAGCAGGAGCTGTGCACCTGGAGCCAGGTCAGCTTCCTGGGTACACCTACGTGGAATCAAAACACCAGAAATCAATGGCAAAAACGCAAGTATAACAAAAGTAGGGCCTAAAAACCTGGGCCCGGAGCTACTTTAAGTTAAGGCACCTGCTACCTTTAGCAGGCGCCATCAGAAGTTCAAAACCTGCACACCGGCAGGCACAAAACGAGCCAAAACAAGAAAGAAAATAAAAAAGAGTTTTTTACAAAACTTGCGCCACACAGGGCCAAGTCCCCAGATAATTTGAAATAAAATTTAAGAGAGGTCAATCCTCTCGACAACTACATCCTGACCTTTGCTCTTCTTCCCGTGCTCTACTTGCTTCTCCATTGCAGGTGCCTGGACAGCCTCAGGAGTTGCAGTGGCGCCATCACCAGTCTTCCCCGCCAGGATCTCCTCCACAATCCCAGAGATGGTTCCAGAGATATCCATGGCTATGACATCAGGCTCCGGGTTAGCAGCTTTAGCTTCAGGAGGAAATAGGGCGCTCAGGTCCATGCCATTGGGAAATACGCGGGCAAACTCGGCCAGCTCCTCCTCCAGGTTCCAGTATGTGTGCCTCCCCTCGGTATAAGCACGGATGAAGTCAATCCGCCCTTCAAAAGCAGTGTAGGCTCCCACATTCTTGGCTAGCTCAGCCATCTCTTCAGCACGGGCCTCCGCCTTTGTCAGCCCAGAAGTCAGAACGCAGTTAACTTCCCGCGTCCTCGCCAGCTGGTCTTTAGCAGCCTCCTTCTCTTTTAGAGCCAAATGGAGCTGTTCCCTCAGTTTGGCGCAGGTAGCTGTGAGCTCCTTATTCTTCCCCACGGAAGCCAAGCACTCAACCTTGGCTCTCTGCAACATCTTACGAAGGTAGAGAGATGATTGAAGAGCCTGCAATAAGTAAACCGAGAGTCAGGAAAGCACAGGGGCAAAGAGAGAAAGGAGATAGTGAGAGAAGACTCACAAGGAAGCAGTGTTCAGCAGCCAGGTCAGTCATCTCCTGGGGGGCAGTCGAGTCAAATTCCTTAGAGCAAGCCGGAGTCAGGAACCCTTCCAGCGCAGGCCAATAGTTGGCCTGATCTGCATCCCCAAAGTTAGCAGGAAGGCGCAACAGCAGCTCGTCAGCATGAATAGGGGACCCAGGCGCACGCGATATTGGGGTCACTTCAATAGGCTCTAGAGCAGGCCTAGAGGAGGATCTCCTTCTTGAGGAGGCAAGGGAGTTAGAGGAATCATCAGTTCTTTTTTTGGCATGGCGCATCAGGATCTCAGAGGCAGACGGTCTAGCACTTCCTACAGTGTCACAAGAACGCAAGGGATTAGAATAAAGAACAAATGGGTTAGGAGGTTCCTAAAAATTGAAGGGTATTTACCAGAAGACATGGTTTCTTCAGTAGCGGAGTCGGCTAAGCCAGAGAGTAGAAGGGGAAACAGCTACGGTCTTCAGGAATGGAAAAGAGCTTGGTAACAGAAGTGTCCTCGTCCTCAGATTTCTCAGGGTTCTTGAGTTCTGCATCAGATCAAAGAGTAAGGACAGTGAGTGACAAGAGCAATCAAGAAAAGACATGCGAAATATACTTACTCTTAGCAAAAACCCAGTTCTCGAACAAGTAATCGACGTGAATGGGAAGAGTGTCAAGCTTGACATAGAAGAAATTCTCGTACCACCCATCATCCTTCCCCTTGGCAGACGACTGAAGAAAATTCTCAGTCTTCTCCACAGCCCTAAAAGTGTATTGGCCATGGCCCAATGACCGACACTCAAACCTATGGGCCAGATCTGATAGTCCATTTCGGCGCCCGGTGCCGTTGTTCGAGCAACGGTGGACAAGAGGATTCTCCATGCATAGGGGCAATTTGGGCCATGGGTAGGAGTTCGACGAATGAACTCTTGAATCATCAAGGGAAAAGGGAATCTAAGGCCAAGGGCGAAGGGGTAAGTGTATAGCGGATCCACCCCGCACGGAAGATGTCCGCTTCCGACCGGGTTTGGGGATGAGGATCACCACGTCATCACCCAATCCAGCGGGGCTTTGATTCTAGGGATATCCTCTTAGGTTAGGTGGGAGTCGCCGAATGCGGTCTTTTGAGAACTCCCGTGAAGGGAAGTCATCGTTTTAGGTCGATGGTGGTGGAGGATGATGATGTTAAGCGGGTCTTTGCCATGGTAAACAAGGAGAGAGAAGCGAAGTACGAGAAGACGGATGAAGCGGCGGATGAAAGGACGTTGACGAAGAGGATTTGGGGAGACGGAAATTTGAAGATTTTGAGGAAATGAAATGATGATGAAAGAGAAAAAGTCGGACGGGTGAGATTAAATTGGAGGGGGTAGTTGGGGTTTTGAGAAATGTGAATTGAAATGGAGTATGCGAGAAGTCACTCAACGAAACACTGCAATTTCCTGCTCAAACAATTAGGGTTGCACTTTCGCGGAAAATTGGGGGCAAACTGTTAGGCCCAAAATCTGGATATGGGCGGACTTGGGGCAGCAGGCCTGGAAGCATTGCGGGATGCAGGATATCAGGGAGTCAGGGTGACAACATCAGCAAGCAGCGCAGGATGTGGGCTTTGATCTGCGCGGAAGAAGCGTGCGAGAGTCCAACCTCTTGCCGAATCCAAAGAAGGAAAGTCCTACCCGGTGTCAAATTAGGAATAACTTGGAGGGAAATCAAGAAACCCTAGCTCATCGAGCTCCCCTATATAAAGAGCCTCAATGCAAAGAAGAAAGATCATCAGGAAATACGAGAACTAAACCCTAGCATTCATAGCAAGCGAACAAACTGTACTTCCTCTCGAATTATAGTGAAAATATTGGTGGGATTTCGTCTCCCTCCGCGGTTGTTTCCCACATCGGGTTTTCCGCATCACCAAAGTTGCCTGTGTTCTTTATTTACGTCGCTCATACAGGTTAACATACAACAATCAAACGAATCATAATTCAGACCTAACGTTAAGACTACTTTAACCCTAAATTGGTAGAAATTTACCAAAACACATATAAGCGCATAAGAGCCGTTAATTTACGATAAAGTCGAAATTCATTAATAGTCAACATCAACATAGGCCTGAGGATACCAGATTTAAATAAGCTTTTATCTACTCTTTCTTTTTCTTTAATTCTTTTATTTTGTCTTTTATTTATTTTCTCTATTGACTAAGCTAATTAATTTGTCTTTGTCTCAAATTTATATCGTCTTGTGTATAAAATTGTATAATTAACCTTTCTTTTGTTAAGTTTCGTCAAATATATAATATTACAAATAAATAGTAGAGGCCGTCAGTTTGATGGGCGGTCCGGGTGTCTAACACCTTTCCTGACCGTACCTTTACCCCCGAATCCGCAATCTTTGGTTCAGGCCGGAGTGACGGATCAGTCCCCATTCCAGGGATCAAAAGGGGCCTTTCCCTTAACTTATTTTTGTATGTTTTTTCATACTGGCGACTCCTCCATATTTATTTATTTTAAAAAAGGAGATTTTTTCAGGGATCTCACAGTGGTGACTCTGCTGGGGACTTAATAAGAGGATAAGACTTGAACTCTATTTGTAATATTATATATTTGTCTTTTTTCTAGTTTATTCAAAAGAAACTAATTTAAGCTCGTTACAACTAGATTTGTTTGTTAGGGAACGAATTTACAACTGAAAATTATCTGAGAGACAAAGGAGATAAAATCAAATAGAAATTGTGAACGTGTCCCGTATTTCGCATGCAATGCTAATCTACATAACTATGGATGTGGGTGTTTAATCTTCTCTTTATTTTTGGTCTGTTATCAGAATAGTATAGTCTTCTTGTACTTTTATATTTTGAAAGACAAAAAAGGCATAAGTTCTCCGTAAGTAACTATTACGCCATTTAAGCTACCCTATTCACCCTCGGTAAAGTATGTTGTATACTTAGAAGGTCCATTCGACCGACTAGGCCTTACACATATTTTCCACCTCATGAAGTCGCGTTTTGGCAACTCGTCTGGTCCATGTGACTGTGGGAGCACAAAAGGGAGAGATACCCTCGGGTATTTTAATGTTGTGAGTACCCAATTTCCAACCCGTAAACCTAACTATAGAGCCCGTAGAACCTTTGATTAGGATCATGTGTGCATTATTCCCTGTTTGTAATCTTGTAACTTTCGTGCCGTTGCATGAGTCATAATTGCGTCATATAGTTAATATAACTCACTTTGTTTGTTGCATAAAAAAAATGGTACTTCATCAGTGTCATTCAAACAAGCATTTGCATCTAGATACTAACTTGTACATTAATTAGCCTTAACTTATACCATCATAGGACATTACATAGGTATTGCATTTAGCGAGTTCATAGGTCAGTCCGTCTTTCTACTTGTCGGTCCTCTACACTCAAAAAAAAAAATAAACCAAAAAAGTATTAGTTTAATTCTTCAGTCAATCACTCGTCAACAGTCATACCAGCACGTAATTTAGCTCGACCTTTGTATTCATGTAACAAAAAAAAAAGAACATGTCTTTGCATTCGGGTCTTGGCTTTAGCTAGCATTAGGTACATGTGCATTCACTATTTAATTTAACTCCATTCTAATCCTGTTATAAAAGAAATAAAATGTTTTTCTAAAAGCTAAGATGTCATGATCTGTGATAGGGAGGAGTAAACAAGACCCTAATTTTAATAGCCACTC
This sequence comes from Silene latifolia, assembly GCF_048544455.1. Classification (NCBI taxonomy): domain Eukaryota; kingdom Viridiplantae; phylum Streptophyta; class Magnoliopsida; order Caryophyllales; family Caryophyllaceae; genus Silene; species Silene latifolia. The sequence goes on from NC_133538.1 coordinate 54,195,467, forward strand.
TAGCTTGGGAACAAAAGAAGGGTACACGAAGACTAGGAGTAAGAACAAAAATGTCAATAGAATAAGACAATTCATTCTTATAATCATAATTTCATACGATTATTCCTTACATTACCTAAAACAACACTAGTTTACATAAGTGTCTAATTAACATAGGACCATGCTAGTCCTTTTGAGTTAAATAAATAAAAAATGAGCATATGTCCTTTTTTATTAGTCACTTGTTCTACTTTTTACCCTTAACTAGTAGAATAGACTTGAAATACTTTAGGTCGTATCTTTTTAGTGTAGATTAATCGACCTCTTAGAATCAGTCTAAACGAGGGCGTGCATTTGACCATCTTTTCCATCTCTGTGGTGTGATAATTCCTTGATCGCCGTGTCTCTAACTAGGTGACCTATAGGTTTGGAGATTCCATTTTCCTACTTGATTCATACTTCATGTGACTACTAGTTTAAATGAGCAGAACTCTCTATTTTTCAAGTTTGTCAATTTTTCATATCTCAAATGACCACTAGGTGAGCACAAACTTATATGATCGACCATTTTTAGCAAATATTGTCATCCATTTCCATTGAGGCTAGAAAACTAGCTCAAAAACATTAAAACCATATTCCTAGATACATACCAAACTAGTCCAACCAAAAAAGTTATGATCTCAAATAGATACAACTACAGTCTCAAAAGACTCAAAAAATTCACAAGTAAACAAAAATTCCAGTCAAATTTGCAATCAACTCCAATGTCAAAGGTCTCAAAAATTCACAAGACAAAAAAAAATCCAACCAAAGTTGCAATTTTATCCCGTATCAAAAATCTAAAAAATGCAAAAGACAAAAAAAAATTTCCAGTAAAAAAGGACAAAACAAAAATTCTAGTAAAAAAAAAAAGCTCGAGTCCAAGATGCAAATAAAAATTGCAGAGTAGTCACTTTTTCATCTCTCAGACGAGTCAATCAACATTCCTTTGTCTCCATTCCTCTTGGGACGATCCTTTCATTCATTTAGGTGAGTGAGAGAGGCAAACAGGTCTCCAGTGTCTTCTAACACTATGGACCCTTCTACTCCATTCCATTTATCCCCCTCGTTTAACGTCTAAGAATTCGGGGGATGTACAATTAATTTATACGGTCACATAAGTAATTTGTTTCTATGTTATTAGTTTTGCTTAATTAGCAGAGCTTGTTACTGTAAAGAAGGCAAAACTCATTTTGCAATATGAATCTCAAAATCCAAGGCAAAAAAAAAATAATAATAAGAAAACAATTTGGCACAGTCATAACCCATACCAGGTCGAAAAAAAAATGGAGAAGAAAGCAACAGAAGAAAACATGTGTGTTAGCTATGTGACTGCTGCGTGACTGACATAGAAAAATACCTGAAGTAACAGGGGGCTGACATAAGTAACAGGGGGCTATCATGAAACACAGAGTGAAGGATTTTAGCTCAAACCATGGCCATAAGTGAACACTCATTCGCGCATATGTTTGACTATATTTAGAAGGCAGCCGTGACCAAAATGTGGAAGGACTTACAACGAGGTAGTTCAATAGGCATAACACCTAATTAGTCAAGAGCTAATAGAAATCCTTATCGTATCAAATACGAAGTTCCCAAATATCAAATTATATCCTTGTCGATGAGAAATAGCTACTCGGGGTTAGTAATAGAAGTCGGTAAGCTGAGTTTTCTAAGAACTAAAAGCATGGTCAGAAACTGGATACCAATCCAAACTCAGAATACTCCGCCCCTTTCCTGGATCATCAACACCATTTTTTTTATTCTTAGCAGGGCTAGTAATGGAGACATCATATTTCTATAGTCTATTTAAAAAAAGGTGAATTATCAATTAGCTAGTGTGGTACTTGTTGTCGTAAAAACATTAGAATCATCATTAGCATACACATCATCTGCATCATACTATTACTTATTTGCATCATCAGCAATTGCACTATCAGTTCGGTCATATTTATCAAGCACACGACTTGATTAATCATTTGCATTAATCTCACAATTTCGCTATCAGTTCAGTAAAGTACTCGACTTGATTCACGAGACCAGTAAAATTATCAGTTCAATCACATTATCAAGCATACGACTTGATCAGTGAAAATACAAAACGAAAAAGTCAGTCAATAAGGAGGCAGAAGCACTTACGCTTAAAATTAGAGCTTGGTACCAAGAATGGAAAATCTGGTCTAAGATCCGACATAGCTCATCAGTCATCTTGTCCCCAATCTGGAGCTGCAACCATGGCCATGGCGGCACAACTCCGCTAATTTCATTCTACCTCAGAAGCTAGCAGGATCGACATGTCAACGATGCTCTAACACCGATCACCTCTGCGGCGCAACCCACGCTGATTTCATCCCATATAAGGATAGTCGCATTGATCGGAGTTTTCTCTGATGGCCAGCAACAAGCGAATGAAGTAAAAAAAAAAAGAATCAATTCGGAAAAAAAAAAACTGGCGATTGATTGGGGTTTCAATTCTCTGAGCAAAAATCGAATTGCAATAGATGAGTAATTTACCTAAGAGCAAAAATGATTGGATCTGCGGGACCAATATCAAATGGTTATCTCCAGGATCTCAAATATGGAGCCCGTCAAAGAGAAACTCGAGATTGTTGGCATAGGAAAATAGGAATTCGGGAGGTTGAAGAAGCAAAATGGAAAGCTTTGTCATCTAGATGACTCTCCATCTCCTGGAAGCAAAATAAGATTTTTCCTCTCCTAATCTTTGTGAAGACAATTTTCAAAAAGTAATTGTAGGACATGTACCAATTCAAGTCAATGGTCCGCTTCAATTTCTTCCCATATTTTATTTAGGCCTGTTCAAGGGTCCGCCTCATTCAATTTTAAACATGTTCGTGTAAAATAAAATTTTACACCTTTCTATTTTTACGAAGTAAATTTTGCAAATCCTAGTTTGTAAAATTAAAATTTATATTCTAATCCTTTTTTCAAAATAAAATTTTGAATTAAGCCTCATTGCGCTGCGCCCGACATTTTTGAGTTATAAAATAAAATTTTCTGAACTTGCCTTTTTGCGAAATATAATTTTGCAATTTTCAATTGGTCGGCAGGCCCTGACATGTATTTTAGTTCTTAAAATAAAATTTTCTGAACTTATCCTTTTTGCGAAATAAAATTTTGCAATTTTCAAACTTATCGGTCGGCGGGCCCTGACACGCATCTAAGTTTGTAAAATAAAATTTTACGATCTTATCCATCCTTTTTCAAAATAAAGTTTTGAAATTCCTTGGTCGGCAGGCCCTGACATGCACTTGAGTTCTTAAAATAAAATTTTCTGAACTTGCCTTTTTGCGAAATAAAATTTTGAAAATCCTAGTTTGTAAAATAAAATTTTACATTTTAATCCCTTTTCAAAATAAAATTTTGAATCCTCGGTCGGCGGGCCCTGACACCCAATCGAGCTTGTGAAATCAAATTTTGCAGGTTCACTCTTAAGCGAAACAAAGTTTTGCTTAACCAGTATCCAGACCAGTGAAACAAAGTTTCACTATCCAGATCCAGACCAGCTAAACAAAGTTTGGCTATTCCAGATTCCAGACCAGCAAAACAAAGTTTCACTATCCAGATCCAGACCAGCTAAACAAAGTTTGGCTATTCCAGATTCCAGACCAGCAAAACAAAGTTTTGCTTAACCAGATTCAAGACCAGCTAAACAAAGTTTGGCTATTCCAGATATTCCAGATTTCAGACCAGTTAAACAAAGTTTGGCTACTCGAGATTCCAGACCAGCAAAACAAAGTTTTGCTTTACCAGTCATTCTTGCCAAGAAAACAATGTTTTGCCATACCGATTCAGTTGGTGAAACAAAGTTTTACCAAATTCCATTCAGTTAACAAAACAAAGTTTTGTCATGCCGATTCAGACAAAGTTTGAACAAAGTTTGGCTATATCGATTCAGGACCTGATCAAAACAAAGTTTCGTTATGCCAGTTTGAGACCAACGAAACAAAGTTTTGTTGCACCAGTTCCAGCTTCATCCCAGATTAGTAAAACAAAGTTTTGCTAAACCAGTCCCAGTTTTCAGCTACTTCAGATAGGTAATATAAGAGGCTCAGGTACGTTTCTTATCCTTTATTTGTCCCGACCGGACTACTTTGACCTTCATCTTACTCAGACTCGGTCAAAGTCGGGGCTTCTGTAGACAACTCAAAGTTGTCTATCTAGCCTTAAGGGTACCCAATGATAAGGCTAAAATTAAATGACTAAATAAAAGTTGACAATGTTATAACTAAATGGCTCTTTACGCTTAATTCCCGATAAATCCCTCAAAATGGCCCAACACCTTTATTGAAGCCTTTGTTTCTGTCTGATATTGTACGAAGCCCAGTAATATTCCAATCCTTTATTTGATTTCATGACATCCAACATATATCAAAATCATGATGATAACTAGTAGAATTGTGCGGTTGTGCGAAACTAATTAAAATAAAATACAAGATCAACGTGTTTCCTTGTTTTCCACGTGACATAATAGAAGTTGGCAATGAATCCAAGTCTTTTTAGCATAGAGATTAGTATAAAGGATAAGGAAATACAAGGTTACGTATGAAACAAGATTCTCTCGGCATACTATTCAATTTCCTCAGACTTCCTTATTCCCAAAACTAGTATAAATACGCACCCATCTCAAGCTCAATGGAAAAAAAAGAGACAGACAATAAAAACGGACGGACACAAATACAATATCGAGAGTTCCAACATCAAACCAGACCACAAATTCTATACTTTTATACTCCATCTCAAATATTCTATCCCAGTTTTAAATCAAACCACTCACATAAATTATCCCAGTTCCATATAAGCGCATAAGAGCCGTTAATTTACGACAAAGTCGAAATTCATTAATAGTCAACATCTACATAGGCCTGAGGGTACCAGATTTAAATAAGCTTTTCTCTACTCTTTCTTTTTCTTTAATTCTTTTATTTTGTCTTTTATTTATTTTCTCTATTGACTAACCTAATTAATTTGTCTTTGTCTCAAATTTATATCGTCTTGTGTATAAAATTGTATAATTAACCTTTCGTTTGTTAAGTTTCGTCAAATATATAATATTACAAATAAATAGTAGAGGCCGTCAGTTTGATGGGCGGTCCGGGTGCCTAACACCTTCCCTGACCGTACCTTTACCCCCGAATCCGCAATCTTTTGTTCAGACCGGAGTGACGGATCAGTCCCCATTCCAGGGATCAAAAGCGGCCTTTTCCGTTAACTTATTTTTGTATTTTTTTTATAAAACCTACTGGCGACTCCTCCATATTTATTTATTTTAAAAAAGGAGATTTTTTCAGGGATCTCACACTCGTATGCTTTGAGTATGACGAGTCGTTACCAAAAATAATCCAGGTGATAATCACTGGATGGCTGTAAAGAATATCCTTAAGTACTTAAGAAGGACAAAGGATTCATTATTGGTGTTTGGAGGTGATTCTGAGCTACGTGTAAGGGGTTACACGGACGCTAGTTTCCAAACCGATAGGGATGATTTGAAATCCCAAGGTGGTTTTGTTTTTAAGTTGAATGGAGGAGCGGTTTGCTGGAGAAGTTTCAAAGAGTCTGTCATTGCGGATTCTACATTGGAAGCTGAGTATATTGCAGCATCAGATGCTGCAAAGGAAGTTGTATGGATTCGGCAGATTTTGGAGGGGCTAGGAGTAGTTCATGTAGCCGCAGATCCATTCATGGTATTTTGTGATAACAGTGGGGCTATTTTTCAAGCTAAGGAGCCCAAGTCTAGTAATAAGTGTAACACCCCTAAGATATTGAGAGTATAGTTTTCCCACATCGGGAAATTGTGGAGCTTGTGATATGTTTATAAGGGATTCCACCCAACATTTAGTAACAAGGCCTTGTGCTTTTGGGCTTAAGTGAGGAAAAAATAACGGGCCTAAATGTGCACATCCATCTTATTGGGGTTGTGTTACGACGGTGGTGGGTTGGGTTGTTATAATAAGTCTAGACATGTACACAGAAAAATTCATGTAAGTAGATATTACATAGAAAGAGGGGAAGTAGCTATTTGTAAGGTTGGGACAGACGGGAATATCAATGATCCTTTAACCAAGCCTTTGTCGCAAGCTAAACATGATAGTCATGTAGTTTCAATGAGATTGAGACGAATGCTTGAGTTTCTGTATGTTATATGATATGTAATTATTAGATGTTGTATTAATTTTTACATATATTATAATCGCATTTATCATTTGAGTTTTATTTACATAAGCTCAATTATTCAGTATTAACTAAATTGTTACATTTATACTTTGTTGATTTGAAGAGGTTGTGGAGACAACGTTGAACCTTTCAAATGAACAAGATTAACATTGTATTTAGTCCTTAGTTACTTAATGAGGTGACGTCTCGGAGTGACTAGATTGTAAATCGATCGATGGTGAGTTCAGCCACCATATGTCATAGAGATAACTGGTCGATTACATAGGCAGACAGTGGAGACACTATGTCGGGCAGTGACCATCTATAGAGTCCTTTTAATTTCATTTTTATGAAGCCTGGTCGTGGCAAGGACTTCTACAATATTCCTATGAATCGATTCTTTTGACTGGGGACTATTTGTCTGAGTCAATACAGTTTTCGATTGGCTTTGGTTTTTGTCCTAGGTCGTACCGTAAAAGGAGGCCGATGGGCATCTTCAGGGTCATGGTGATCGGTGATTGAATGAAGAAAATAGGTCAACATGAATTGTCCACCCTCGTCAGGGTTTAAACATATCAGGGCCACCCAAGGAGTAGTGACTGGAAATACGTGGCCATGCTCAGAAGAGATCTATGGTAGATTTTCTGGTAAGACAGTTATACTCCCGATCGAGGAAACCACTCATGATATGATCAAGTGCAAGTACGACTTGAAAGACACCTTGCATTGAGTGGGAGATATAACGGACAAGAAAATCGGTAGCGCACACTTGTGTCGGACAAGTAGGAGATTGTTGGAGTAGGTGTTCTTCACAATAGTGCGTCTACTTATTAAATCTCATTAGAGGAATATATCTGGGATATATGTCATTATACTCGTTAGCTAATCAACGTATATCGGTAACGGTCAGCCGGCTAGGGTTAGACATTACTGTTGCATGACGACGACGTTCAGCTGATCCCTTTCGGTCACACCTATAGGATGAAGCCTTAATGGACAAAGTAATTAATTGTATATGATACAGTGTAATTAGTTCCTTGAATATAGTAACCAAAGGTTAGTCAAGTGATTTATATTTGATAATGAGTTAGGAACTCAGGTCTAAGGTATATATTATTTAATTATGTGATAATTGAGTAATAAATTTTATGTCTTATATTAATATGATTAAATAAGACGGTATTTAGTAATTAATGGTTAATTTACTAAATTAATGTGTTTTGTGTATATATATTACGAGGCGGAGGTAATTAGCTAATATGTTTTACAAGCAGTTGTAAAAGTAGCTAATTGGGTTTTATTAGACACATTATATTATGATATAATGGTCAAATATCACTTAAAAGTTAGGCGTATATTATTTAGTTAATTGTGACGTTAAATTGTTAAATGGTCAAATTCACATTTAATTATATAAGATAATTAAATATATTAGTTATAAGTATATTTGTGGGACAAATGTCAAAAGTCAAAATAAGGCCCAAATTAATATCAAGTGGAGCGAAATTTATTGACAAACATCGCATGTGGTTTGGCTTATTTTGTGTGCCTAACCACATGGGATTGACTTTGAATCTTTCACATTGGGTTGCTTATATATACATGAATCAACACATTTGCATGTTATGAAAATTTTAGACCAAAAATTACTAAACGAAAAGGAATACCATTTTCTTCATCCTTTCTTGATAAAACTTGATCAAAATTTTTGCTATTCTTATTTCCTTAAACCAATGTAAGGAAAATTCAACTTATATATTTTAGATTATGTCTTATAATTTGCATGCATGTAACTAGATCAGTAAACCACTAAATTAAAGTAATTAAGTAACTAATTAGAGGAGTCTAATTAGGGGTCTTGAACTTTCGCGAACTACCCCGAAGGGAATATGGAAACAAAAATAGAACCCGCTCCCCGCTAAGAAACCGTTGGCCAGAACAACCCATCTCGGCTGTAACACCCCCATCTACCAAGGAGCCTAAACAAGACCTTCCCCAGTAGATAAGGGCGTTACCATCTCGGTTGCCCGAGGAATATAAATATCAAACGTCAATAAAAGAACAATTAAGTTTATTACAAGTTAGTCATCAAAATAAAAGATACAACTGAGGAGATCTAGCAACTATGTGATACTATCTCTGCCATGAATCGTGGTAGACTCGTCCCTCTAAAGCACCCAGCTAACTCCATATATCCACCTGCTAAAACCAACTGCTCATCATAATGTATCACGGCAGACACATCACAAGAACAAAACACAAACAACACCACACAAGGTCAGTGACTGAAGGAACACACAAAGCTAGATACAACAAACACGCACCCGACATCTCCTCCAATCACCAAAACTCCTCTGACTGTCCGAAGGTCCAGTTCTGCCAGATTACGGCCGCAACCAGCAATCCTCGCTGCCAGTGGGGGACCGCAGCCATTCCCACCTAAGCCCCGCTCATCGACACTGAGCGCAAACCTGTGTTCCTTAATGTCCACATCCCTTTTGTGGCGGGTTCCACAAAGTGCGAATCAAGGGCGTGAAGCCACTTCCGCAAGTGACTCCACTCAGCCGAGGACGCACCTTGCGAACCAGAGACAACACACAACCACCAAATACAACCTATCCACACTACCAACAACCATACCAAAATCAAGTAAACAATACAATCGACATATTAGATAACCAATAGTACTGAGTAGGAAAACCTACCTTTAGCAATCCGCAGCAACACCGCATACGCCCACAAGATGACAAGCAACCACCATAACCACCTATTATATACAATACGACAACCCTATTACTACTACCACAACCATAATTAGAACTAAAGAAGACGATGATGATGATGATGACATACCTATACATAATGTTCCGGCGACAAGATCGCTACCCGACTTATGCTTCCCATCCCCATGGTGTCTCAACTCACGAAGGCTCCAAAAAGGATGACTATGGGTGAAGGAGAGAGATGTGACGGCAGTTAGGTTTAGGAGAAGTAAAATGAAATGATTTTGGTTTCACGATTCCGCGAATTATATATTACCGCTGAACTCCCGTTACTCGATCGAGTATGGGACTTACTCGATCGAGTGACCTCTACTCGATCGAGTCACTGAGCTACTCGATCGAGTAGCCCCCGCTAGATCGAGCTTCCCAAACCCAAAGGTTATTATGCAGAAGATTGAACTCATAAGGCTTACAAAGGTCTAGATATATATATAAATATATCTAAGGTCAGTCAACGGGTCCCTAACAGAGCGGGTATTACAGTCTTCCCCCCTTAAAAAGAACTTCGTCCCCGAAGTGCAACTCATCGTTTCCCCACAACTCAAGGTGTAAGAAGAACTAAGGTAACAGCCGCCTACTCATCTCGACAAGAACAACACAACCATTCCCTCATACCACCCATCTGTTTACGCCCACCACTCATCATCATCATCGACCTCTGCAAACATGATCATCAGATACAACTTCCTACCGAGTCATCAACCACGTATCACACGAGAGAAAACACACTAACACCAATGTTACTTCTACCTTACCAACGAATTTTAACACCGCATGATTCCATACACCATATATGTCATACTCATCTTGGCACCACTATTCTATTTACTCATCCAACAGTTAATCATTAATAACAATTAATTACTAATCACCAAAGTATAGTAAGTTATCAGTCAATTATACAACAATAGATTCGACACTCATTTAAATCATCTTCACAACATTCATATTACTCAACAATGTAACAATTCAAATTACCTAACAGATTTCACTTAACAACTACGTACATTACCTTCACATCATCCAAAATCCAAATTTTAAGCAGCAAAATGGAGTACAATATAATAAACTTTACTTTTACCACCGTCGACTCAAAATATGGTATTTTTGTCATAATTTGTCATTTTTCCTTATGCGACATTACTCTTCCCCTCTTAAAAAGGAACTTCGTCCCCGAAGTTCACCTTCAAGACGAGTTACAAATATTACACGAAATGATAACTCCACAAATCTTGACATTACGAAACAATTTTAACATACATTGGGACTAACAACTATCACAGTACCTCATTGACATTACTTAGATAATATGTATACATGTGCATATACTTCGGGAAAACAAACGAATAACAAGTTCATGAAACGCAATGGCATCAAACCAAATGTGTGTGAAAATTACTTACTTGTTTTGTAACATGACTACGTAACATATATCAAGTTCGATATTACAACTCAACTACCGTTTAGAAAGGTTAGCAATTAGCTAAGAACATGGCATCTCATGAAACTAACATAAACCATCTTGATAACACATGTAATGTAATACGAAATACAGAAGCATGATTACTAAACACGGCAAAAGGCATGAGCATCAAATTCCCCTCACAAGTTCAAAAGAATTGACTATAGGGTTCAACAGGGGGTACTCGATCGTGTCCGGGATAGGCTACTCGATCGAGTAAGGCGTACTCGATCGAGTACGGAGAGGTCAGTAGACTGCCTTGGTCACACCCAGCAGGTACTCGATCGAGTAGAGGGCACTCGATCGAGTGTCCACTAGTGAGGTCAAACTCCAACGCCAACAAAAGTGAAGAAACAAAGCCAAACTCCGAGGTTTAACCCCGACATCATGCACCAGCACTACGAGTCTAAAAAATCCGACAAAATACGGCCTTATGGCCAGTTACAAACCTAAAAAAACAAATTCAAAGTATGAAGAAATAAAAGAAACAAGTATCACAAGTCTACGAGACAACAACAACAAGAAGCAATCACTCGAGGTCGCCACCTCTATCCTCCTCTATCTCCTCATCTCCTCATCTCCTCCTCCTCCACTAGATGTGCCGGCTCCATATGTGCCTCCTCCCGCGGTAGCTCCTGTAACAGGGCCGCCTCTTAATCTCAATGGCGCCAGACACCCATAAGGATAGCTCTCCGGGACTCCCCATGTGGCCCGATCCACTCCGTAGGAGTGAAAGACTCCACTATTGTTACCGAAACCTCGACACCATACTGCATGGGCCAGGTTGGTCCCGATGCCCTGCATGTACGCCATCTCATGACGGCTTCGGAGCACTAAAGTGTTGCACACCCTCTCCGTGAGTTCACTCACCTACATCTCGGGGCTAAAAGAGGGAGGGTAGCTTGGATACTGGTACTGTGGAGGCATGGGCTGCACTGGCTGAGTCTCACCAACCTTCTCTGTCACCAGTCTGGGACCTCTCCCCACCCTAGGTACCTGGTACTCAGGTCTAGCCTGGTCGGCTCCGGTATCACCTCTAAAAGACCCCCATCTATAAGGTAGTACTGTCGGGTAGGGGCGGCCTCATCGTCATCTGAGTCCGATGTAACCACCACCGCGGTCAAAGGCTCAGTCACAGGAAGATGCTCTGGATCAGGTACTTTCATCCAACTCATACCCTACACCCTCCAAGCTAACCTACCACCCTCCAAAGTCCTCAACCATTTCTGGTCGATGAAATAAGCATGTCCATAGTGGGCACAACCGGGACCATAGGCTTGAGAGCCAAAGTGGCCTCAAAGTAAGTCAATCTCTTAGCTAAACGGGTCGCAATAGCACCACAAATCAAGTACCGAGTAGAAGATGTCGCCATCAAGGCCAAACTAGCACAAACGATGGCTGGGGCATTAAAGGAGACTCGTTGCATTCGGGTGGGGTTCAGGTAGGTGACTAACAACATAACCTCATACGAGTTTAACTTACTCAGATCCCTCCTATCATAAAGTAAACAAGTCAAAGCTCGAAGGAAGATCTTCAGAGTGACATGTTGGACATCATTAATCAACATGTTACTCGAAGTAGGACCAGGCTTACCAGTGAATCAGGGCATGTAGCTACTAGCCCTACACTCAGTCGGGATATCTCTAAGAAATCCCTTCTCAGGTCGTGCAAGTCTAAGGTGAGAAGCAAACTGGTCCATGGTCAGAAGAAAACTGGTGTTCATAAGACAGAACTTTACGGTCTTCGCTACCGCATCATAAGAAAAGGAGATCATAAACTCCAAGGTCAAGAAAGGGTAAGAGTGCTTCCTAAGATGATACAACCCCGCCAAACCCAGGGTCTCAAAGATATGTCTCACATCCACCTCTATCTTCAGGTCATCAAGAATGGCCGTGTCGATGCACCTAGTGGGTTTCATACGACGTTTTATCAACTCAACAAAGGCATCTCTTTGCTTAAAGTCAGCAAAGACTATGGTAGGGTACTCAGAAACTGGTGGGATAGTAGGTCCCTGACTCCCCTCTCCCACTTCAGGCTCAACGGCTTTCAATCTCTTACTCTGACGGGTTACAGTTGCGGCTCTTGGCATCTGTTTCAATACGTTTTTAGCCACATAAAACAGATTCCTACTTGATCAAAATGAACTTCTCAAAATACTCATGGATAGAAAACCAACAATTTAAAGTAAACCTTTGTATGACAAACAAAATTTTTCAAACCACCTTACTCTCATACTTCATAAAAGACGGTTTCAAAGCTTCAAAACACCAAGTTTCAACAATTACTAAGAATGTTGAGATCTTAAGCCCTCAAAAATAGCTTCACAAAAGGATTATTGTTACAAAATTTGGGGCGAAATTCGGTTTTGGGGCACTTTTAAGACGAAGTTTTAAGACAAACTTTTTGTGTGAAATTTGTCAAAATCAACCCTAAACATTATACCAATAACATTCCTTACTCTATTCTCACCTTTAGGTATGCAAAAGATGAACAAATATCAAATTTGTAGGACAAACCCTAGAAATTTCGGTCCAAACATGCTCACAAATCGGTCTGATTTTGCAATTTCTAACATCAACAACAATAATTTTAAGTGCTTCTTACCAAAATACAACAACTATTAAGCAAAAACTTTGATGTAAAACGAATTTTCAGAAAAATCCTCAACTTCCACATACACTAATTGATTAAAACAAAGAAAAAGGAGTAGCAATCTTACCTTGAATGAGTTGCAAATAGGTTGAGTGAATTCGCAAGGAGATTTCAAGAAGATTCAATCACAATTTACACAAAACTTTGAGAGAAAAGGTTTTAAGAGAGATTTATGGATTGAGTAATAAGAAGAATAAGAAGAGAATGAAAGAAATAAGGAGTTTGAATACCCTATTAATCCGGGTACTGTAGCTACCTACTCGATCGAGTGACTTGGTTACTCGATCGAGTAGCCTCTAATCGATCGAGTTGGGGTTGCTCGATAGAGTTTTCGCTGGAAGATCCAACGATTTCAATCAAGTGACCCAACTACTTGATCGAATAAGGTCTACTCGGTCATGTAGGCACTCGTACTCGGTCGAATAAGATTAAAACAAGTCGGAGATTACGAATTCGGTTAACGGTCCCTGCAAAACAACAACTCGTTCTGAGTCCAGGGTAGAGTTGGAACTCGTCACTGATTATTTCCGTCCGATTACTATCCATTAAAACTAACTCGTATATAACAGGATTATCTCAACCGAACACTACACATACTATTCTACCATGTATCACACAATTTACGATGTATTCCAACCATGACATATTTCAACTTATACCATGTATCACACAATTTACGATGTATTCCAACCATGACATATTTCAACTCACACGTATATATATATATATATATATATATATATATATATATATATATATATATATATATATATATATATATATATATATATATATATATATATATATATATATATATATAACAACATTATGTGACTTTTACTTACGCACATACAACTTCTATTATCCAACATGTGACTACAATTTATTAGACATTCCATTCAGCAATTCAATTAGCACTTATTACTGATACATACTCTATTGTTCGACATATCACAACAATCTGACAATCACAAGAAATACTCACATTGTTATACTTATTCACAAGGGTATACAAAATCATTTACCTGTTAGTTCCATAGCACCACCTGGTAATTAATACTATTTAAGGCACATATTGAGACTTGCATTTCATTACCAACTGTCACATTATCAGATATTCTTATGCAAACCTCCACACATCCGCCATTCCTCATCGTACATACACACATTCCTAACTACACAATACTTACACATTATTACACTACCACTTACACATGCAAAACATTACATTAAACTCAAATACACCTATATCCACTTTATATACTACACACAACTATACACACGAAATTCCCGACACAATATTCATATTCGAAGTGGCTGGCTTAAGCATATTGGGGCCATGATTTTGGATTGAGGGCGCCTTCCCACCCAAAATCAAGCAATTGCCGGAGCTCCCAACATACATACACCAGGTTCATTTTATTAGACTCACTACTAGGCTCATTGGTTACAGGTTCCAAAATCGTCGCTCTGGTACCACTTTGTAATACCCCCATCTACCAAGGAGCCTTAACAAGACCTTCCCCATTAGATAAGGGCGTTATTATCTCGGTTGCCCGAGGAATAGTAAATATCAAACGTCAATAAAAGAACAATTACGTTTATTACAAGTTACTCATCAAAATAAAAGATACAACTGATGACATCTAGCAACTACGTGATACTATCTCTACCATGACTCGTGGTAGACTCATCCCTCCAAAGCACGCAACTAACTCCATATATCCACCTGCTAAGACCGACTGCTCACCATAATAGATCACGACAGACACATCAAATGAAGAAAACACAAACAACACCATACAAGGTCAGTAACTGAAAGAACACACAAAGCTTGATATAACAAACACGCACCCGACATCTCCTCCAATCACCAACACTCCTCTGACTGCCCGAAGGTCCAGTCCTGTCAGATTACGGTCGCAACCAGTAATCCTCGCTGCCAATGGGGGACCGCAACCATTCCCACCTAAGCCCCGCTCATCAACACTGAGCGCAAACCCGTGTTCCTTAATGTGCACATCCCCTTTGTGGCGGGTTCCACGAAGGGCGAATCAAGGGCCTGAAGCCACTCCCGCAAGTGACTCCACTCAGCCGAGGACGCACCTCGCGAACCAGAGACAACACACAACCACCAACTACAACCAGTCCACACTACAAACAACCATACCAAAATCAAGTAAACAATACAATCGACATATTAGACAACCAACAGTACTGAGTAGGAAAACCTACCTTTAGCAATCCGCAGCAACACCGCATACGACCACAAGACGACAAGTAACCACCATAACCACCTATTATAAACAGTACGACAACCCTATTACTACTACCACAACCATAATCAGAACTAAACAAGACGATGATGATGACGATGACGTACTTATACATAGCATAAGGCTATGTCAGAAGAGTAAACTCGTAAGGCTTCCAAAGGTCTAGATATATATATCTAAGGTCACTCAACGACAGTCAACGGGTCCCTAATAGGGCGGGTATTACATCGGCTACTGATACAAAGATGGATCTCCCCTGATAGTAGACACTACAGTCCCAAACAACTAAGTCAAACTGGCGAAAGAGACGTATTGTCCCATGGACGTCTCCCATCCAGTCCATATCTAGTTGGTCAAAACGAATAGGTACCATCCGGCTTTCAACCTGCATCTCCCAGCGAGCGACATGCAATAAGGTGGTAGATCATCCGAAGACACTGTTACGACATGGGTCGGATTTCACGCAAAATTCCCAATCACAACCAGATGAGTAATGGAGAGAGGAAATCCATAAGGAAACATTACGAGGGTTGTGATGGCCATTTGTGTTTTCTATGAGAATAATTTTCTTGGTAAAGTAGAACCCCGGATCTCCCCAGAAGTGGAGATCAACAGAGGAGGCCTACGTCGAGAAAAGAAGAAAAGAAGAAAAGAAGAAGAAGCTGTGTTCTCAATCCATCTACTCTAAAGTGCGCAATGAGTTATGCATAAACCGTAGGCAACAACGATTCTATTTATAGAGGAAATTCAAAAATGGAGTAAATGTTGTCAACTCCCAATGAATCCCTAGAGGAATCGGAAGGTGATGCGTGTATAAACAAGCGGGAAAAGCGGTTAAAAATTCGAAGATTCAAAACTGATTGGATCCAAAAAGCCCAAGGGAAAGAAGAAAACCACGACAACATTCAATGTATTAGCCGACCAAAGAAAAGGCTAAATACATACACCTGCTAAGTGATAATACAAGGAGACCTGCAAGAAGATAAGGTTCGAGCTTGCCTACTGATGGAACCACATGGCACATCTCCCCCTGCCAAAGGTCCTTGTGGCAAAACAACCATAAGTCCGAGAGGAAACCGACTCCGGAGAGCCCGGTCCTCCCTTTATTGCGGAAGAGGAGGATAGGCCCAGTGAGCCTCGCCCTTTAAATTCGCCCTATATTTCCGGACCTGCTACGCTACAGAGGTTCGGGGAATTTTTGATTGAGGTCACTGTCGGGTGCCCCAGGGGTAAACTACTTCTCAGGCGGCTGGAAAAACATGAATTATAGTCGATGCACCTCCCTTTGGAAGATCCTACCGGTCGAGCTAAGGTCAGATAACTCAGCCCTAAGCTCCACAGCGGCTGTTAGGGACAACTCGCTATGAGACGGGGATCGGCTCAGCATTCCGATAATAGATGGTGAAGACCTGCCTGATAAACAGGGGCATGAATCACCAACAGACTGAACATCAGCAAGAACAAGATGATATAATGTAAAATTCAGGGAGCCCCAAGAGAGCGCGCTCCAAAAAGAAGTAAGACAAATCCTTTTATAAACATACGACGCGCAGTGAAAGAATAAGAATCTCTATTTTTATCTCGCAAAGAAAAGGAATGAAGGTATGAATAAGCTACTCACTTCCTAATATAGGAAACAGTGTGTTACAAATAAAGACGAAGACTCCTATATTAGGACTCCGGCAATACAGACTGCCTAGCTGCCTTGGAGAGAGAAAGCTTGATTTTGGCGAACTTTAGCTCTGCTACATCGAAGTCTTCATCCTTAGCCACAACGGATATAATCCGCATAGCGTTGGCCTGCACCATGGCTGACCTGCAATCTCCAAAAAGAAGATCCTAGAATGCCTTCCTTACTCAGTCACGGGCACCCCCTTGTCTACTCCAATCATAGGGAAGAGCATCCAAAACCCGCTCCCACTCGGGATTCATGGGCTCCGAAGTCGCCTCACCTTCCTCCGGTTCTGCCATCAGAACATACACTGAAGTGGTGACCAACTCCTTTGATCCGGCCGACCACTTATTCCCGGGCATAGTACTCATTCCTGATGACGACATCAGAAGAACTCCATGCCTAAGTTCCTTGTAACTCTAACGAGTGTAACGCGATAATGAATCTTAAAAGATATCAACCCGTGAATTCACTTATCAAAGGCATTTATCACTTATCAAAGGCATTTATAATGGAATTACGCGAGGAGTAAGTGGATAGCCCCAAGTCGCCACATGGCACAATCTCATTTGAAATGGAGGAAGGTGTGTGTGTTACGTGTGCAGGCAAATCTGGAGGCAGAGGGAGATTCAGCCATCCAACATCCGAAAAGAGAACGTCGACTCGACTCCGGATTGGGCGACGTTGACTTGATTATTTTCAACCCGAAACGATTTGGCACCGTCTGTGGGAAACTTTACATAAAAAACCTACAAGAATCACCCTTAGATTCCTTTATCTGACAATGCCGGAGAAGGACATTCCAAACGTGCTAGGTACTCTCAAAACCTGGCACTCTCAAGATCTCCGTAAACCCGATCTGCCACTCAGCTACAGGTCCAAGCTGTGACGACTGGTACGAACATCATTCGTGACGCTAACACCCGCCTTAAAGGGATAGTGATCCCCAAGGATATGCCAGCACAACCCGAGACCGTGGCTGATCAACACAAAACTCTGAGCGAAAACGAGTTAGAAACAGTGATCAAAGCTTTAAAACAAGCTCAGGGTGTGATATCAACCCTTCCACAAAAGGAGAATGTTGAGGATCGCCCTATCACCCCCAGAAAGCTGTTCAGTGATAAGACCTCAAAAGAGGTGGAGAGTAGCAAACATCGCGAGGAGACCCGCACTCAAACGGTACAAGAGTCAACCACATTATCATATGACGATCACACTCCCCCAATGAGCGCTTCCAAGAGAAGCAGGCGGAGTGAGAAAACTATATCAATATTCTCCTGCCTGACTGAGAAGGGCAAGAGGAAGATGACTACGCAGAAACCCCAGAAGCGGTCGCCCATAGTAAGTCATCCTCCTACGCCAAACCCATTAGATGGAAAGATTAGAAGGATAAAATTCCCAAAGATCAAAATGCCAACAGTCCAATTCGATAGAACGATGGATCCTGATGACCACCTACCCGCGTACACAAGTCACATGGAGACCTACGCCAACACTTTAGAGACCAGTATGCTGGCAATAGAATGAGCGAAAGCACGACAATCGAGCTGGTCACACTAAAACAGTTGAGCGAATAGCGAATCAAGGACTATATTCATCACTTCTGTAATACCACGGTTTTCTGAGTCCAGTTTACTCGGCAGAGTAGGGTGTCGTATTTTTTCTGGTCAGGTTACTATCCAGGAACACTCGGCCGAGTAGTGAGATACTCGGCCGTGTACTCCAAGTACTCGACCGAGTAACTGGTCTGACGGGATTAATTTTCGCGGTTTGATTAAGGGTTATTAAATATTATATAAATCGTGTTTAACAACCGAAACTACGTTCTCAACTCCTTTAATCATACTTAATCACTCTCAAGGCAATTGATCGTTCGTGAGTCTTTCATTCATCTCATTCGCATTAGTTTCGTCGGTAAGTCACTAGTTTTGTGTCTTTTGATTAGAATTGTCTCTTAGGGTTTTGCCCTAATGATTAGATTTGCGAAAAGGGTTGATTAGCATGTTTATGATTGGAATTGTTTTGTTTACTTTTGGGTGAAGGGCTCGTAGAGGATTAGTTCTAGCTTCCGCTTTGCTTGTGATTTTGGAATCGTTATAACGTGGGGTTTCCCTGCTCAATTTCATGTTTAATTGATTTAAGACGAAGTTGATTGTTGTATTGGCATTGATTGTTGCGATGAGCGGGGTTTAGGGGGGAAAGGTCGCGGTCCCCCACTGGCGGTGAGGATTAGCTATTGCGATGGGTAATCTGGCAGGGCTACACACTTGAGTGTATAGTCAGTTACTGGTTACTGATGGAGTTTGGAGGATGATTGTATGATTGGATTGAATTTTATTGGTTGTCTTTGTGATTTATTATCTTGATTATTCAGTGAATTGACCCCATTTATGTTTTATAAAACTGTGGTGATCCATTCGGGGATGGTTAGCAGATTGTGACAGGTGATGATTTCATGTTAGCTGCGGGATCAAGGAGGGGATGTCATCACTTAAAGTCTTAGCTTCCATCGTTACGAGTTTAGATACTTTATGAGTTGTATTTGGTTTCTTTGGACAAGGCCCTCGGGAACTGCGTCCGCGGGATCCACACTAGGCATAATCGACTCGAGGTTCTTTCGAATCGAATTAAGACAAATTAGAGTCGCCACCAAGTTTTTTGGGAACTTGGAACCGTTCAAGTCAACTTTACACCTTTCATCGAAAAGCATAAAGCCAATCGACTACGAATGATTAAAGATAAAGACTTGTACCTTATATCACTCGATTTGAATGACTCTCGTAATCCAATGGTATTTAGACGGATCCACAAACCATAGATCGTGAGTAAGGGGTGAGGGTACGTGTTCGGAAGCCCATAAGGACACCTAACCCCGCCCGTCGATAACGGCCTCTACTAAGTCAAGTATCGGATTTCAAACAAGGTCATAGATGAAACTAAACTAACTTTGTCGTTTTATGATATGCAAACATCGTTTTAAAACCCTAAAATGTGACAACAATTTCTATGTCGTTTTAGATGCAACTAAACTAACTTTGTCAAAGTTGTAATTTAGCATGTGGGTTGATTGATCTAACAACATATAAACGAAACAAACAAGGCTTGATGGGAGTGGGGGAGCCGTTGGGATCTACCCTATTACAACCCAGGCATTTCATGCTGACACAACGATAAATTAAAGATACAACTCGATCTAAAATACAACGCTATACACAAAATCGTACAAGACGCATTATACGGCCAATTCGGCCTAGGGAAACGTGCACAAAGGGGTGGCCTACGGCTCACATGACTCACGGCTTTGGGTCACTCCTCGTAATGTGTGCTTTCACTTAATCTTATCGAATTAGACATTGGGTCACGCACCAAAGCATGCATTAGCATAAATCGGGCCATGTTGCTTTAAACAACATGCGATTTACTACGCTCTTACATGCATTGGGGCACAACCATCTAACCAAACAAGACTAAGGTTTTTTTTGGAAGAAGTTTTGACTCGATGAAAGAAAGCTAACTTGAAGATTACAACTCGATAACAAACGATAAATTACAAGCGACAAAGCAAATAAAGAATGAACGATGTAAAACAAACGAAACAAGAAAGACCAAAGGACACGGCCAAGCCTCACGGCCTAAAGCCACGTCCAACCCTAGGTCCTAGGTCAGGTTCATTAGTTAGATCAATCGATTGCGAAAAGAGTTCGAAAGCGGGCTAGAAAACAAGTTAGAAATGACGTTGATCGATTTGAAAAGATACCTTGCAAACGCGCATTCTACACGGCCTAAAGAGGTCAAATTAGGTCAAGTTCGCTAATTGATTTAACTCATCGAGTGTTAATAAGAACGTGCTAATCACGCACTCTTATACTAGCGAGAAATTATGTGAAAGAGAGAGATGTATTCAATTAAGTTACAGAATTGTTAATTGGTTTTAAAAGCTATGTCGATGTACCCTAAAATGTCTAATTAGGTTATTAAACTGATCTAATATCATCTAAACGAGTTATATGTTAACAATCAGAGGTCATATTAACATGTAAATGGTCCAGGGGTAGGTCGAATCACACGAGAGAAGAGAGGGGTCAAAAGCGAAGAACGAAGTCAGAAATCGTTTTATTAATGCCCTACCTTGAACACGAGGATATGTAAATGAGACGGGGGTGTACGACCGACTGATGTAGCGGTTTCTTTCCCATCTCAAGTCAACGCGGGTGTTCATGGTGGTACTTTAACTCATACTCGGACTAAACTAGTTTCATAGTTAATAATAACAATCGATAAACAAAAACGATAAACAAACAAAAACGAACTATAATAAACAAACATAAAAAACGAAATAAAAGGGAGAAAGAGGAGGATTTGATGCACCCTCAACCTACATGTATCGTTGACACCATCTTGGGTCGTAATCGATCGTAGATTTTATCTCGATAGGCCGTCATCGACGAAGAAACAAAGCAAACCACACGTTTTTTGCAAATCTGGACAACAACTTTCAAACAGCGATTTCTCTCTCGTTTCACGGTGAAAATTCGATTTAAAAGATGTTTTGAAAACTAGAAAGAGAGGAGAACTGAGATCTTAAAACAATCCCTGCTCGTTTGGAGTTATTGGGCACGAAAAACGAGCACAAACAGAACTGGACAGACGAGGAAAGCGCGAAAAAGAGTGTATAACACTCTGTTTTTCGAGGGAATTCGTGTACTCTCAAGGGCAATTTGGCTCGTAAATCTTTATCTAATATGTAGATGGATGTTGTGTGGTTAATTTGGAACAAGAAACTCGAATTTTGATGGAGGTTTGAAGGGAGAACGAATTGTTTCAAAGAGGACACACAAACTGATTCTCTGTTTGTATGTCGGTTTTGTGTAGGGTTTTTGGGAGGAAATTAGGGTTTGTTTCTGGAGTTTAAAGCTTGTAAGTGAAGTTAGTATGTATGGAGAACTTAGAGGAATGAATGTATGGTGGAGGGGAGGTATTTATAAGGAGTTAAGGTAGGGTAAAAGGGGGGAGAGGCAGACGGGCTCGGTTTGCACATAGCTGCTGTCCAGCAGCTTTTGTGAGGGTTTGAGAGGCTTTGTGACGGGTTTTCTTGGTGGTTAAGGTAAGGTAATATGGGTAGGATATTAGGGTATGAGTTAGGGTTAATGGGCACGGGTTTTGGTGGTATTTGGAGCGGGTTTTGGGCTCGGGATTTGGCACGCAAAACAGGGGGGCTGCTCGTGTTTTATGCGGGCTGTTGGGGAAAGTTTGGGACGGGATTTGGGCCGTGGTTATGGGTTTCAAACTGGGATTGGATGGGTAGAGGCTTAGGTTGGTTAGTGTACTCGAGATTCGTGCCAATTCGTAAAGAAAACGGGCTGAAAAACCGAGCTATAATCGAGCTCCAAAACGCGTGTTTAAAACGAGTTTTTTTCGATTTTTAAATCGATTTTCAAATCGATTAACACATTAAAATAAATGATTTTTCAAATCAAATACACTCATAAAATAATTTTTCAAATCAATTATTTATTTTATTTTCAATAAAATAAACTTGAGAAAATAAATTCAAAATAAAATAAATTGAATTCACCTAAAAAAAGCTTTAATTTAAATATCATTTAAATTAATAAAATACTCCGTCGACAACGCTCATTCTACATCGTAAAACGAACCCAAATAATGACAATGACAACTAATAAATACATGTGTCCTATCATCATCGGGTGTTTGTCGGGTTCTCTATAAATTCCAATATCGACGGATACGGGTATCTCTGAGCCCCCACTTTGACCGAGGCTTGGACAAGGCGAAAGTCAAAGTATACCCCAGTCCCTCTCGACCCGAGGATTCTTCGGTCGTTTATAGTCCATTAGACTTGCGTATATAAGCTCGCCAGCCATAAGAAGAGATCATACCTGAAACTTCGTTGGGGATTGACTCTTGCTTCTGTTGTGTCAAATTATCGTCATTGGTCGTCGACCCAAAAATTGCATATATGATGGGTTGAGCTTTATCCTCGGGCGCCTACGTATCCGTTTCTGACGGAATCAAACCCACGTCGTAGTTCGGCAACTGCTGACACATGCCCAAAGTTTACTGCTGGCGTATGTCCAAAATTCATCATCTGCTGACATTTGCCCAAAACTTATCATCTGCTGGCGCTTGTTCGAATGGGACGGGACTTTCCAAGGAGGTTGCCGCCACTTTCATTATTTGCTTTCAGCTACGGAATTCTTCCATTTCTTACTCTTGTAATTGAATTGAATTCTTGGTGGATGTCATTCTTTCCATCTTGATAATGGTCTCTGAAGCGAACGGCTTCAGAGCCCCCAGCTTGCAATGGCTCTAAAGTTGAAGACTTTAGAGCCCCCAGTTGAAGCATATCCTGCTACATTTGAAACATAGAAAATGTACTAGCAATAATCATCACATAAGCACATTTGGATCATCGATCTTAAAATTGGATCATTTGAAATACTGGGTCATCGATCCGAAAATTGAATTTGAAAATTTTGAATAATTGGGCCATCGACCCGAAGTTTAAATTTGACATCACTTGGTATGTTGGGCCATCGACCCTTCAAAATTTGAATTGGAAAATTTTGAATGATTGGGCCATCGACCCGAAAAGGTTCTACTACTTGGATCACCTATCCATAATTCGCAAAAAGTTTTTAGAATTTTGAAATCTTGAAATTTTTTTTTTTTGAAATCGAACCTTGATGGGTGAGCATGAAATATGACTCAGATACTTTGTATGACTCGTAAACCACGTGGGCGTAGCCCGCTATTGTAAAACAAAAAAGGAAAATAAAACCGTAAGTGTGCACGGGCTTTAATTCAAATATGGGCTTGCTGGGGGTAGAAATGTAAATTGGCCACTCTGGTGCCCAAAAGATGCGATGAATGAGTGAAAACCCGACGCATCGTGCTACAGACTGGTGTGAACTGGGGCGGGCGTAAGAGGCGCGCGGCCCGACGTCCACACGGCAAAAAAAAACGCCACCCTAGGGGTGTCGCCCTAGGTGTTTCCTTCCCTTATACTTTCTATATATAAGGAAGAGTTGCACTGCAAAATTTATTCTGCTTTCCCAAACTGGTGCAAATAACATAAATCATTATGAATAATCTAGTGAGTGCTATGCGAGCATGGGAGACAGACTTCACTGTCTCAGAGAGACAAGAATTAAAGACCGCTCAACTGGCGCAATTACTTCCCTTACGCCAGATCCGCCTTCAACCTGCTTTGCTAGAACACTGCCTTAGCTATTGGGATCCTCGTAACCATGTCTTTGCTTTTCCTGAGGGGGAGATCTGCCCTTTACCGGAAGAGTTTTCTGCCCTGGGAGGATGGGATGCTGAGGCCATACCGGCTATACCAAAATTTCATTCGGGGTGGCGTGGAATATATCTAGACTATCTTGGCCTCTCCAGGACGGAGTCTGAAGATATAGTTACTGGTGACGAAGTCAACCTTCTTGCTATTCATCGGAAATTTTGCATCTTGCGAAACAGTATTTCACTACCAACGTACTGCCGCAGGGCATTTGGATTGATCATGTTACATCTTTATGCCTTCGAAGGTAGGATGAACAAGACAACTTGCGTAGGACAAGCGAAACTTGTGTCTATTGTGTCTCAGATGGAGACGGGACATAACCCTTCCTGGATCATTCTTGCTGAAACCATCAGGGGTTTAGATGCTAAGAAAATGAACCTTGGTGCTGATTGGTCGGGATGCTCCCGTCTATTGCAGGTAACAAAATCTTATCCTCTTGATTTCGCGTTCTTGATTTTTACCACAATTCTTGTGTTATTGCCACGACTTATCTATATTTTGCCACGATTCTTGCCACAATTCTGTGTATTTGCCCCGATTTTGCTGTATTCTGCCACGATTTTGTTGCATTCTGCCACGATTTTGCTGTATTCTGCCACGATTTTGTTGCATTCTGCCACGATTTTGTTTCATTCTCTTTTTTCCGTTTTTTTTTTCTTTTTTTTTTTTTTTTTTTTTTTTTTTTTTTTTTTTTTTTTTCGTTCGTTTTTTTTTCTTTTTTTTCCTTCACGTTTTTTTTTTCTCTTTTTTTTTTTTTCAGGTGTGGCTTTGTGAGAGATTTTGGCTCTTTGCCCCGCCGCGTGAGCCACACTCGTACCTCGCCCGTATGCTAACTATGCGTGCTAAGCGGTATGAAGACGAGCATCAAAATGACCTTGCTTATTGGCGAAACAAGATGACAGAAGGAGGAGGTCGCCCTCTTTGCTGGTTTATGCCTTGGCTTTGCCTCAAGTCTTTTACTATCCTTCCGGAAGATGAAAAGACTAGACGTTTGCAATTGTTGGGTTTGGAAAGGTCTATTCACATTTACCCCGACCGCGTCTTGCGTCAGATGGGCCGTGGACAAGTAATTCCCAAGTGCGAGGCTGTTCTGGGATGAGCAAGAGAGCTACATCCCTCTATTTGTGATGACTGGCTCGAAAGGTGGCACCAAAGGCGTCTTTGGTACGTATATGCACGCCCTCAGACTACCTGGGTATCCCCGTCCTACACTAAGTGGCTTAAAGAGAAGACTGAATCAGGTAAGGACTTGTGTCGGAAGGATGAGCTTATCGACATCAGATATTATGACAAAGGCAGAAGCAGTCGCGACTTCTTCGCTAACGATCTTTCGTCTGCATCTGGACCTGAAACTAAGACTGAGAAGACTCCTAAGACTGACTCACAGGCGACAGGTGTGTGGAAAAGGTTGGGTTCAAAGGCACACTCGGGCTCAGCCTTGGAAGGAAGACTTGGTCCTCGTTTGAATGTAAAAGATAGGCTGGGCCCTCGGGAGGAAATGATGATCCCTCCTAAGAAGCGCGCTAGACAGAACGCTACTACCCCTCCTCCGCAGGAGCCTCGGTCACGTGACCCAAAAGGCAAAGGGAAAAGGAAGATGTAGGAGCCTTCGACTCCGAACTATTATTTAATACTACTACTTATTATTTGTTGCTGGCTGTTTTTTTTTTAAGGTTGTAATGGGCATCGCCCGATTTTAAAAAGACTTACTATCTATTAAAATTTCTAGTTTCTGCATAAAATTTCATTTTATTAAAGGAAGGGTCGGTTGTACTATTATAAAGAGCTGCCTACGTATCTGTTATCAACAGAATCAAACCGAGCTCGTAGTTCCACAAAACAAATGCGCTACAACTATCAGTTTATAACGCACAAAAAGCAGCGAAGCAAAAGTGCCGCGGCCTAGACTCGCTCACGAGCACTGCAATTCAAAATTTTATTTTACGACATTGAGAATGAGTTCTAAGGATAGTATTTCTTCAGTTGATCCAAATTCGTCGGATTTTCAAAGTCGTTTCCATCTAGATCTGTTAGTCTGACTGCGCCTCTCGATAACACTTTCTTTACCAGGTAAGGACCGGCCCAGTTCGGCTTGAATTTTCCCCTCGGGTCGATTGGTAGTAAGGCGCGAATAGACTTTAGGACCAAATCCCCATCCTTTATTCCTCGAGGTTTCACCTTCTTGTTAAATGCCCTTTGTATCCTTTTCTGATAGAGTTGAACATGGTGTAGTGCATTTAACCGTCGCTCGTCGAGCATGACCAAGGAATCATACCTGGCTTGCAGCCGGTCAGCTTCAGGGACCTGACTTTCTAACAGGATCCTTAAAGAAGGTACCTCTAATTCGATGGGCTGAACTGCTTCCATCCCATATGTCAAATAGAACGGAGTTGCTCCAGTGGCTGTGCGAATAGACGTCCTGTATCCCCATAGTGCGAACGGTATCTTCTCCGGCCATTCGCGATAATTGTCGGTCATTTTCCGAGAATCACAAAGTGATTGTCTTGTTGGCGGCTTCCACCGCGCCATTTGTTTGAGGTCGATAAGGTGACAACTTGTGGTGCTTGATTTTATACTTTTCAAGTATCACATCGATTTCACTGAAGTGAGTGCCATGGTCGCTAATGAACTCATGCGGCACCCCATATCTGCAAATGATTTCATTCTGAATGAACTTTGCTACCTGCTTCGCTTGTTGTACTTTGTATGATTTCACTTCTACCCACTTCGTGAAGTAATCGATGGCGACTAGCATGAAACAATGCCCACCTGTTCCAGATGGGTTGACCTTTCCAATAATGTCGATTCCCCATGTTGAGAAAGGCCATGGTGATGTCAAAGTATACAACAGTGATGGTGGCACGTGTTGTATGTTCGCAAAGATTTGGCAATTATGGCAATGTCTGACATATTTGCGACAATCTATCTCCATCGTGGTCCAATAATACCCTAATCTCATGATTTTGCGCACTAGCATATGGGCATTCATGTGTGGGCCACATTCCCCGTCATGGACTTCTTCCATGACTCTTTTTGCTTTTGGTGAGTGTATGCATCGCAGAAGGACATTTTGCGCGGTCTATCCAAGTCGGGTGGATACTCTCCTGATTCTTTAAATTTCAGAATAGCATGATACCAAGGTTCAGCCTCGGTTTCTTCTGTGTCTCCGATTACGTTAACGTAAGCAGGTGATGATCTTCGTTCGACACATATTGGCATAGTATCCATATGATCTGGTATGTTGATCAGAGCAGCTAGCTTTGATAGTGCATCAGCAAATTGGTTTTCATCTCTGGGGAGGTGCACGTATTTGACATCGGCGAACAACTTTTCTAGTTCCTCGATTTTCGCTTGGTATGGAGCCAGGCTATCACTTCGGGTTTTCCACGTCCCGACCACTTGATTGATCACTAGTGACGAGTCCCCATGTACTACAAGCTTTTTGATGCCTAACTCGAGAGCCCTGTGCAAACCGAGTAGGCACGCTTCATATTCGGCCGCGTTATTAGTGACATTAAAGTCCAACTTGATCGAAATGGGAACATGTTCACCTTCTGGTGAAATGAGTAGCACTCCTATCCCGTAACCCCTGCAGTTCGATTCTCCATCAAAATAGAGGTCCCAAGTATCGTTGTCTATATGAACGATATCTTCGTCGGGAAATGACCACGTATCTACAATCTCAGTTTCTTCTATCGGATTATCCGCCAGGAAGTCTGCAACTGCCCTTCCCTTTATCACTTTCAGCGGTACGTATTTTAGATCAAATTCGGAAAGCA
This sequence comes from Silene latifolia, assembly GCF_048544455.1. NCBI lineage: Eukaryota > Viridiplantae > Streptophyta > Magnoliopsida > Caryophyllales > Caryophyllaceae > Silene > Silene latifolia. The sequence continues at coordinate 54,223,604 of NC_133538.1, forward strand.
TTAAAGTCCATCTCGACACCCTGCCGTTTAGAACTTGTTTTTCAAACAAGTATTTGATTGGGTCCATCTTCGAGTGGATGCAGACACTATGACTGAGCATGTAGTGTCGTAACTTCTTTGTCGCCCACACTAAAGCCAAACATGTCTTCTCGAGCTGAGTATACTTCATTTCATACTCCAAGAACTTTTTACTAATGTAGTAAATTGCTCTTTCCTCTTTATTGACTATCTGTGCCAGCATTGCCCCCATTGCAGTATCTGTAACTGTAAGATACAACAAAAGTGGTAACCCAGCCGTTGGCGAGCTGAGCACGGGAGGGGAAGATAGTATTTCTTTGATCTTATCGAACGCAGTTTGACAGTGATCATCCCATACGACGTGTTCCCCGACTAAAAATTGGCTCGCATATCATAGTTAGCCTTGCCACGAACCGGCTTATATACTGGATTCTTCCTAGGAAACTTCGAATTTCCTTCTCGGTTTTCGGGTGAGGCATTTCCATTATGGCCTTTATTTTTGATGGGTCCACCTCGATGCCACGGTGGCTAACGATGTGACCCAACAGTTTGCCGGATGTGACTCCGAATGCGCACTTTTGGGGATTCAACCTCATGTTATACTTGCGCAATCGTTCAAAGAATTTGCGTAGTGTACCAAGGTGGCCATCACGCTCCTTTGACTTGACAATGATGTCGTCGACATAAACCTCGACTTCCTTATGCATCAAATCATGTAACAACGTTGTCGCGGTCCTCTGGTATGTAGCCCCTGCGTTTATCAACCCAAAAGGCATTACTGTGTAGCAATAGGTTCCCTATTGCGTTCTGAACGCAGTCTTATGCATGTCTTTTTTCGCCATCTTGATCTGATTATAACCGGCGTATCCGTCCATAAAGGATAATAACGCGTGATTTGCCGTGTTGTCAACCAGGATGTCGATGTGAGGTAATGGGAAATCGTCCTTCGGACTTGCCTTGTTTAGATCCCTGAAGTCGACACAAACCCGAACTTTACCATCTTTCTTTGGCACCGGTACGACGTTAGCCACCCATCGAGTATTCGACACCTTGATGAACCCAGCTTTGAGTTGCTTGTCGATTTCTTCCTTGACTTTCAAAGACCAATCTGTGTGCATTTTGCGTAGCTTCTGCTTGACTGGCTTATACCCCGGCTTGATTGGGATCCTGTGCTCCGCAATTTCTCTATCAATGCCTGGCATGTCTTTGTAGGACCACGCAAAAACGTCTTTGAACTCATGTAGCAACCCAATGAGCCCTTGTCTCTCGGTGGGACTTAAAGTAGTTCCTATTTTAAGCTCCTGTGGTTCTAAGGTTGTACCTATATTGATGGTTTCGGTATCTTCGATGATCGAGGTTTTCTGTTCGTATTCTTCCAACTCTTTTATCAACTGTAGAGGTGGTTCCATTTCTTCTTCTTCTTCTTCGACCAACTGTTCATCCTCGACCTCAGTCTCAATGTCATTATTAAAACAATCATTTTCAAAGTTTGAATTGCAATGTAAGTGAGACAAGTCGTAAGCAAACTGGTTCTTATTATTATTGATTTGAAATTGCGCGAAATGCGCTAACATTTGAGCCAACTGGTCAGAGCTCAGTGCCGAGATAGGGGTATTCGGGACAGGCCCCGGAATACCACCATTAGGAAAGGGTGCATAGGAAGGGAAAGCTAGGGGAGGGGTATTTTCAACACCTGACTCCTTAGACTCAATCTTAGGACCTAACTCAGACTCAGACTCAGACTCAGACTCAGACTCAGAATCGGTAACATCATCTGGCTTGAACATCTCTCCTTCTCCCGTTGTCAACTTGAAAAGAAGTCCCTTGTTGTCAGTCCACTTGATTGTTTTCCGCCATCCCGTGTTGGTCCTAAGAGGATCTACATCGGTGATGAGGGTAGATGGGTCGAACCGCTCGCTTCTCAGGATCATGCTTACCAAATCTTCGTTTGGTATTGGTGATTTCTTCTCTTCACCGAAAAGAAGACCCATAGCTTTCTCGTCATTTATTGGATCCGGTTTAGTCCCTACTGGCTTCACAGTCAGAATATCTTCAGGGATGTAGTAGCAGTCTTGGAATACTTCGATTCCCGGGACCATAAGGTTTTTCATTGGGTCAAAGATAGGTTCGGGGAAGTCCATGCAGGGAAGTTCTTCCCCAGCTCTCACGAAATGACCGTTTAAGGTTAAGTGATACGGTCCCATTTTAATATCTCGATCTTCGATCGTCCTTCCCCTCTTTTCCAGTAGATCTTTCCCATTGGGCTCATATCCAAGCCCGAAGGTTACTCCTTTAGCTACTGGCGGTTTCAACTCGAATGTACCCTCTTTTCTAGGATATAAAGAGAAACCGAAGTACTTCCCAGTCTTGAGAATCACCTCGCATGCGTGACTTCCCGTGTATAGGTCCATATTCTCTGCTTCGGAGTTCAGCTCGATCATGTTAACAATCTCGAAACCACATGCGTCATTGGCAGCTTCGACCCTTACTTCAGAAGTAATGTCTCCTCCTGCCACGGTAATTGGCGTGGCGTTAATAGTGATGATTTCACCGTTGAGTGGGACCTTGATCTTTCGATGCAGCGTTGATGCTACGGCCCTTGTAGCGTGGATCCAAGGCCTTCCCAACAATAAGTTGAAGGATGAGCAAATGTCAATTACTTGGCAACTTATTTTCTTTTCCACTTGCCCCGTCTGTACTACTAGATCGACAAGTCCACTCACTCGACGCACAAAGCCATCGAATGCCCGAATCGTCTGTAGTGGGAATGAAGTTATTCTTCTCCGTGCCCGAATATGCGCCGTTTTCAAAGGGAGTACGTTGACAGCCGATCCGTCGTCAACCAAAGTCATAGGGATATGCTTGTTGAGACACACGGTAGCAACATAGAGGGCCAGGTTATGTCGGGGCCCGAACGGTGGTAGATCTTCGTCGGAAAATGTCACGGCGTTGGTGATCTGAGGCCGATTCTGGGCGATGTGAGTGACCATGTCCGCAGGAGTAGTATTTGACGACACGGTCATGTTCATCAAAGCTTGTAACAAAGCTTGGCGATGTTCGAAAGAGCTCAAGATAAGTTGCCACATAGACACGTCGGCCTTAGTCTTTTGGAGTTGCTTGATGAGGGAAGCCTCGGAGGTCGACCCTTCACCAAGAACTTCGACCACTACCGGCTCCTTGGGAGGTGTCTTGCTCGGGATATCCTTAGCTTTCTCCACACGGTACGGGCGCCCTGATCTAGTCAGATGGTTTGACTCTAAGGCATGTTGCCTCACTTTTAAGATTTCTTCTTGGGTGTGAGGGATTGTCGCACCTTTGACGAGGTAAACATCATCTTCGTCATCAGCTCAAACGCCATTGATTCCATTTTCGCTTCGGAGTATGTAAGGAGTGCAATCAACAACAAAATCCCCGAATGTAATCTCGTTTCTCGACGTTGGTAGGAATTCGGAGCAATCCACGAATATTCTTCCGATGAAAACCCCTTTTAGACGACATGGGCGAATCAAGTGAGAGTAATCAACACTATCTTCGGTAGAGACAAAGTTAGTGTGGTCCCCAAAGGGGTTGGTGACGTTGTTGGGCTTTATGGCCGGGATTGGAGCGTTCCGTTCTCAATCATGTCTTGAATTTCGTGCTTTAGTCTAAAGCACCTTTCAGTATCGTGTCCCTTCCCTTGATGAAAGGCACAGTAGGCATTTGGTTTGTACCATTTGCCTTGTTGTTCAGCGGGAGGGTCCGGAGTTGGACCAATGGGCTTCAACTTTCCTTGGGCCATGAGCCTTTGGAGAGCGTAAGCGTAAGTGCACACGATATCGGTGAATACCCTCGGAGCTTGGCGCGGAGGCCTTTTTGACTGTCCATCTAAGAGATTGACAGTTTCAACAAAGTGGGCCGCTGCTGGTGCTTTTGCTTTAGGTGACGAGGCCCCTTGGTATCCTTTTGGCTTCTCAACTTCAGCCATTCGGACATCATCCTCTACCTTTATCCCGATTCTTATCAATTCTTTGAAAGAACCAAAATTCTGGTATTTCAGAGCATTACGGTAAACAGGTCGTAAATTCTTCACGAACTTATCTACCATTTCAACTTCATCAGGCTTCTTAGCTAGTTTCACGCTTTCAGCGCGCCATCTTGCAAGGAATTCAGTAAAGCCCTCTTTTTCCTTCTGTGTCATTACTTCCAATGTGACACCCCTCGTTGAGGCAACAAAATATAACTAGTAAATCGTGGCGGAAACACGAGATTTTTAAAACTTTTAAAGCTTCTAGTGAAGTCCAACGCGAGGTATCACCAACACGATAGTTAAGTTTAGATAATAAAGTTTAAGTTTACAACACAAGTCAATTTATTGGGGAAAAGATATCCCACGAATTAACATAGATTCGAAAAGTAGGTGAGTCTATTATGTGATAACTAAATAAGGTCCAAGGTAAGAACTCGCTAGCTCACACGGTCTTGCCCACTTAAGCTTCATCACCAACCTGTCATTCATAATAAATATGAAAGCCACCGTCAGTGGGGAGTAACTCAGGGTTCTCCCAGCCACAATATGTAGAAATACAAGTAATTAGGAATGTAATCAAACAAACAAGCAAGAGGATAAATACTTACGGTGACGGGAGGATCATGATTAGTATACAAAATGCAATAAGAGTAGTTATGCATAAATGAGAGAAGAATAATTAGGTCAAACAGTCAAATATTGACTCAACTCAAATGTAAGACAAATTACAAAGTATAGACTCAAACAAGACAACCCTCTAGACTCCAACCTCTTGGTAGGACGACGATCATAATACGGTCCTAGTCTAAACCTGGCCAGACTCTCGGGATGGACGACACCCGATTCGACAAACGATACCAAATCGTATCCAAGACTCGAAATATGGTACACCTAACCGTGCCCGAAATTCGAGTAACCTCAAGCGGAACCTTGTCACCTAACCGTGACCCCCGGTCCGAAAAAGGCGGAAGGAAAAATAGCCCAACTCGGAAACAATGGCACCTAACCGTGACCCAATGTCCGAGGGCAAATAAATAAGGTATGTCGAGTAGTCTCACAATGTAAAAGTCACACTTGGTTCACAAATACGAGCAACAAAGGTTGCACAAACATAACGTAAACAATTCATGTGAAGCATGCATAAAGTATAGGAGTAAAACAATATTAGGTGCACTCTGCGGTGTGGGGCCCGGCGCGCCCACCGGCAAGGGATACCCCGCAAGGTGGAACAAGGTAAAAATGCGATGTGTGTGTTTTCTTAGGTGAGACCATTGCCGCCCACCCACAGGAACACCGCTATAGATGAAACAAGGTAAAAATGCTGATGTGTGTGTTTTTTGGGTGAGACCATTCTGCCCACCCACCGTGGGAACACACTATAGATGAAACAAGGTAAAAATGCTTGATGTGTGTGTTTTGCGTAGGACCAGCCCGCCCACCTACAGGAACACACCAGATATAAGAGGTACCAAAATTACATTGTCCTCGCTGCCGGTTGGTAGACCGGCTGCCGGTCCACCGGCAGGGACACACATTGAACTTAAATACACACAAGAGGTGCTTTGCCGGTTGGTAGACCGGCTGCCGGTCCACCGGCAAAGCCATGCAAATATTAATTTCTTCTTATTTTTCAACTCAGGAAGGCAAGGTCTCGCTGCCGGTTGGTAGGCCGGCTGCCGGCCCACCGGCAGAGACACACAGAGCACGAAATCACCATCATACGACATCCAAAGTCCTCCAAATTCAACTATCTTTCATTTAATCATTTCATGCTCCTCTAATATGATGAATACTCAGAAAATTACCACTTTCAAGATGTAATTAGCATATGGGGTTGTTCATTAATCATTAAAATGAAGTTTAATCATGTAATTATGAGAGGATTCCTTTAAGACAATCTCATATTTCACCATATTAGAACAAGGCATGAAATTACTCATTAAACATGTGAGAATTACCATACAAGTATTCTACACCACACCAAATCACCAAAGGGCATGAAAGACATCAAATTTAACATCCAAGTGAGACTAATACTACACAATTCACACAATTTTAACATAAAAGTCGAGTAACCCATCACCGTTACCTTTTTGCACTTCAATCTTCTAAAGACTCGTCAATGATGTAGCTATCCTCCTCCGGGTTGTCCAAGTTCTCCCCTAAACACAAAAATAAAGGTATTAAGTTAAGAATCCACATCCTTGTAAGATGAGAATTTCGAAATAGAGGAAAAGATGGCAACTTTCTTACTTAGAAAGAAGGGAAATGAGAAAAGGAAGAGAATGGCGCGAAAAGGAACGAGATTGGTGAAGAATTGAGTGAGATATGGTGATTTTAGGGTTAGTAAAGGAAGGTTCAACAATGGTGGGGTGGTTGTTGGGAAATTTCAGAAATTACAAGTGAGGGAGATGAAGTTGTGAGGGTTTAGGTGAGGTTTTGTGTAGAGACAAGAGGGGAAAAAGGCCCATGAGTCAAGTTAAGCCCAATAACTCAAAATGAGTCGGTATCCACTAGAATTTTCGTCCCAAGTCTACTATAACTCGAGTCGGAGAATAATATTATTAAAATCTACACTATTATTACCGTTACACGGCTACGGCTATATTTTATGAAAATAAGCTTTAAATAATAATTATTTAATAAAAATTACTTAAAAGTTTATTTAAAAATATAAGGAAAGCGCGGGGTGTTACAATCATCCCACCTTTTAAAAAGTTTCGCCCTCGAAACTTGAAACGAAAAGGTATTACCTTAAGAAAACAAACTAGGGTACTTGACACGCATGGAAGCCTCCGGCTCCCAAGTCTCTTCTTCTACATCACCACACTTCCACAAAACCTTCACCAAGGGCACCACTTTGCTCCTTAGCTTCTTCTCCTTCTTATCCAAAATCTTAATCGGTCTCTCCTCGAAAGAAAGACTAGGCTCAAGCTCGGGAATCTCATTTTGCAACACATGACTAGGGTCGCTAATGTATTTCCTAAGTTGAGACACATGGAAAACATCATGAACTTTACCCAAACTCGGGGGCAAATCCAATCTATAAGCCACGGCACCAATCCTTTTTATCACTTCATAAGGTCCAATGTACTTCGGACTCAACTTCCCTTTAACTCCGAACCTCTTTACTCCTTTCATCGGGGACACTTTCAAGAACACCTTATCTCCAACTTCAAACTCCAAGGGTCGACGGCGAACATCGGCATAAGATTTCTGTCGATCTTGGGCGGCTTTCATTCTTTCACGGATGAGCTTCACTTGATCAATCGTCTCGGCTAACTTGTCGGGTCCTAAATCACGAACATCACTTGCTTGGTCCCAACAAATCGGACTACGGCATTTCCTTCCATAAAGGGCTTCATAAGGGGCCATCTTGATAGAAGCATGATAACTATTGTTGTAAGAAAATTCCACCAAGGGCAAGCTCTTCTCCCAACTAGAATGAAAATCAAGGGCACAAGCACGCAACAAGTCTTCTAGAGTTTGAATTGTCCTCTCGGATTGTCCATCGGTAGCGGCATGAAAAGCGGTACTCATCAACAACTTACTACCCATAGCATCTTGCAAAGCTTTCCAAAATCTTGAACAAAACCTTGGGTCACGATCCGAAACGATCTCCTTAGGAACACCATGGTAACGAACGATCTCTTCAACATAAGCACTAGCAAGACGGTCTAAACTCCAAGTCTCTTTGATAGGAATGAACCTAGCACACTTGGTCAACCTATCCACAACAACCCACACGGCATCCTTTCCACCAACGGTCTTAGGCAAAGCCATCACAAAATCCATGGAAATGGACTCCCACTTCCATAAAGGAACATCCAATGGTTGTAGCAAACCACCGGGTCTCTTATGCTCAATCTTCACTTGTTGACAAGTAAGACATCTTCCAACATATGACACAATGTCATTCTTCATGTTAGGCCACCAAAACTGAAGCTTCAAATCCTTATACATCTTATCTCCTCCGGGGTGAATCGAATAAGGGGAAAGATGAGCTTCATCAAGAACTCTCTTCCTCAAATCAACGGCATCGGGTACGTACATGCGTCCTCGGTAACGAAGGTAACCTCTAGCATCAATCTCACAATCCTTTGCTTTCCCTTCAAGAAGCCTGGCTTGAAAACTTTTAAAGGTAGCATCGTCCACAAGGCTATCAAGGATCTCTCGGTGAAGAACGGGCTCGGCAACCATAGCACCAAGATAATCAAAACCACTCTCCACAAGTTGTAAACTTAGCTTACGAAACTCGGCACAAAGGTCGTCGGGGAGCACACGAATGACACTCAAGGAATGAGTAGACTTCCTGCTAAGGGCATCGGCAACCACATTTGCCTTACCTTCATGATACAACAACTCCATGTCGTAATCATTCACCAATTCCAACCATCGTCGTTGTCTCATATTCAAATCCTTTTGGGTGAAGATGTACCTCAAACTCTTATGGTCGGAGTAGATACGGCAATGGACTCCAATGAGGTAGTGTCTCCACACCTTCAAAGCATGAACAATGGCGGCTAACTCCAAATCATGAGTGGGATAGTTCACCTCATGAACTCTCAATTGTCGCGAAGCATAGGCAACAACTCTTCTATTTTGCATAAGAACACAACCCAAACCCATCTTAGAAGCATCACAAAACACATCAAAATCAACTCCATCCTCGGGCAAGGTCAACACGGGAGCGGTAGTCAACCTCTTCTTCAACTCTTGGAATGCACTTTCACAAGCTTCGGTCCACACAAACTTGGTCTCTTTCTTCAAAAGTTGAGTCATCGGTCTAGCAAGCTTGGAAAAATCTTTCACAAAGCGACGGTAGTAACCCGCCAAACCCAAGAAACTACGGATCTCACCAACATCGGTTGGACTCTTCCACTCAATCACGGCTTCAATCTTCGAAGGGTCTACCATGACACCATCCTTAGATATCACATGGCCTAGAAAAGACACCTTAGACAACCAAAATTCACATTTGGAGAATTTGGCAAACCACTTTTGACGACGGAGGATTCCCAAAATGATACGAAGGTGATCGGCATGCTCTTCTTTGGACTTGGAAAAGATGAGGATATCGTCAATGAAGACCACAACACACTTGTCTAAGAACTCACTAAAGGTCCGGTTCATTTGGTCCATGAAGATAGAAGGGGCATTGGTTAAACCAAAGGGCATCACCTTAAACTCAAAGTGTCCATACCTTGTGCTAAAGGCGGTCTTAGGGATATCGGACTCACGAACGGGGATTTGGTGATAACCGGATCTCAAATCAATCTTGGAGAAAGTAGAAGCACCTTTGAGTTGATCAAACAAATCTTCAATTCTTGGTAGAGGATACTTGTTCTTGATGGTAACACGGTTAAGCTCACGGTAGTCAATGCAAAGCCTCATGGATCCATCTTTCTTCTTCACAAAGAGAACGGGAGCACCCCAAGGCGAGGCACTAGGTCTAATGAATCCTTTCTCAATCATCTCATCAAGTTGCTTTCTCAACTCCTTCAACTCGGGTGGCGCCATACGGTGCGGGCTTTAGCAATCGGTCCTGTTCCGGTTACAAGGTCGATAGAAAACTCAACATCTCGCTCGGGAGGAATTCCGGGCAATTCTTCGGGAAAGACGTCGGCAAACTCACAAACCACGGGCACTTCTTCGATCTTCGGTAAGGGAGGGGAGGTCGAAGTAACCACACACAGAAAGATTTGGTAACCTTTCCTCCTCATACTCATCAACTTCAAAGCGGAAATCAATTTCACACCTTCTTGGGAACGGATTCCTTTATAGGATACGCGAGTGCCAAGCGGACTCTTGAGGCGGATCTTTTGGTCTCTACACTCGAATCTTGCATCATACTTTGACAACCAATCCATACCCAAAATTACATCGAATTCCTCAAGGGGAAAACCAAGTAGGTTAGCGGGGAATAAGGTTCCCGAAATAGAGATAGGAATGTCGGAGAATATGAGGGAACAAGAGAACGTTTCTCCGGAAGGTAAGGATATAGAAGTTTCCTCACTAGGAATAGGCTCAAGGGCTAGTTTTTCCGAGAACTTGGAAGATATAAAAGATAAAGATGCGCCGGTATCAAATAAAATGAGGCAAGGTTGATCAAAAATTGAGAACATACCCGTAATGATATCGGGATGAGCGGCGGCTTCGGCTCGACTCATGACAAAGATAGTTCCTCTTGGCTTAGCATTTGGAGTAGGAGCATTCTTCTTCTCGGGGCAATCGGCAACACGATGTCCGGGCTTCTTACAATGAAAGCAAGTCAAGGGCTTGCCATAGCATCCAACTCCGGGGTGTAGAGCTTGTCTACAATGGTAGCACTTACGGTCCTTCTCAAGTTCATTAGTTGGTGAGGGAACTTGTCCTCTAGGTTCTTGAACTCTTGGTCCTTGTCCTCCATGGTCTTGCATCCTTGGCACAAACCTTCTCTTGTGGGCATAGTTTGGAGTAGAAGGCACAAATGGTCTCTTGCCATGAAAGTTAGAACGGTAAGAATGAGAAGAGGAGTGGATTTTGGAATCTTCTTCAATGGCCTTCAAAGAGCTTTCGGCCCAAATAGCATCATCATAAACTTCCACAAAGGTAGTGGAGCTTCTTCTCACCATGCTTTCCACCTTAGGATTCAACTTGTTCTTGTAGAAGTAGACACGATCCTCTTCATCTTTCACGAACTTGGAGGCATAATGAGCAAGTTCATTAAACTTGTCGGTGTAGGCTTGAATTGATAGCTTCCCTTGCTTGAAGTCCATGAATTCCTTCAATCTTTGTTGCTTGAGCTCCTTAGGGTAGAAGCGAGTCTCCACAAGTGACTTGAAGCGGTTCCAATCAAAGTTGGGGTCTTGAGTAGCGGTAGGACCGGTCAAAGTCCACCACCTATCGGCTTCCTTCACAAGAAAGTGAGAGGCTAATCTCACCTTGTCCTCCTCTCGGGCATCAAAGAGAGAGAAGTTCTTCTCCATATCACGAAACCACTCCGAGAGAGCAACGGGATCCACTTCACCACCATAGGTCTTAGCCTTGTTCCTTGCTAGTTGACTTGCAATCCAAGCATAACTTCCTTGACGGTTAGCTTCATGTAGAGGGGGAGCGGGTTGAACATTTTGTTGATTAGCAAGCACTTGAGTGAGGGCTTGCATGATAGCATTCTCCACATTGGTTGCTCGTACCATCTTTTGCACAAGAGCAAACAAGTTAGAACCTATCACAAAACATACACAAAAAGGCTACCAACTTAGGTCCTTAATTCTACCCATCTCTCGTTCATTATTCAAGGTCAAGTGAGAAATTTAAGTTGGGGTACACATGTGTGCGTCGGGAGCAATACAGGCTCTGATACCAACTGTGACACCCCTCGTTGAGGCAACAAAATATAACTAGTAAATCGTGGCGGAAACACGAGATTTTTAAAACTTTTAAAGCTTCTAGTGAAGTCCAACGCGAGGTATCACCAACACGATAGTTAAGTTTAGATAATAAAGTTTAAGTTTACAACACAAGTCAATTTATTGGGGAAAAGATATCCCACGAATTAACATAGATTCGAAAAGTAGGTGAGTCTATTATGTGATAACTAAATAAGGTCCAAGGTAAGAACTCGCTAGCTCACACGGTCTTGCCCACTTAAGCTTCATCACCAACCTGTCATTCATAATAAATATGAAAGCCACCGTCGGTGGGGAGTAACTCGGGGTTCTCCCACCACAATATGTAGAAATACAAGTAATTAGGAATGTAATCAAACAAACAAGCAAGAGGATAAATACTTACGGTGACGGGAGGATCATGATTAGTATACAAAATGCAATAAGAGTAGTTATGCATAAATGAGAGAAGAATAATTAGGTCAAACAGTCAAATATTGACTCAACTCAAATGTAAGACAAATTACAAAGTATAGACTCAAACAAGACAACCCTCTAGACTCCAACCTCTTGGTAGGACGACGATCATAATACGGTCCTAGTCTAAACCCGGCGGACTCTCGGGATGGACGACACCCGATTCGACAAACGATACCAAATCGTATCCAAGACTCGAAATATGGTACACCTAACCGTGCCCGAAATTCGAGTAACCTCAAGCGGAACCTTGTCACCTAACCGTGACCCCCGGTCCGAAAAAGGCGGAAGGAAAAATAGCCCAACTCGGAAACAATGGCACCTAACCGTGACCCAATGTCCGAGGGCAAATAAATAAGGTATGTCGAGTAGTCTCACAATGTAAAAGTCACACTTGGTTCACAAATACGAGCAACAAAGGTTGCACAAACATAACGTAAACAATTCATGTGAAGCATGCATAAAGTATAGGAGTAAAACAATATTAGGTGCACTCTGCCGGTGTGGGCACCTGTGACCGGCAAGGGATACCGGCGTGGAACAAGGTAAAAATGCCGATGTGTGTGTTTTGCCGAGACCGAGACCATTCCGCCCACCGGGCAGGGAACACCTGCTATAGATGAAACAAGGTAAAAATGCTGATGTGTGTGTTTTGCCGGTAGACCGGCTGCCGGCCCACCGGCAGGGAACACCTGCTATAGATGAAACAAGGTAAAAATGCTGATGTGTGTGTTTTGCTTAGGTGACATGCTGTGCGGCCCCCTACAGGGAACACACCCAGATATAAGAGGTACCAAAATTACATTGTCCTCGCTGCCGGTTGGTAGAGCCGATTTCGATCCACCCACCGGGACACACATTGAACTTAAATACACACAAGAGGTGCTTTGCCGGTTGGTAGACCGGCTGCCGGTCCACCGGCAAAGCCATGCAAATATTAATTTCTTCTTATTTTTCAACTCAGGAAGGCAAGGTCTCGCTGCCGGTTGGTAGGCCGGCTGCCGGCCCACCGGCAGAGACACACAGAGCACGAAATCACCATCATACGACATCCAAAGTCCTCCAAATTCAACTATCTTTCATTTAATCATTTCATGCTCCTCTAATATGATGAATACTCAGAAAATTACCACTTTCAAGATGTAATTAGCATATGGGGTTGTTCATTAATCATTAAAATGAAGTTTAATCATGTAATTATGAGAGGATTCCTTTAAGACAATCTCATATTTCACCATATTAGAACAAGGCATGAAATTACTCATTAAACATGTGAGAATTACCATACAAGTATTCTACACCACACCAAATCACCAAAGGGCATGAAAGACATCAAATTTAACATCCAAGTGAGACTAATACTACACAATTCACACAATTTTAACATAAAAGTCGAGTAACCCATCACCGTTACCTTTTTGCACTTCAATCTTCTAAAGACTCGTCAATGATGTAGCTATCCTCCTCCGGGTTGTCCAAGTTCTCCCCTAAACACAAAAATAAAGGTATTAAGTTAAGAATCCACATCCTTGTAAGATGAGAATTTCGAAATAGAGGAAAAGATGGCAACTTTCTTACTTAGAAAGAAGGGAAATGAGAAAAGGAAGAGAATGGCGCGAAAAGGAACGAGATTGGTGAAGAATTGAGTGAGATATGGTGATTTTAGGGTTAGTAAAGGAAGGTTCAACAATGGTGGGGTGGTTGTTGGGAAATTTCAGAAATTACAAGTGAGGGAGATGAAGTTGTGAGGGTTTAGGTGAGGTTTTGTGTAGAGACAAGAGGGGAAAAAGGCCCATGAGTCAAGTTAAGCCCAATAACTCAAAATGAGTCGGTATCCACTAGAATTTTCGTCCCAAGTCTACTATAACTCGAGTCGGAGAATAATATTATTAAAATCTACACTATTATTACCGTTACACGGCTACGGCTATATTTTATGAAAATAAGCTTTAAATAATAATTATTTAATAAAAATTACTTAAAAGTTTATTTAAAAATATAAGGAAAGCGCGGGGTGTTACATCCAAAGTCCTTATGTTGGTTTGGATCTCAACATTGTCAGCATAGTGCTTACAGAACTCCACCGTAATATCTTCGAAAGTGGGGAAGTTCTTGAGGTCAAGATTATAGAACCACGCCTTCGGGTGTTCATCCAGAGATTGGGCAAAAATTTTAGAGAGCATGTCAGCAGGTACTCCCTTTAGTGCTAAGTACCCTTTATAGGCCTTAACATGGTGGACTGGATCTTCGGTGCCCTTGAACTTTGGGATGTCAGTGAGTACTATGTTCGTGGGCAACTTATCCTGAACTGGGGCATAGGCCCTAGCATTCTCATAGTGGATGTTCTTCCCCTGGGAGAGTTTCAGACGGTCTTCAATGAACTTGAACCGTTTCTGCAGATCAGTCAGAGGTGGGGTAGATAGAGGGGAATCTTCACCCAGCTTAGATTCGATTGCATCCATTCGGGTCATCATGAGGTTCACGGCCTCAGTGAGCTTGTTGACAGCATCTTCCATTGCTTGACGTCGGGTTTTGGGCGGCCTTTCTACAAGAAAACCCCGAACCGAGTCAATATTTAAAGTAAGAGCCCCTGCACACTTAAGGACACGACACCAACTTGACTCAAGCAAAGACTTGACTTGAGACTGACTAACCAAAAGTTCGACTCACGATTGGATTTAGACCTTGATTCATTTTAGACTCGACAAGACGACATGACTCAAGCTGTCATAGCTCGATTCTAAACGGGACTCGGTGTGACTAAACCCGTGATTGGACCAACATAGTCCTTAGGTTCGAGTGAAACGTCCTAAAGGGCCTAGCTTGGACGTTTCTGTGGACTATCCTAGACCAAATGGTCGACCAACATGACTCAAAGCCCAAGAGGTGAGCTTAGGTGACCCAACAGGGTCGTGTTCTAAACTCTTGGAACGAAAAAACGCCTGGCCTAACACGGCCATGACCCGGACACGACTCGACGCATTTCATGCTTGGTTGAGGTTCGAGAAAAATTTTGGATTGAATTTGAAAAAAAAAACGAATAATTGATTTGAAAATGAGATTTGAAATGGGCAGCATGCCGGCTATAAAAGCTCATTTTGGCCGAAAATTCTAGTCATATTTGGGCAGCATTCCGCGTTTTGAAAATCATGCTATTTTGAAAGTAAGTTGTTCAAAAGTTCAGTTTTGAAATTGACATGGAAATTTTGAAAAGACTCGGGAAAAAACACCTTGCACATTGTCATTCTCATGTTATAAGGATGTATGCTCCTAGACATCTCTAAGTCTCGGCAAGTCTTCTACAAGAAGGTCTATGCCCTCCATCCTTTTGCGGTCTTATAGAGCAAGGGCCTTTAGGTAGAGTACCTAGAAGAGCATCCCCACCATCAAGAACCACGCGAGGCGGAGCGGAAGCAAGCAATGTGCGAGTTCCTGGCATAGTGGGACGTCGCCCCCACGCATCACAAAGAAACGCCGGGACGGCCCGAAAATCCTTAAGGGTTTATGCATGAATCGTAGCACTATGAGTAATGTTTTACTTTCCAATACTTTCTTTTCAAGTTTCACCTCGGAGGAAAAGATCCTAGAAACAAAGTGTAACTAGTCCTCTTTTCCCAGTAGAGTCGCCAAATCAGGACAAGGCCCTCGGAATCTGCGTCCGCGGGATCCACACTAGGCATAATCGACTCGAGGTTCTTTCGAATCGAATTAAGATAAATTAGAGTCGCCACCAAGTTTTTTGGGAACTTGGAACCGTTCAAGTCAACTTTACACCTTTCATCGAAAAGCATAAAGCCAATCGACTACGAATGATTAAAGATAAAGACTTGTACCCTATATCACTCGATTTGAATGACTCTCGTAATCCAATGGTATTTAGACGGATCCACAAACCATAGATCGTGAGTAAGGGGTGAGGGTACGTGTTAGGAAGCCCATAAGGACACCTAACCCCGCCCGTCGATAACGGCCTCTACTAAGTCAAGTATCGGATTTCAAACAAGGTCATAGCTACTACGATATATGATATGCAAACATCGTTTTAAAACCCTAACATGTGACAACAATTTCTATGTCGTTTTAGATGCAACTAAACTAACTTTGTCAAAGTTGTAATTTAGCATGTGGGTTGATTGATCTAACAACATATAAACGAAACAAACAAGGCTTGATGGGAGTGGGGGAGCCGTTGGGATCTACCCTATTACAACCCAGGCATTTCATGCCGACACAACGATAAATTAAAGATACAACTCGATCTTAAAATACAACGCTATACACAAAACCGTACAAGACGCATTATACGGCCAATTCGGCCTAGGGAAACGTGCACAAAGGGGTGGCCCACGGCTCACATGACTCACGGCCTTGGGTCACTCCTCGTAATGTGTGCTTTCACTTAATCTTATCGAATTAGACATTGGGTCACGCACCAAAGCATGCATTAGCATAAATCGGGCCATGTTGCTTTAAACAACATGCGATTTACTACGCTCTTACATGCATTGGGGCACAACCATCTAACCAAACAAGACTAAGGTTTTTTTTGGAAGAAGTTTTGACTCGATGAAAGAAAGCTAACTTGAAGATTACAACTCGATAACAAATGATAAATTACAAGCGACAAAGCAAATAAAGAACGAACGATGTAAAACAAACGAAACAAGAAATACCAAAGGACACGGCCAAGCCTCACGGCCTAAAGCCACGTCCAACCCTAGGTCCTAGGTCAGGTTCATTAGTTAGATCAATCGATTGTGAAACGAGTTCGAAAGCGGGCTAGAAAACAAGTTAGAAACGACGTTGATCGATTTGAAAAGATACCTTGCAAACGCGCATTCTACAAGGCCTAAAGAGGTCAAATTAGGTCAAGTTCGCTAATTGATTTAACTCATCGAGTGTTAATAAGAAGGTGCTAATCACGCACTCTTATACTAGCGAGAAATTATGTGAAAGAGAGAGATGTATTCAATTAAGTTACAGAATTGTTAATTGGTTTTAAAAGCTATGTCGATGTACCCTAAAGTGTCTAATTAGGTTATTAAACTGATCTAATATCATCTAAACGAGTTATATGTTAACAATCAGAGGTCATATTAACATGTAAATGGTCCAGGGGTAGGTCGAATCACACGAGAGAAGAGAGGGGTCAAAAGCGAAGAACGAAGTCAGAAATCGTTTTATTAATGCTCTACCTTGAACACGAGGATATGTAAATGAGACGAGGGTGTACGACCGACTAATGTAGCGGCTTCTTTCCCATCTCAAGTCAACGCGGGTGTTCATGGTGGTACTTTAACTCATACTCGGACTAAACTAGTTTCATAGTTAATAATAACAATCGATAAACAAAAACGATAAACAAACAAAAACGAACTATAATAAACAAACATAAAAAACGAAATAAAAGGGAGAAAGAGGAGGATTTGATGCACCCTCAACCTACATGTATCGTTGACACCGTCTTGGGTCGTAATCGATCGTAGATTTTATCTCGAGAGGCCGTCGTCGACGAAGAAACAAAGCAAACAACACGTTTTTTGCAAATCTGGACAGCAACTTTCAAACAGCGATTTCTCTCTCGTTTCACGGTGAAAATTCGATTTAAAAGATGTTTTGAAAACTAGAAAGAGAGGAGAACAGAGATCTTAAAACAATCCCTGCTCGTTTTGAGTTATTGGGCACAAAAAACGAGCACAAACAGAACTGGAGAGACAGGGAAAAGCCGCGAAAACAGAGTGTATAACACTCTGTTTTTCGAGGGAATTCGTGTACTCTCAAGGGCAATTTGGCTCGTAAATCTTTGTCTAATATGTAGATGGATGTTGTGTGGCTAATTTGGAACAAGAAACTCGAATTTTGATGGAGGTTTGAAGGGAGAACGAATGGTTTCAAAGAGGACACACAAACTGATTCTCTGTTTGTATGTCGGTTTTGTGTAGGGTTTTTGGGAGGCAATTAGGGTTTGTTTCTGGAGTTTAAAGCTTGTAAGTGAAGGTAGTATGTATGGAGAACTTAGAGGAATGAATGTATGGTGGAGGGGGGGTATTTATAAGGAGTTAAGGTAGGGTAAAAGGGGGGAGAGGCAGACGGGCTCGGTTTGCACATAGCTGCTGTCCAGCAGCTTTTGTGAGGGTTTGAGAGGCTTTGTGACGGGTTTTCTTGGTGGTTAAGGTAAGGTAATATAGGTAGGATACTAAGGTATGGGTTAGGGTTAATGGGCACGGGTTTTGGTGGTATTTGGAGCGGGTTTTGGGCTCGGGATTTGGCACGCAAAACAGGGGGGCTGCTCGTGTTTTATGCGGGCTGTTGGGGAAAGTTTGGGACGGGATTTGGGCCGTGGTTATGGGGTTCGAACTGGGGTTGGATGGGTAGAGTCTTAGGTTGGTTAGTGTACTCGAGATTCGTGCCAATTCGTAAAGAAAACGGGCTCAAAAACCGAGCTATAATCGAGCTCCAAAACGCGTGTTTAAAACGAGTTTTTTTCGATTTTTAAATCGATTTTCAAATCGATTAACACATTAAAATAAATGATTTTTCAAATCAAATACACTCATAAAATGATTTTTCAAATCAATTATTTATTTTATTTTCAATAAAATAAACTTGAGAAAATAAATTCAAAATAAAATAAATTGAATTCACCTAAAAAAAGCTTTAATTTAAATATCATTTAAATTAATAAAATACTCCGTCGACAACGCTCATTCTACATCATAAAACGAACCCAAATAATGACAATGACAACTAATAAATACATGTGTCCTATCATCATCGGGTGTTTGTCGGGTTCTCTATAAATTCCAATATCGACGGATACGGGTATCTACAGTTTCACTTTTCTTATACCTTGGTTTATAGTTTTGAGACGATGTAATAAGTTAACTTTATACTTTAATAATTGTTCTTTTATGGTCACTATTAATATACTTGCCTCGAGTAACCGAGATGGTAGCACCTTTATATGCTAGGGTGGTCCTTGGCAAGGCACCTTGGTATATGGGGGTGTTATAGCTTCGACTTAGAAAGTTAACAAATCAAGGGCCTCGCTAAAAAAAAATGGCAGTGTTTGCCCTAACTCACGGGTTATAAGATGGATCCCTGAAGAGCGAGATGGCTGATGGATACATCAGAGAGGAGGACTATCAGAAAAGGCTTGATGATGAAACTCATATTTTAGCACATTTAGTCTCCAAATTTACCTTGTTCCTATGCTTTATAGCACTTATTTGGGTCATTTACTATCTTTAGTTTCCCATTTTGCATATTCTTTGAGGTTTTGTCTCCTTGGTAGGAAAGAATTGCTAACCTTGCATTTATGAGGCGAAATGGAGCTAAATAGATCGCATCAAATGACCAAGCATCAAAGAGAAGACCAACACTTGAGGCCTAAGTAGATAATAATGTGAAATGAGCAATGATGAAAGGATCCTTGCATCCCCGACACGATCCTTGCGGATTGTTGAGGAGCAAAAGAAGAGAAGCTCTATGTCTAGGAAAGCGAGCGGATCGAGCACGATCCGAGCGGCTCAGAGCACTAGTGTCCGAGCGTCTTATTCCCAGGACGAGCGGATTGCAGTGCCAGGAGCCGAGTGTCTTCCCTAGGATCCGAGCGGATCACAAGTCAGAAGAGCCCGTGCCATACCACGGGACGAGCAGACCGAGGCAGGACTAGCAAGAGGATCCGCTCATTTCCCTCGGGAGTAGCATTTCCTCAACTTTTCAAAGGGTCTTAATAGTCATTTAAGCCCTTAGTAACCCTACTCTTTGTACCTAATCTTTAGTATAAATACCCCTTTGTACTACCTAGATTAGAATTATTCCTTAATCAACTCTTATGCTCTCTTAATCTATTCTTAATCATCTTAATTTAGCTGTAATACAATTTCTCAATATTAATCACATCTTAATCTTTCCTTAATTTCTCTATTGTTCTTCCTTTATTTTGGGTAATTAGAAGATTATTCGGATTTATTTGGAGGATTGACAACCTTCCATCAATCATCAAGTACTTCTATTATTCTTTGCTTTATTATTTGGAATCATCTTCATAGGTATAATTCTCTTTTAATCTTGTTTAATTATTGTTATCCACTTTCATTTATTCATCATGTTTTGCTTTGTTAGTATGATTGACAACCTTATTAGCATGCTAAACTTGATCATGAGTGAGTAGTTTCCTTAGCTTGGGTTAATGGGGAATTAGGGGAAACAAACATGGGGAATCATTCATGCTTAATCTAATATGTTCTCATAATTAAATTGCTTTCTTGTTGTGATTTCAACTTATGCACATGTTATGTTTGATGAAATTCGAGCCTATGAATCCTTGCACTTTTTACCCATCACCTATCTTTTCAATGAGGCTTGTAAGCTTATAAACCAACTCGAGCCTCATTAGACCATGTATATAGTTGAATAGGAAGGATTAAGTCGACTTGTTGGCGTTGTACAAT
The DNA here is from genome assembly GCF_048544455.1 of Silene latifolia. Taxonomy (NCBI): domain Eukaryota; kingdom Viridiplantae; phylum Streptophyta; class Magnoliopsida; order Caryophyllales; family Caryophyllaceae; genus Silene; species Silene latifolia. The sequence continues at coordinate 54,243,931 of NC_133538.1, forward strand.
CTAATCGATTCGGCTCCGGGACCCAAACCTTCTTAGGGATTGTAAGATATACACTAACTCGATCCCATCACAACAATAAGTGCTTGCTATATAATTGAGAACATGTTTGTATGATCAACTCCCATGAATCCCCTATAAACCCATGATACCCTAGTGCCTTTAATCAATTGTTTAAAACCCCTCTATTTGTTTTACTTTGTTTTGTTTAATTTAGTTCATCTCCTAGATCAACCCAAATTGTGATACCCTTAGACATAGCTACTTGCAATTGAGAATCCTATATCAATACCCGTCCCTTGGGATCCGACCTTTACTTAACTCTTTACAAAGAGTAGTTTGTGAAGTTATAAATATTGTTTTTGTTGGTAGCTTTTAACGACGAGTTTTAACTGATACCAAAAATGGCGCCGTTGCCGGGGATGGTGTTAAATTGATTTGATTTTCATTAATTCTTTTTAGTTGTGTCTTTTTTTACCTTGGGGAAGTAAAACTCCTCAAGGTTGTTCTAATTATTTTCAAGTTGTTTGATATTTTGCATGACTAGAAGATCACAAGGTAATTTATTACCAATAGATTTCGAGATTGAAAGAACCTTAACCAACAATAGAAGAGTTGCTAGAGGTACTTCAAGCGTTGTAGGTATTGGAGAGATTGTGGACATTCAACCAAATAACATTGAGTTTACCAACCTTTTTTCAAGAGAAGGAGAGGATAACCCAATACAAAACCCACCACAAAATCAACCCACAATGCCTAAATTTTCATCACATTCCGTACCAACCGCGGAGAACCTAGCAAATGGTACTCCTACACCACCACATTTAACCGGTAATTTCATTGCCAAATCCGTATTCATATAACTTGTTGAGATAAGTCAATTTGGACGGATGCTAGTTAAGAACCTCATTAACATATGGAAACTTTTTGTGACTATTGTGATGCGATTTCTCAAACCGGAGTTACTCAAGACCAAATCCGATGGGTATTATTTCCTTTTTCTTTGATTGGTACCGCAAAGCAATGGTTGAAGAGCCTAGACAAGGCCACCCTTGGTATTGATCATGGAAGACGTTAGCACTTGCTTTTTATAAGAAATTCTATCCTCCGGAGAAGACCAATATGTTGAGAGCCCAAATCACCGGGTTCAAGCAAAGCGATGAGGAATCATTGTATGAAGCATGGGAGAGATTTAAGGACACTTGTCGTTCTTGTCCACACCATGGACTTAGGGAGTGGTTCCTTGTGCAACAATTTTGGAATGGTCTATATGAAGACTCCCGCAACATTATCAATATGGGATCCTATGGGATGTTCACCGAATTTTATGACAATCAAGCATGGGCCATAATCGAAGAGATGGCGGTTCACAATTCACAATATAGTAAGCCTCGAAAGTTTACTAGAGGAGGAAAGCATGAGGTAGATTCCATCACTCAATTGGGTGCTCAACTAAGTGCTTATATTGACACCATCAATTTGAATTGTGAGAAGGCCATGGCTAAGCTTGATGAACCTTCCAAATCACCCAAACAACATGTTAATGCTATGGTGGCATCATCCTCAATTCCAAGTGGAGTATGCGAGAGTTGTGGAACTTTGGGACATGACCAAAGTGGATGTAGTGGAACAAGTGAACTAGTAAGTGCTTTCCAAGCATACAAAAGTGGCACCCCTTATTCCAATTATTACAATGAGAATTTCAAATTCCATCCAAATCTTTCATACAAGAGCCAAAATGTTCAAAACCCTCAATCAACATACACCCCACCTCCAATGAGAAATCAAGCTCAAAGACCCTTTTACAACCAAAGTCAAGGTTATAAAAATCAACCTTCTTACAATCAACCCAATGACCAAAGGTTTGATGTTCAAAAAGCGGTCTTCAAAATGCAAAAGAATCAACAAGAATTTTTCACCCAAATGCAAAAAGATAGCCAAGCCAAAGACATCACCATCAACAACATACTAGACCACATTAAGATGCTAGAAACTCAAATGACTCAATTAGCATCTTCTAACTCTCAAAGACAAAAGGGGCAATTACTACCTCAAAGTAATCCTCCAAGACATGAGATGGTGAGTGCCATCCATTTGAGGAGTGGTACAAGATATGAAGGGCCGAAGAAGCCAATTGATGAAGATTTTGAGAATGCTAGTGACAAACAAAGAGTTGTGGAGAACTCAAGGGAAGAAGAACCCACCACCAATGAAGTTTCAAACAAGAAGAGTGAAGAGAAGGCTAAAGAAAAAGAGCCTATTGTGATTAGACTTCCATTCCCAAGTCGTCAAGCTAAGCCTAAGTTTGATGAACAACTTGGAAAGTTCATGGAGATTGTGAAGAACTTAGAAGTCTCAATCCCATTCACAGAATTGATCAATCATGTTCCGGCCTATGCAAAATACATGAAAGACATTCTTACCAAGAAGAAATCCATCCGAAAGCTAGAGACTATTGCCTATACGAACGTGAGTAGTGCTATTCTACAAAGGAGTTCCATGCACCATTGGCGACACTACAATAAACAAAGCATTATGTGACCTTGGAGCAAGTGTAAGTGTCATGCCATACTCGGTGTGCAAGAGGCTAGGAATGTATGCGAGAACTCAAGTGCACCAACATTACGCTTCAAATGGCGGACCGATCAACAAAGATACCTTTAGGGGTATGGGAAGATGTACCCGTGAGAATTTGCACATTCTTCATTCCGGTAGATTTTGTTATTGTAGACATGGAGGAGGATTCCAACATTCCTATCATTTTAAGAAGACCTTTCTTGCACACCGCAGGAGCGGTAATTAATGTGAAACATGGAAAGCTTACACTTGAAGTGGGGGATGAGACAATCAATTTTAATCTTGACAAAACAATGAGAGCTCCCCGACTACATGAGCCATGTTTCATGATCGACCATTATAGCTAGGAAAGTGATAGGAAGAAGTTGGCATCTCAATACAAAGATCAAGCTATGGGTAAAGAATCACCACCTATATGGAAAAAGAAAGTGGATAACCTTCAAGATGCTCTATTCGAAGAGCAAGGAAATTTCCACAACAATGAGAGCTCGAATAGCTCACCACCAACCATGACAAGAAAATAAGAAGGCCTCATTGGCCATGACAATAAGAAAGAAGAGTTGCTCTTGTCAACTCATGATACCATTCGGAAGCAAGCTAGTGAAGTTTGTGATCTATGGGATGACGAATTTGAAAGATTGGTCAATCCCTACATTGGCAATGCTAAGAACTTAGACCAAGGCTTTGTTGATCCTTGTCATCACTTTGACATGGGTAACCATCATAAAGAACACAATGCGGAAAGATCTATACAAGATCTTTACAATGACAATGAACAAGCCTTCGACTACTTCTACAAGGTGTTGAGCAATATCAACAACACCTTGGCTATGCCCCCTTGACATATCATTCAAGAATGAGAGTTTGGTGGAGTCCTCCCTAAACCACCATTTGTAAATATTCTAACCCTTTAACTAGCATTTTATTTCCTTTAGTGCATTTTTGTCAATTTTGGATTTGCAATTTCATACTTTGATCAAGATTTTCATTATGAGAGAAAGTGAGGGATCTATTTTAATGTGTTTTGATGTGTAATGTTTGATCTAGTGTGGGGATAGCAAATGCCTAGGCAAACCGAGCCTTCATAGTGCTCCCACAACGTTGGACAAAGGAATGAAGAAAGAATGATACGGGAAATGAAGATCCCCACAGGCGGAACTGAACTCGTGGGTGCAGATGAGAACCCGAGCATCCCAAGGGGAATCCGCTCGAGCTGGGTATGATCCGAGCGTCTTGGCTCTAGGACGAGGGTCTTGGGAGTGCTAAAATTGAAGAACTTTGTCTGTTGCAAAATCCGAGCAGATTATATTGAAGACGCCCGTTCCAGTCTTGAATCCGCTCGTCTTGTGAGCAATCTGCGCGTCCTGGCATGCTCAAAAACTTAAGGTTCACACTATCTATGAATCCAAGCGTCCTCTAAAAATCCGAGCGGCCCCAGAGAAAATATCCGCTCGTCTCCAGCAGAATCCGCGTGTCCCAGCACGGGTTGGAAATTTCTGAGCTTACTGACTGAGGATCCGAGCGTCCCCAGCCCAAGACGCTCGTCCCCTGCTGCTACTTAGCCAAGAACACGGGATTCACCCTCCGTCCCCTAATTCATTTCTATCTTATACAAACACAAACACTCACCCTTTCTCCCTCAAAACCCTCAATCCCCTCATCAACAAAACACAAATTCCTCAACAAAATTCACCCATATCAAAACAAAACTTCCTCAAATCAAAATTAAACTACTCCTTTATCAACAAAAGACCATCCAAACATCAAAATCCTCACAAATTGAATCGATTTTCTAGGGTTTGAGCACAATTTCGAAAATCCTAAAATCGATTGGGAATTGATTGAAGGTTGAAGAAACAAGGAGCATTCAAGCACAATATTGGTTTGTTGATATAATTTTGATAAGGAGAACAACATGGCAAGAAAAAAAGGTGGAAACAAGGCACCCACAACCTCAAATTTATCCAAAAGGCAACAAGCTCTTCTTTCCTCAATGGCTATGGTAGTGCATCAACCAAGGGTGGAGATTCAAGAAATTGCTACTCCTATGGTGGAAGCTACACCTACTCCGGTTATAGAACAATTGCAAGATTATCCGGAGGTAACTTTCTTAAATGATTCTCATAGGAAAGCATTTGTATACCTTACTAAGAAGACCATTATTACTACCAAGTTTATTTGTCAAGATGCCTTAGAAAAATTGGGTGTGCTTGGGAGAACTAAGACATTTTTCGAGTCCGTGAAATTGCTTACCCTCTTTGAAATGTATGAATTGACTTACCCTTCCCTTACTATGGAGTTCATAAGCTCCTTGAAGGTGACTAAGGTAGATACTCGGAAAAATGTTAAATTCTGCCTTGAGAACAAGGATAGACGAATGTCTATGAGCGAGTTTGGAAAAGTGTTTGGTCTTGAAGAACATTATCATTATGAGAAAAGCCTTCACAATATGATGCCGCACCCCTTTACAAAGCAATCACCGGGCGAAAATTTGAGTCTTTCCGGGAGTGCCATGTTTTATATATCCACCATCCGGGTATAAGGGTATGACATAAGTTTGTGGGCAACACTTTGATTGCAAGAAAAGGCACCAATCACCTTACTGAGCTCGATTTTGTCTACCTTGAATCTACCATGAATATCAATAAAAAGTTCATCAAGGAATACAACATACTTCAACTCTTACTTGATCGGTGGCTTGAAATTGATAATGGTAAAGAAGGAGCGGCTTTTATTATCAACGAAGGCTTAATAACATGGTTAGCCAAACACTTTAACCCGGATTTCAACAAAGACAAGACTTATAAACCGGTTAAAGGAGGCAACCTTCTTGATTTAGCCACTATGATCAACAAGTTCCAATGGGTCAAGAATGATAATCTTGACAACAAGTATGAGTGGCTCACTAAAGAAGCTAAGTCCTTCATCTTGCCTAGCAAGATATGCCGCATCAATGTCCGAAGTCCAAGCTACCTACTACCCGTCTCCGATGAAGCCGAGATGATTATGAAGCAACATAAGGAATCGCATGCCAAGTCCTCCTCCTCTATTGTGACTCCACCATATCCATTTACCTACCGTGAATTCACACAAATTGGCACTAATGTCCTGGTAGGCAACGACTACTTGACTCAACTATTGCAACATATGATACGTGCATTTTGTATAGTCTTTTTAGCCTATTTTGTATAGATACCCAGTATCTGCACCTCCCAAAAACCACCCGATGATGATCGGACTATAACGTGGTTTTGATATGCGTTCGTGGATTGGCTATACATGAGACGGTTTAATGCACTACTCGGATATGAAAAATGATTTCAAAAGTTTTCTAACTTCATTTGCATTAAAATAACACTATTTAGAGTTAAAACCGTCTTCGGACCCAAAACCGACTCAGAAACCCGCAACTCGAGTCAACCTGAGTCAACCCGAGTCAACCCAAATCTCGAATGTCAAAAATAATGCCATGAATGTTTTCTTCATGTCATTTCCTTTAAAATAACTCTATTTAGAGTTGAAACCGACAGCGAGCCAAAAACCGACTCGAAATTCAAATCCCGACTCGCACGGGTCAAACCCGAGTCAAAGACACAAAATACCTACCCCAAATATCACCCAAGAGTAAGCTTACACGGCTAAGCAAACCTCAATGACCATAAATCACAACCAACAAAACATTGGTTAGAACAAATGCAAAATCCAAATTTGCGAAAGGGACAACACATCCTATTGAGTCACAGGGTACCCCGCGCCTAAAGCAGGTGTCTGCTTAGCCTCTAAGCAAACACAACCGACCTATCATCCCACATTTCTCTATAAATACCCACCATCACACAACACAAACTTCACGCGAGCGTCCGCCCCCTCACATCTCCCTTAAACTTCTATACCCGACTTCCTAAGTCACAAAATCGACACGTGTTTACGACCTACCGATCGTAAACACAAGCCTTATACATATTGTTTGGTACCGTCGCCGTGCATTCGACCGACCCATTCGACCAACTCAACATTAATCAACATGTTTTAATTAACATATTTTCAACTCATTTTCAAAACCAAATCCTTTTTTAAGGCACTCTTTTAAACTTCTTTGATCGCGATTAGTCACAACGAGAAAACCGTCTCTAAAGTCATCTATTTTGAAAACATCAATACATGTAAGTTTGAGGGTGTAAACAACTCACTTTATTTCATGTCTTTACTGTTTTTATGAGTCTATAAGCATGAACCATGCATAACACGATTCAAATATAGGTTAGACGAGCCAAAACCGAGTTTTGGCCTGAGACAGAAGCTCCTTGCTATGCAAGGGAGCTCGCGCCTCTTGTAGGTCTCGGGTCAAACTCATCCGTGTTTGAGTTCGTCTTTCCTTCAAAACTTTCTTTTATTCTTACTTCTTTCCTTTTACGGTTTTTACCATTTCAAATGTTTTAATTCATTTTTATGATAAACATATTTTGGCCATTACAAAAATCATCCTTGGTTCTTTATACCATGACGGTTTATTCCGTGACCCGATGATATTGTTGGTTAATTACATTTTAATGGGTATTTTAACACCCCTTTCTTTTATTTACCATTTTTCTCATTTTGTTTACATTTGTAAATATATTAGTCATAATTCATAATCATCCTTGGTTCTTTATACCATGTCGGTTTAATCCGATTACGATGACAAACATGACTAATTACAAACAAGTGAACTTAACATAATTAGTTCAAATCAAACATTTTACATTTTTATTTATAAACTATGCTTTTCAAACATGCAAATCCGACAACGAATATTACTAACACAATAGTAATTATTTCGAGTCATGCAAACAACATTTGGAAATTATTTAATCACAAATACGGTTTTAAATAACCTTTTCAAAAACTAGGAGACGCCCCCCTTGGGTCGGCTCATGGCTCGCGCCCCAAGGGACCGTCCGTCTTCACATTTCAAAACCAGGGCAGGGCCCCTTCCATCGCCAATAGGCTTGCGCCCCAATGGGGCTGCCTGGCGCCGTTCTGCGTCATTTTTATCACTTGTCTAGGACGATCTCGATTACGGTTAATCCGAATACACGACGGATCAGATTGACAAACTTACGTTTTTACACTTTGTCATTTAAAATCCTTTTTCAAATAAATGGATCGTGTTAAGCATCATAATCCGAACTTGGTAAATGGATGTTTAATTTTCGTTTCCACATACAAATCAATCTAAATCCGACTTTGACATCTTAAACTTGATATTTGGATAAACAAACCGACTTAGAAAGCTCACATGTTAGGTTAAACTCTTGGATGCGCATTCATGCATTTTAACCGTTCTATCAACTTTTGCACTTAAATAACCACGATCGATCAGTAGAGGCCGCTAACGCGGGCGGGATTGGGTGTCCGATTAAAGGGCTTCCCAATACGTACCCTCACCCCTTATTCAGAACCTTTGGATAGTGGATGGCCTTATCCAGGGTGCACGAGAGTCATTTTAGGCATAGAATGCTAAAAGGGGGACGATTCCTTATCTTTAGTACCTATGTCAAACACCGCTTTTTGCCTTGGTTGACCTAGGTATAAAGTTGATTCGAACGGGTTCCAAGCATTCCACAAATGCTTGGTGGTGACTCCGAACATCTCTACATCGTTTCATGGCCCTTGCCGAGACGATACCGACCGATCTAAAACGATCCGGTCGAAAGCATTTTTACGCCGCCAAGCGTGGCTTTCAAGAGACCGCTGCATGTCCACAGATTGGCTTGGCGTGCAGATGGCCCGTGACTACGGACCAGTAGGCGGCCCAAATCCGCAGACCGATACGTGGCCCATGTCCACAGTTTTGCGACTCCGCTGGGGATTATATGGACACTTACGTCTTTGTGATCCCTAGATGGTGAGACTCGAACGAGGTCTTGGTTGGAATGCATTAATTGATATTACGGTCACGGTCGTGTTCCTTGTCCGGGCCCACAACCTAACCCTTTTCGACCAATTGGCTCGTCCCGTCGGCGTGAGTTTTCTCATCCCCGCGTTTCGAATCCCGATTGAGTCAAACATACCATTGACGTTACACATTTCTGTTTCCTCAAAGAGCTTTCATCACTTTCGAGCACGAGGCTAGGGCACCCTCCTTACACATTTTGTTTGGATTGGTATCCCTCTCGCAAATCGGGGTTTGATTGCTTGGTGTGTAACCCACCCTTTTAAGCCAAAACACGTGTCAGCATGATGCATAATATAATGAAACTGTGAGTGCTTATGTGCTACTTGATCATAAGTCCTTCCGTGTCATTTCAAACTTTCAAAACTCCTTTTTGCGCCGTTATAATGGCCATTTCAAACCTCTGTCTTTCGCCGACCGATGCACGCCTTTCTAGGCCGTCGTAATGACGATTTTCAAACTCGGTTTTGTATAACCATTTCAACACGCCTTTCTAGGCCGTCGTAATGACGATTTTCAAACTCGGTTTTGTATAACCATTTCAACACGCCTTTCTAGGCCGTCGTAATGATGATTTTCAAACCCGGTTTTTTATAACCGTTTCAAATCACCTTTTTACGCCATTATAATCGCCGCGTCTAGACACGGATTTTAACCCGTTTCGCGCCGACAATGGCTCTTTCAAAACCCGAGAAAAGTACACACCCTTTTCTCGAGACACTTTCGAGATCCCGAGGACCATGCACCGTCCCCGAGACCTTTTCAAACATTTCAAACTCGATTTTCAAAACATACAATTTTGAATTTCAAAACCGTCTTGGGAAGCAACACACTGTTTTCCGAGCCAACTCAAACTCAAACCGTCTTTTGCAAAAAAACTTAAGACAACCCTTTTCAACTGATCGACTTGCGGAGACTTCTATCTTCGGAAGCCGCCAATTAAAGCGACAAATGAATCTTTTGAAAATTTCTATTTTCGAAAACTTCAGTCCACCATTCCAATTCTGCCTCGTGTCTATCGAGTCAAAGCAAACGTACTTATGGGTTTTTACTTATGAGTCGTCTCACCACGAGACCCGTCCAATGGCGTCACGCCGTCATGTTGGACTCGTGTCAAAGGTTCGGTCAAACACCGTCACGTCATAAATCGAGTCAGCACCGAGGGACCACACACAGTCACCCTCGTCTTGTTGAGTTCGATCTTGGTCTCGTCCTCTATGTTGTCTGCGTTCAGTCATGGAACCGTGTCGGATTGAGTTGTAATGTGAGCCGTTTTTCTGCCTCAGAGCCATGGCCCCGCCTTCAGCTTCGTCCAACAACAACAATGATAACAACAGAGATGTCACAACTGATCAGCTAGCCAGCCTGCTTACCGCTCTTAAGGTCACCCTGGACCGCGTCGAGACCCGTATCGACGCCCTGGAGAACAAGGAAATTGGGGAACATAATACCCCACCTCTGACTGAGACTGAGAAGAGGCTGAAACTTCTGGAAGAACAACTCCTAGCCCGGGGTAACAACATCAACCTTGAAAATAACCGAAGGTTCTAACCTGTTGGGGACCAGTTACTTGACAACTTCACCCTGACTGATGTGCCTAAGTTCAAGGGAGTGGAGGACCCACTCAACCACATCCGTGCTTTCAAAGACTACATGGCCATTAAGAGGGTCAAACAGGAACTTTTTACCAGGATCTTCTCTTCCTCTTTGGAGCCGATTCCTTGCCAATGGTACTACTCCTTGGACCCGAAAAACCTTACCACCTGGGATGAGATCGCAGTTGAGTTTGCCAAACAGTATGCCGACAATGTCGAGATCCAGGCCAACACCCGTACTCTCGAGGTGTTAAACCAAAACGACAAGGAGGGGTTCACTGAGTTCCTAACCCATTGGAGGAGGGTGAGTACTCAGTTGGTCAGTAAGCCGAGTGAATCAACTCTGGTGGAGAAATTTGTCAACAACCTCCGCCCGGTTTATGCCAACCTGCTGAGGTATCAAAATATCAAAACTTTTCAAGATCTGCAGATTCTGGGGACACGTATTGAGGACGACCTCCGAAAGGGTGTCTTAGCAAGGACCACTGGCAGGGGTTATCAGGGATCCACCTCAACCGGATCTCGCCCTTATGGTCAGACAAACAAGATTGATGAGGTTAACCTCGTCGAACCATCTACCAAGAAAATTGAACGCCCCCAGAGAGTGTTCACCAACATAGGGTCGACTTATGCAAGTGCCTTGAAAAGGCTTATGGACCAAGGGAAGCTACAACCGATCGGATCCACCCCGGATCCGACCGATGCCAAGAAGTCCCGATTTTGGAACCCCAACGCCTACTGCCAGTATCATCGAGGGAAAGGGCATGATACCGAAAATTGCTTCAAACTCAAGCACCTCATTCAAGACATGATTGAGAAGGGAGATTTGCCTATACCCCCACCAACTAAGCCAAACAACAAGACGAATCCTCTGGGAATTCACGACATCTCTGACGATGAGCCGACCCTAGACTGCTCTCATCTCATCTTGCCAATTGATGACGAGGTGAATGTTCTGGAAAAGGACTCTTCAGACGGAGTGTTCGTATTCATCTTTGCACTATGCTCACTATGTTTCAAAAAGTTGAGGAGGCCATTGCCGACCTTTACGAGAGAATCACCCGACTCGACGACGCCTACCGTCGACTCATCTTCAATCCCCGGCACCACGTCCGAGGAGAATTCCCCAAGCATTCAAAACTACCCACCCCAGGATGGATTGCTCCCGCGACCATTCTGGCATAGACCCCACGAAAATCACCTTCAAAATAACCACCTTCACGAGAATTACCCTCAAAATAACTACCCTCAAAATAACTACCCCCACAAAAATCGCCCTAACAAAAATATTCCCCACAAGAACTACCCACCGAGGAATACCCCTCCGAGGTATCCTCGAGACCCTGAAATTAACGGCATATGGCGGGATGACGTTGAGGATGTCTATGTCGTCCCAGGAAAGGAGAAGCGGATGAAGGAAATCGGACATCTCACCCGGTCCGGACGTCCCTATCAGAATCCGAGCAACCCAGCGGCCGTTCCAACAACGAATGACCAAATCGTCCCGGAAGCGGACACTCAACCAAAGGCTCCACGAGAACTCAATACGAACAACTTCGAAAGCAAAGGCCGAGATCTCAATTTGGCAACTGATCGCAACGTCTTTTGAGCATCGCCAGGCCCTGCTGCAGGCCTAGGGAAAATTAACCGTGCCCTCCACCTCTTCCCCAGAAGAAATAGTGGCACACATGACAAGAGACGCCCCTGATCTAAGCAACCCGGTCGTCTTCTCCGACGAGGATATCCCTGTAAATCACTGTGCAATGCCTCCAAAAGAATGTACCAATGGTCCTTGTGGATGACGGTTCCGCCGTGAATGTCATCCCTCTCAAAACTGCCCACAGGCTGGGTATTAAGGAATCTGATTTAATCCCAACGAATCAAGGAGGACGCGCCTACGACGGCACTCGTCGCAAAGTCGCTGGGCTTATCACTCTAGCCGTCGCAACCGGGCCACTAGAAAGGCAAACCAGTTTCCAAGTGGTCGACATCGACGCATCCTTCAACATGCTCCTGGGACGTCCCTGGATGCACGCCGTCAAGGCGGTCACCTCAACGCTCCACCAAAAGATCAGGGTCCCCTTCAATGGGAAAACGATCACGATCCCCGCTTCCCCAATCAAAGCAGTCATGAGAAGAGGGGTAGCCTCCCAAGCCATTGAGGAGGACGACAATGAAATGTGGGGTTTCCAAGCCGTGAATGTCATAACTGATGAACTAACAACATCTGAATGTGACCCGTTCGCCAACCTCGCGATCAACCGTATCATGATGCGTCAGTGTTATTTCCTGGGTTTTCCACTCAATCCGCTAAAAGGCCCATTGCCTCCCTTGAAACAGGCTAAGGTCCCCAACATTCCCTTTGGGCTGGGATACAAACCTACCAATGAAGACATCCAGGAGATGAACCTCCTAATCCGTAAACGCAAGAAGCACGGGGTTATCCTCCGTCCCTACCACCTGACTCTCAACGGATACTTTGTCCCCGATGGAGAGTCTGAACTCTACCACGGCTTTTCGGAGCCTATCTATGACTCGTGGCCGTGGCTAGATACCCGGGAGTGGAAGTCTTCCAGATCGCTACTTCATCCCCGACAACATCGAAGCTGCATCAACCGAGTCCAAACCGTCACCATGCCTTGACGGACAAGCTGTCACACTACTCTTTGGGGAAGATAACATCAAACGCCTCGACTATGAGGACATCATCAACATCGCCCTAAAAGACAATCAATTTGATCCAACCGCCTTGATCTCTGATACTGACCCGGAGAAAGCCACCCAAGGCTGGAGGAAGACCATCAAGTGGACCGATCGCCATGGCCGCATTCTCAAGATCACAACTGGAGAAGGCCCTATGTTCAAGGAGGGAAGTGATGAAGGATCCGAGTCTGAGTCCGAGTCGGAGTCAGAGTCTGTTATAGCTCCTAACACTCCCGGATGTCCCGGTCAAGGTCCCTTCCCACTTTGTTTTATCACAAAGTCGTGGGCGATTCGGAGGCCGAGTCTACTAAGGTCACCCCCACTCCAATGAAAGGTGACAACCTGGAGCACATTCCGGGGCCACTTCCTCTGTCGTGTCGCCTCTGACTGACCACGAGATGTCTGTCCTCTCCGAGCTTTTCGCTCCTGTCAACTTAATGAACGCTAAGTTTGCTTATGACTCGTCTCAATTTAACTGCAATGCGATTCTGAATGATTATGAGGAATTTGACTTGAGTGACTACCCACCTCACTTAGCCAAATAACTTGACAAACGGGAAACCAGAACCCCCATCATTGAGGAAACCGAGCCTATTAATGTAGGAACCGACAATACACCTCAAGAACTTAGGATAGGGACAACCCCGGACCCCTCGGAAAGACAGCAGTTCATTGACCTCCTTCACGAATACAAGGACATGTTCTCCTGGTCTTACAGAGACATGCCTGGGATTGACAGAGAAATTGCAGAACACCGGATACCCATCAAACCTGGGGCTAAACCTGTGAAATAGAAGCTACGCCGGATGCGAACTGAGTGGGCCCTAAAAATCAAAGAAGAGGTGGACAAACAGTTCAAGGCTGGGTTCATCAAAGTGTCTGAATACTCTGACTGGGTGGCCAACATTGTGCCGGTACCAAAGAAAGACGGACGAATTCGGGTTTGCGTCGACTTCAGGGATCTGAAGAAGCCAAGTCCAAAAGACGACTTCCCTTTGCCACATGTTGACATTCTGGTAGACAACACTGCCGAACATGCTCTCCTATCATTCATGGACGGGTATTCCGGGTACAATCAGATTAAAATGGCTGAGGAAGACATGCACAAAATTGCGTTCACTACACAGTGGGGTACGTATTGCTACACGGTCATGCCTTTCGGCCTCATCAACGCCGGAGCAACCTATCAAAGAACCGCTACCACTCTCCTACATGATATGATGCACAAGGAGGTAGAGGTTTATGTCGATGACATGATCGTCAAATCAAAAGAACGGGACGGCCACATCAACGCCCTCCGGAAATTCTTCGCTCGTCTGCGGAAATATAACATGAGACTAAATCCTTAGAAGTGTGCATTCGGGGACACCTCCGGAACACTCTTGGGACATGTCGTCAGCAAAAGAGGCATTGAGATTGATCCAACCAAATTCAAAGCTCTTCAACAAATGCCTCGGCCTAAGAACGAGAAGGAGATTCGGGATTTCTCGGTCAGGTCCAGTACATCAGCCGGTTCATCGCCAAGCTCACTATGATTTGTGAACCGATATTCAAGAAGCTTCGCGCCTCCGATCACACCGATTGGGACGACGACTGTCAGAAGGCGTTCGACAGGATAAAGGAAATCCTATCCAAACCTCCTGTCCTCATGCCACCTCAACCGGGGATTCCTCTATCCCTATACCTGACTGTAACCAACACAGCCATGGGAGCAATGCTAGCACAAACAGTTGGCAACGAAGAGCGAGCCATCTACTACATTAGCAAAAAGTTCATTGAGTACGAGACGAGGTATACCCAACTGGAAAAGACATGCCTTGCCCTAGTTTGGTCAACAAAGAAGCTGCGGCATTATATGCTCAGCTACTCGGTCCACATCTACTCTAAGATGGACCCAGTCAAATACATCTTCGAAAAACCCATACTAAACGGAAGGTCATTTCTAGGTGGACACGATGTCGAGTTTGACCTCAAGTTCGTACCCCTCAAGGTTATCAAGGAAGAGCGATTGCCGATTTCCTAGCAGAAAATCCCGTCACCGAGGATCCAACGACCGACACATGGTCACTTCCTGACGAAGACATCCTTTGTGCTGACTCCGACGCATGGGACCTATACTTTGATGGTGCATCTAATCTGAGAGGCTTCGAGGTAGGAATCCTTCTAATTTCACCAAAGGGAGAACATGTTCCGATCTCGGTCAAGCTAGACTTCGCCGTCACCAACAATGCCGCTGAATATGAAGCATGCCTCATCGGCCTACAGGCAGCCATCACACTTGGCATAAAGAGATTGAGGGTCCATGGCGATTCCTCACTCATCATCAATCAGGTATCCGGATCATGGAAAATCCGATCTGACAGCCTAGCTCCTTACCAAGCGAAGATCAGTCAAGAGGCCGAGTTCTCCGACCAAGTCGACTACTTCCATCTAACACGAGAGGAAAATCAATTTGCCGATGCCCTGACAAAACTTGCCGCGCTCGTCAACATACCTGACGACATGACGTCGATGCCCCTATGTGTCGAAAGACGGAGCGAGCCAGCTCACGTTTGTGCCATTATCGACGACGAGGAAAGCCATGATGAACCTTGGTACCAAGCCATCCTCAATTACAAAACCAAAAACGAATTCCCTCCCAACTCTGATCAAAGAGGACAAAGAGCCATCCGTTTACTTGCATCACAATTCGTGATAAACCAAAATCAGCTCTACAAAAGAACACCCCAAGGAATTCTCCTCCTTTGCATTGACCATCACAAAGCCAAGAAAGTCATGGAAGAGGTTCACGACGGAGAATGTGGCCCTCACATGAGTGCAATGATGCTTACACGGAAAATCATGCGGCTAGGTTACTACTGGACAACCATGGAAGCCGATTGCCATAACTACGTCAAACATTGCCACAATTGCCAAATCTTCGCCAACATAAAACATATACCACCATCCCTTTTATACACCATGACATCACCCTGGCCGTTCTCAACCTGGGGCATCGACATCATCGGGAAAATCAACCCGATAGGCACCAAGGGGCATTGCTTCGTCCTCGTCGCCATCGACTACGTCACCAAATGGGTTGAAGCACAGTCATATGCAGTCTTGACCGCCAAACAAGTGGCCAAGTTCATTCAAAACAACATCATCTGCCGATATGGGGTACCCCATGAAATCATCAGCGATCAAGGCTCTCACTTCCGGGCGGAAACTCGAAGCTTTCTTTGGACAAATACAAGATCAAACGACATCGATCATCCCCCTACCGTCCCCAAACCAACGGAGCGGTGTAGGCAGCGAACAAAACTCTTGTTACCATTATCAAGAAAATGCAAGACAACTACCGCGATTGGCCGAGCAAACTCCCATTCACACTCTGGGGATACCGAACCTCCATTCGAACACCGACAGGCGCCACGCCCTTCTACCTAGCATAAGGTATGGAGGAGGTTCAACCGGTAGAATTAGAGGTCCCATCTCTACGCATCCTACTAGAGAGTCAAGTCCCTGAGGCGGAATGGACCCGTCGAAGGTACGAACAACTCACTCTTCTAGACGAACGGCGACTCAATGCCTTGCACAACATCCAGCTATACCAACGACGTATACAACGGGCATTCAACAAGAAGCTCAAACCCAGAAACATCCAGGAGGGCGACTTGGTCCTCAAGTCAGTTCGAGCACCATTACCCGTCGATCCGAGGGGAAAATTCTAACCCAACTGAGCCGGGCCATACCTGGTCAAGAAAATACTTTCGGGGGGCGCAATGAGACTGAGTGACCTAGATGGGGAGGACTTTACAAACCCGGCCAACCTAGACCAACTCAAGAAATACTACCCTTGAACCCTATCAACCAACAACCAAGCCTAGTTTTTGCAACTAGCAACCACCTCGACCCCTTTTCAAGTCAAGTTCCTCAATATGTTCTGATTTGAAATTGCATGTTTTATCGAGTCTAAGCTGCGGCACCTTGCCCGTTTCGAATGTCCTTTAATCTGTCGAAGGCAACGTCCATTTGCACTACAAAAAAAAACCCCCTGAACTACGAGCATGGTTTGATTTCACCTCTTCAGGTGAATACGTAGGCAGTCCCTCTTATGCTTGAGGGATACAACCACAAAACCCAATTCAAATTCACAAAACATTTCGAACTACGATCATGGTTTGATTTCACCTCTTCAGGTGAATACGTAGGCAGTCCTTCCTTACACAAGAAGGATACAACCATTCCCACAATCAAAAATAACCATCCCCACATACAAACAACCTCCAAAAAGGAGAAAAGGGAAAACCATTCCCTTTCCCACAAAAATACAAAAATGAGCCTTTATCCCTTTCCACAAAATACCACTTTCCCAAGTGCAAATGCTGAGGACGATTCAAATCGAATTGCTCTTACCAAATGGATGGAAGAAACAAGCGTTCACAACTTTCGACACGAGCAATCCTATTATTTAATTAATAATGGGAGGGATTACAATTTCAACAACAAATAGAGCTCGACGAGTCTACAACTTGTCAAAGCTAAGGTGTCAACTAACACACCTCACATAGTAAACTAGCACAAAACACACAATAACTAGCTAGTACAACATAATACAAACTCACAACAATAATACAACATAGTAATAAAGTGGGTAATGGAGGTCTTCACTCTACCATTTTACCCTTGCCTTTTCCTTCGGGGTACATCATCCCCTTGCTCTTCTTGTTGGCCCGCCTAGCATGGACTTCTTCCTCGGGACGGATCCTAAACAGATCTAAGACGGCGACGACCTCCGGTCTATCACAAGACCCCATATTCGACCCAAGACGAGCCAATGCACGGCCCACCATATTCTTGGGGCTGGAACTCCTCCTCTTCGGTGGTCTCATCACATCGGGAGTAGCTCCATCAACATACTCCTCAAATAAGGAACGGTTGGCATTACCAACCTCTCAGTACTTCAAGTCAACAACCTCGTCCTTACAAAATTTGGACCTCTCTTCCAAGGACGGAGCGCGTGACCACTTGACATAAGCGGGAGTCACCCATGTCGTGGCAACGGGGTTTGGCACCTCCCAAAGCGGCCGAGTGGCCCACCACCTTTCAAAGAACTCCCCAAGCTCGGAGTTCCGAAAAACATTCTCTTGGACAAGAGTATCTTGAGCGGGCACCTTTTGTTGACGCCTCATTTGCCTCATGAGCCTTTCGGGATAAATGAAGGAAACAACCTTCAAACCCACAACCATTAAAGAACGAGGACCAGCACCCGAAGCGGGCAACCCCGTGAAGGACCTCAAGTGCCACCACGGCACAACCCAACGGATATAAGGACCACCCTCCTCCGCCAACCTTGCGGCCCAATAGGCCTCGATGGAAGCAAAACTATCCGGGTACAACTTCTTCCTCATGGTAAGATGACGGAAGGAGTAAGAAGAAGGATTAACCGGAGGCTCTACATACCTTAGCCTCTCCAATAGCCACACTTGGAGGATCCTTGGCGATCCAAAAGAGGGAGCTTCTCCACAAGAGCCTTCCTTGTCCAAAGCTTGGATAATCTCTCCAAGCACCAACCATGATGGATCTCTACCATGCTTCATTTGCTCAATCACATGGATAAGGGTCATGCTACCATGGCATCTCGGCCCCTCCTTCTTCAAGACATCAACAAAGAGGTACACATGGACAAAGCAAAATGCAAGAGCCCTTCTCCTAGCCACCTCCGAGAAATTAGCATCTAACCGATTCGAGAAGATGTTACACGGAACGAAATTTCTCCTTGCAGCACAACCGTGTCGGAGGAAGCACCGGAGCACAACCCGGCCACCCACCAATGACTCCAACTTCTTCGGCAAGAGGACAAAGCTCGCCTTTCGAGAAAACGAAAACATGATGTTTCGAATCCCAAAACCGAGAACACGCTTCAAGAAACGAGGGTTGAACCTTGACTTGACGAAGCGCCAACTATTGACCAACTCCCATGCAATCGAGTTGATACTTCTCGGGAGGCGACATATCCCGGCAACATTGTCGGAATGCGTTCTCCAAAGCATCCATAAAATATTTTTGTGGAAGAAGAGGAGGTTTTGTAGAGATGTTTTTGTGTTTCGGATGATGAAACAATGAAGTGCAAACGTCTCTATTTATACAAAATGATCATCGCATTTTTCAGAAAAAGAGGAGAGCCGGCTTCCATCGCCGAGCAGCTCGCGCCTCTTTGAGGCTTCCCCATGATTCCCGCTGTTGACTTGTCTCTTTCAACATGTGTTTTCTCCTGACACATCAAACCTCCCGCCAGGAACCTCGCGCCTCTTCGGGATGATCCGGGAAATTTTGTGTTTCTTCACACTCACATTTCCTTGTTTTCGCGTTTTACGAAACCCGACACGGTTTCCATGACGCAGCTTTAAACATACGAATTTTTCTTTCTTTTATTAAAGGGGGAAGGGCTAGTCGCCCCGATTCGCGACAGATCGTTTCCATGTCGGTCGAAATTCCGAAAATTTTTCGCTTTTTCGCAAAACAAAAATCAAAATCAAAAATGGATAACACGACATCAATTTTTCTCAAAATTCAAGCACTCACAAATCCGAGTCTTGACCTCAATAGCCAAATATACTCGCAAAAATCCTTTCCTAAATTCTTTCCTGACGGTTTGAGTTTGAATTTTTCGAGTCAATATTCAAAAATTTCAATGCAATTTAATTCACGACACGAGTTAATTGCTCAAATTTTCATATCAATTCCTTTTGAATTCCAAACGTGACGATTTTGTCACGGAATTTTCAAAATTCGTTTCAAAATTTCAATTTTAACTTCAAGTCATCTTGGTTAATTTTGATTTCCAAACAAATGCTTTACGTGATTTTCAATCAAATGCTTTTACGTGTTTACGTTTATACGTATGTGCTATCATTTGCCTGCTTTTCTACACTAACGATGCTGGAACTGGTGCAAAACAAAAGAAGAATCAACAGCCGATAAGCGCTCCTCCGAAACACAACACAAAAAAGCCAAAAATCACAAAACGAACCACAATCCGAAAACACATATATACAAACCGCCTCACACAAAATGTAAATATGTACAAACAAGAGTCCAAGACACGGACAAACTACAACAGCTACTCGATGTCTCCCGTCGGACCAGTCCTGGTCTCACTAGGAGTCACCGCCAACGCAGACACCACCACCAGCTCATACTCCTTCTCCGGGGAACTCTCCAGCGTCTCACGCTCCATCTCGATGTGAAGCTCCTCCGCTGCAGCCAACTGAGCCTTCAGAGAGGCAATCTCCGCGTCTCGACTCCGCAACTCGTCTTCATGACGCCTCAAGTCCTGGTCCCGATGGATGATCCCCAGCTCCTGGCCTGCGATCGTCGACCTGGCTGCCTCCAACTCAGCACGGACCCGAGCAAGCTCCACCGGATCCGCTGTGCCCTGCCAAACACAATAACAGATCCTCAAGATCTAAAAACATGAAATTACCTCACCAAAATCCCCTTCAAAATACAAAACAACTTCCCAAAAACTTCCTACTAACAACAACCCAATCCTGCTTCCGCCCAGGATTGACAAAAACAAAACTTACAAAAACTTCCCAAAAAACACAAACGTGGGAACCGTTGGAAAACATCAAAGGGTATTCAAAGATCTGGGAATAATATATGGCACTGCTCTGGGGATACTTGCTTCAGAAGGAATCCTCCAACCCATTGGTCCGACTCCGGACAAACCCGAACACAAAAGAGCCCGATTCTGGGATGGTAATGCCTATTGCCAATACCATCAAGGCAAGGGCCATGACACCGAAACCTGTTTCAAACTCAAGCATGCCATTCAAGATATGATTGAAGCTGGCAAAATCATAATTGCACACCTCAGTCAGGACAATTCTCCTGAATGTCTCAAGTCAAACAGCAAGGTTGAACGTTCTCAAAGGACATTCACCAACCTCAACACAACCTATGCCAAAGCTCTTCAAAAGCTCATAACTGAAGGGAAGCTACAACCAATCAGGCCCACTCCGGACCCGTCTGAATGCAAGAAATCCCGTTTTTGGGACGGCAATGCCTATTGCCAGTATCATCGAGGAAATTGTCATGACACTGAAACATGCTTCAAACTGAAACATGTTATTCAAGATATGATCGACAATCATGAACTGACAGCTTCATCCCTATGCCAACCAAGTGATGAAGACAACCCTAATGAACATCTCTTTCTGCAAGGAGATAATAGCCTCATGGACTATTGTCCTCATATCATTCCCAGCAACGAGAGTGAAGTGCTCAAGTGGGTCAATGCTCAAGACCAGACATTCAAGCCGCTGGATGCTGCGAAAGAAACCTTCGAGGAGGAACATGATGATTAGGAGTCCGTATCTACGATTGAGTCTGAGTCCGAGTCCGAGTCTTAGGCTTTCTCATATCTATCCTATTGTCTGTCCTTTTATTCCTAAGCGACAACTGGGGGCTGTCCCCATGAGTCACATGTATTCATCGAGTCTGTGCTAACATCTTATTTATCTAAATAAAAGCACGATTTCCAGCTATCATCTATTCTCCTCTTTACCATTTCCCGTTGACAACGAGAATTGATTTGAGAATTGATTTAAAACGAACAATATGTTCCAATTTAATGTGAGTACACTCGAGTGACGTTCCGTACCGAGTAAGCAGAGGACTCAAAACTCCGTGTCCATTTTCTTTACCTATTCCATGCCTGGCAATAGAAACCTTTCATTAGCACCCAATTTAGAACGAGCTTCTATCAAGGGGATCCTACGACGAACCCAGATAACAAACTAGAACATCTCCTTGTTCATAATCAATGACGGAAGGCAAGCCCATTCCCCACAAAAAACATCCCATCACCAATTATAAACCTCTCACCAACGGGTACATCCCCATCTGCACCTTTACCTGCCTCGAGCGAAGGACGGCAAAGAACCAATAAACCAATACCCAAAGCGAAAGGCCAAAATCAAAGGCCCAAGCCAATAGCCATTCACTCAAAGCCAAAGCGAAAGGCCAAAGTCAAAGGCCCAAACCGATATCCATTCACCCAATGCCAAAGCAAAAACCAAAGCCAAAAACAATTCAACCAAAGCCAAAGCAAAAGCCAAGGCTAAAGTCAAATCACAAACACAAAATAGTGAAATTCAAAATCGCTATTTTCACGAATTTCAAACGACGGAATCAAACACCGTCATTCTCAAACCACAAAAAAAACAGGATAGTGAAATTCAAATTCGCTATCTCTCACAAATTTCAAACGACGAAATTCAAAACCGTCCCTTTTCAAACAAAATAAAATAGCGAAATTCAAATTCGTTATTTTCACACAATGTCAAATGACGGATTTAAAAACCGTCCTTTTCAAACAAAATTAAAATAGCGAAATTCAAATTCGTTGTTTTCTCACAACACCAGACGACGGAATTACAACCGCCCTTTTCAAACAAAAACGAAATAGTGAAATCCAAATTCGCTGTTTTTCCACAATTTCAAATGACGAAATTCAAGACCGTCACTTTTCGAAAAAATGAAATAGCGAAATTCAAATTCCTTATTTTCCCACAATTTCAAATAACGGAATTAAACCATCACTTTTCAAACTTCGGACCAACAAGTCCGACACAAACATCCAAAGTCCAGGACCAACAAGTCCAAAGTCCAGGACCCATGAGTCCAAAACACCAAGTCCAGGACCTACAAGTCCAAAGCCCAGCACCCCTAAGTCCTTATGCAGACTACTACAAGGAAACCTATCTAGGATCCTGGGGATTCCCCTCAAGATCATAATCAAAACTGCTTCACCCCTAAGTACTTCCAGAGACTACTACTGGGAGACCTATCTAGGCTTCTAAGGATTCCCCTCAAACTCGTAATATCACACCTTAACCTTTAAGGTCCAGACATGGAAATCTGATCCCATTTTATTTACCAATCATTTCGTGCTCAGGCCACATCAAGCCAGAGACTCCATTCCGCACCACAGTACAAGCCATTACCCTTCGGCCTAAACACCACAAAATTCTTGATCCAGATTTTTATCTGTTAAGCAAACCCATTATTACCAAACTCCACATTCCCTAATGTTGAAGCCATTTTGCACCACAAACCCCACGGAGTCCTCGAATGCTTTGCTACCGAGAACGGGACATACCTAATCTACCCTTAGAGTTCACTTTATAGTGTTCTCAAATGATAAGGAACATTTTCACAAATTACACCTCTTCGATTCATGATCAAGAGGTATTTATCTCTAATCAACCTTCGAGTCACCAAACGGAATTTCCCGTCGTGACGCTCAACTCCAGATTTTTATCTGTCAAACAAACCATTATTACCAAGCTCCACATTCCATAATGTCGAAGCCTTTTTCACCCTGACCCAGATACAGAGTCCTCGGATGCTTTGCTACCGAGAACGGGACATACCCAATCTACCCTTAGGGTCCACTTTTTAGTGTGCTCACATGATAAGGAACATTTTTACAAATTACACCTCTTCGATTCATGATCGAGGGGAATTATCTCAAATCAATTTCTCGAGTCACCAAACGGCTTTTACCGTCGTGACCTCCACACTTAAAGGTCCTAACATCTCGCTTAGGCGCACAAACACAGTTCAAAACTACAATCTGGTTTGATTTCACTTCACGTGAATACGTAGGCAGTCCTTCATGGACACAACCATACACCTCAAAATCACTTCAAGGTCCTAACAACTCGCTTAGGCACATACACTCTGAACAACGATCTGGTTTGATTTCGCAAACACGCGAATACGTAGGCAATCCTATTACAAGGACACAACCACACTCCCACACACATTCAATTTTCAAACCTTCAATTTGCAACCCATTGCACACACACAGCTCAGAACTACGATATGGTTTGATTTCGCAAATACGCGAATACGTAGGCAGTCCCCCAACAAGGACACAAACGCATATTCCTTTCAATCTCAAGCATCAACATCAATCCTCAAAGCAGCCCACCCAGCTACAAAAATCAATCTTATACCTCTTTTCTGGGGGCTTCTTTCTTAATTCGTTGCCCATTCCTCCTTTTTGTCAAAATCTCACCTTCTCACTCTGGCGCTTCTTTTTCAAGACGCCACCCATCCTTTATTCTCAAACATCTTTTGAGTCTCAACTACAGTCTAAAATAAACCGCCCATAGTCTAGTGCTCGGTTCGGGCGATGACAAGGTCTTGGTTCCGCCCTCCGAATCATCATACCTCGAGAAGGGATCTCAAGTAAGCAAACAAGGGCAAAGATGTCTGGAGAAGATGATCAATTCATGTTCCCCAGCTGAGCGCACCTTCCAATCCAGGGATCTGATGCGCGTTATCACCCTTTCTTGGCTAAGGAGTTGCACTTACATGTGCGAAGTCTGTCAGAGTCACCCCCGTGCCGTGTCGATACTGAGTAGGCATCGACTGCCCATTTGTCAGTCTATCAGTATGCGTCTGTGTGAGTCCGTGTCCCAACGGCCACATGTCTCCAATCTATTAAATCACAGATCTATGTGTAATAAGACTCGTCTTTATGCTTCACAACTTTCAAAACTTATATCTCCTCTCACGCGAGATATTACTTTCTAATTGCTTACATGCTTATGTGATCATATGCCTATATTCTTACATGATAGTTGCTTATATGCTAACTGCTCACATGCTCACATCCTTACATGCTTATGTGCTTATATGCTTGCATTCAACATGCTTGTCTATGCGACTGCGGATTTGTGTGGTCACTAACCATGAAGATAATCTTGAGAAGACAAACTCACTCCAATTGAGTACTGGGTTCTTCCCAACAAACGGTGACCCATCAAGTCCAAGGGCTTTAACCCCATCGATTACATGGCATACGCTACCTCCCAGCGAGCAGAAACTCCTATTCCCGGCGAGTCATGAGAAGTTTCTAACTCCCTAGCGAGTGCCGATTTTCAAATGGATGTCACACATGCTATTTCCCACAGTCGATCTTTCGACCACTATGGCTGGCGAGCCTTTGTCCGCAAACAAGGTACAACTCAAGGACGTATCCCGAAGATGCCTCGGGTACGACTCCTTTTCACAAGCTGGCGAGCCTTTGTCCGCAAACAAGGTACAACTCAAGGACGTATCCCGAAGATGCCTCGGGCACGACTCCTTTTCACAAGCTGGCGAGCCTTCGTCCGCAAACAAGGTACAACTCAAGGACGTATCCCGAAGATGCCTCAGGTACGACTCCTTATCACAGCTGGCAAGCCTTTGCACGCACACAAGATACAACTCAAGGAAATATCCCGAAGATGCCTCAGGTATGAATCCTTCCTATGGCTGGCGAGCCTCAAAACGCACCACCTTCAATACCGGTTGGCGAGCCTTTGCGCGCAAATGATTGAAGGACGTATCCCGAAGATGCCTCAGGTATGATTCCTACTTATGGCTGGCGAGCCTTTATACGTAGTCTAATGGAGTTTAAACGACCCGTATCGGAAGTCGACAGACTGTAAACTGTTCCCGACGGCAGGTCCTTGACTCGAATCCCCGAGTCGCCTCGACATCGCCCTTCCCGACGGCAGGTCCTTGGCTCAAACCCTTTTGAGTCGCCTCGACGTCGCAATGGTCTTCAGGTTGTAATCTTCGATTGACCTGGGGATCATACTTTGACTTTTGCCCTGTCCAAGCCTCAGTCAAAGTGGGGGCTCTGTAGATACCCAGTATCTGCACCTCCCAAAAACCACCCGATGATGATCGGACTATAACGTGTTTTTGATATGCGTTCGTGGATTGGCTATACATGAGACGGTTTAATGCACTACTCGGATATGAAAAATGATTTCAAAAGTTTCGTAACTTCATTTGCATTAAAATTACACTATTTAGAGTTAAAACCGTCTTCGGACCCAAAACCGACTCAGAAACCCGCAACTCGAGTCAACCCAAATCTCGAATGTAAAAAATAATGCCATGAATGTTTTCTTCATGTCATTTCCGTTAAAATAACTCTATTTAGAGTTGAAACCGACAGCGAGCCAAAAATCGACTCGAAATTCAAATCCCGCCTCGCACGGGTCAAACCCGAGTCAAAGACACAAAATACCTACCCCAAATATCACCCAAGAGTAAGCTTACATGGCTAAGCAAACCTCAATGACCACAAATCATAACCAACAAAACATTGGTTAGAACAAATGCAAAATCCAAATTCGCGAAAGGGACAACACATCCTATTGAGTCACAGGGTACCCCGCGCCTAAAGCACGTGTCTGCTTACCCTCTAAGCAAACACAACCGACCTATCATCCCACATTTCTCTATAAATACCCACCATCACACAACACAAACTTCACGCGAGCGTCCGCCCCCTCACATCTCCCTTAAACTTCTATACTCGACTTCCTAAGTCACAAAATCGACACGTGTTTACGACCTACCGATCGTAAACACATGCCTTACACATATTGTTTGGTACCATCGCCGTGCATTCGACCGACCCATTCGACCAACTCAACATTAATCAACATGTTTTAATTAACATATTTTCAACTCATTTTAAAAACCAAATCCTTTTTTAAGGCACTCTTTTAAACTTCTTTGATCGCGATTAGTCACAACGAGAAAACCGTCTCTAAAGTCGTCTATTTCGCAAACATCAATACACGTAAGTTTGAGGGTGTAAACAACTCATTTTATTTCATGTCTTTACTGTTTTTATGAGTGTATAAGCATGAACCATGCATAACACGATTCAAATATAGGTCAGACGAGCGAAAACTGAGTTTTGGCCGGAGACAGAAGCTCCTTGCTATGCAAGGGAGCTCGCGCCTCTTGTGAGTCTCGGGTCAGACTCATCCGTGTTTGAGTTCGTCTTTCCTTCAACACTTTCTTTTATTCTTACTTCTTTCCTTTTACGGTTTTTACCATTTCAAATGTTTTAATTCATTTTTATGATAAACATATTTTGGCCACTACAAAAATCATCCTTGGTTCTTTATACCATGACGGTTTATTCCGTGACCCGATGATATTGTTGGTTAATTACATTTTAATGGGTATTTTAACACCCCTTTCTTTTATTTATCATTTTTCTCATTTGTTTACATTTGTAAATATATTAGTCATAATTCATAATCATCCTTGGTTCTTTATACCATGTCAGTTTAATCCGAGTACGATGACAAACATGACTAATTACAAATAAGTGAACTTAACATAATTAGTTCAAATCAAACATTTTACATTTTTATTTATAAACTATGCTTTTCAAACATGCAAATCCGACGACGAATATTACTAACACAATAGTAATTATTTCGAGTCATGCAAACAACAATTGCAAATTATTTAATCACAAAAACGGTTTTAAATAACCTTTTCAAAAACCAGGAGACGCCCCCCTTGGGTCGGCTCATGGCTCGCACCCCAAGGGACCGCCTGTCTTTACATTTAAAAACCAGGGCAGAGCCCCTTCCATCGCCAATAGGCTCGCGCCCCAATGGGGCTGCCTGGCGCCGTTCTTCCTCATTTTTATCACTTGTCTAGGACGATCACGATTACGGTTCGGCTAATACACGACGGATCAGATTGACAAACTTAGGTTTTTACACTTTGTCATTTAACATCCTTTTTCAAATAAATGGATCGTGTTAAGCATCATAATCCGAACTTGGTAAATGGATGTTTAATTTCCGTTTTCACATACAAATCAATCTAAATCCAACTTTGACATCTTATACTTGATATTTGGATAAACAAACCGACTTAGAAAGCTCACATGTTAGGTTAAACTCTTGGATGCGCATTCATGCATTTTAACCGTTCTATCAACTTTTGCACTTAAACAACCACGATCGATCAGTAGAGGCCGCTAACGCGGGCGGGATTGGGTGTCCGATTAAAGGGCTTCCCAATACGTACCCTCACCCCTTACTCAGAACCTTTGGATAGTGGATGGCCTTATCCAGGGCGCACGAGAGTCATTTTAGGCATAGAATGCTAAAAGGGGGACGATTCCTTAGCTTTAGTACCTATGTCAAACACCGATTTTTGCCTTGGTTGACCTAGGTATAAAGTGGATTCGAACGGGTTCCAAGCATCCCACAAATGCTTGGTGGTGACTGCGAACATCTCTACATCGTTTCGCGGCCCTTGCCGAGACGATACCGACCGATCTAAAACGATCCGGTCGAAAGCATTTTTACGCCGCCGAGCGTGGCTTTTAAGAGACCGCTGCATGTCCTCAGATTGGCTTGGCTTGCAGGTGGCCCGTGACTACGGACCGGTAGGCGGCCCAAATCCGCATACCGAGACGTGGCCATGTCCACAATAAGGCCCTTGTAAATACTTTTTCTTCTTATGACTTTGCTCACTAGAATACTTCTAAAACACCCTAGGATGTGTCATGCTAATATCCTTTGATCCATGGATTAAGGCCTACTCAAGAGTACCTTGTAGTGTGATAACTCCTTGGCTACCGTTTATTCCAAGGTGACCCTTGAAACCATGCAACCATCTTCCACATCCATCACATTTTGTCAACAAAAAGGGGAATGGGCACAAAAATTTATCAATTTGAGTTCAAGCATTGAAATGAAAGTCAAGAAGTTTGCAAAATGCATCAAAGAAAAGAGGAGTACAAAAATGAGAACTCCTATACTTCAAATATAAGCACCCTCGTTATTAATTGGGGTGACTTTGAAAATGTTCAAAAATGCAAAAAGTTGAAATTGTCAAGCATCAAGTGCCAAACATCAAAGAAATGGCAAAAAGAAAGTGTTCTCAAAAATGTCAAATGCCACAAGAAATTGGGGGGAATAACAACAACATCAAAGGCAAACTCCCATATGAAACGCAAAACACATTGATCCCTTTATCCATTGAATCCACTTTTGTGCATGGTAGAGAGGGGACGACCCTTCTTATTATCTAGGCAAGAAGGGGAATTCCGTGATCCTCCAGTGTTTCTAACACCATAGGGAGACTACTCTTGACAAAAGCATTTAACTATTGAGGACAAAGGTACCCTAGCTTGACACAACTTGGAGGTGATTTATTGGTATCCTTCTAGGCTTAGTTGTTTGAAGAAACCGTATCTATAATAGAATATGTACCCTTAGATTGCTTCCCTTTTAGATAATTTCCGCCACTTAGATGAGGAAAGTGGCTATTCGTTTTTGTAGATGCATCCATTACTTGCTTTTGTGTGCTTAATGCTTGGATGTATCGCCATTTTGGCAAGCCCCGCCTTGCCTTGCAAGAAGGCATCCTACCTCATGGTTGTCTTGTTGTGAGTTGAAGGGGTAGAGTGAGACCCGCTAATTGTCTCATATCGGCTATATTAATAGGTTAGTCTAAATAAAGGTCCTAGTTTTAGTCACCTCTTTACTCGGGACGAGCAAAGGTTCGGTTTGGGGATGTTTGATGTGACTCATATTTGAGCACATTTAGTCCCCGAATTTACCCCGTTCCTATTCTTTATAGCACTTATTTGGGTCATTTACTATCTTTAGTTTCCCATTTTGCATATTCTTTGAGGTTTTGTCTCCTTGGTAGGAAAGGATTACTAACCTTGCATTTATGAAGCGAAATAGAGCTAAATGGATCGCATCCAATGACCAAGCATCAAAGAGAAGACCAACACTTGAGGCCTAAGTAGATAATAAAGTGAAATGGGCAATGATGAAAGGATCCTTGCATCCCTGACATGATCCTTGCGGATTGTTGAGGAGCAAAAGAAGAGAAGCTCTTTGTCCAGGAAACCGAGCGGATCGAGCACGATCCGAGCGGCTCAGAGCACCAGGGTCCAAGTATCTTGTTCCCAGGATGAGCGGATTGCAGCGCCAGGAGCTGAGCGTCTTCCCTAGGATACGAGCGGATCACAAGTCAGAAGAGACCGTTCCATACCACGGGACGAGAGGACCGAGGTAGGACTAGCAAGAGGATCCGCTCATTTCCCTCGGGAGTAGCATTTCCTTAACTTTTCTTAGGGTCTTAATAGTCATTTAAGTCCTTAGTAACCCAAATCTTTGTACCTAGTCTTTAGTATAAATACCCCTTTGTACTACCTAGATTAGAATGATTCCTTAATCAACTCTTATGCTCTCTTAATCTATTCTTAATCATCTTAATTTAGTTGTAATACAATTTTTCGATATTAATGACATCTTAATATTTTCATAATTTCTCTATTGTTCTTCCTTTATTTTGGGTAATTAGAAGATTATTTAGGTTTATTTGGAGGATTGACAACCTTTCATCAAGCATCAAGTACTTCTATTATTTTTTGCTTTATTATTTGGAATCATCTTCATAGGTATAATTCTCTATTAATCTTGTTTAATTATTTTAATCACTTTCATTTATTCATCATGTTTTGCTTTGTTAGTATGATTGACAACCTTATTAGCATGCTAAACTTGATCATGAGTGAGTAGTTTCCTTAGCTTGGGTTAATGGGGAATTAGGGGAAACAAACATGGGGAATGATTCATGCTTAATCTAATATGTTCTCATAATTAAATTGCTTGCTTGTTGTGATTTCAACTTATGCACATGTTGATACATCTATCGTGTACCTATCAAAAATAAATTAACTAAACTAACTATATAGCTAGGGAAGTTAGGTCGATCTCCTCAGGGAGGCAAGATATCTATAGAAGTCCATCTATTTGGTCACAAATGGGGGGTTGTTTAAATTGGTTTTCTAAACTAAAAGGTTTAAAGGAAAGAGAAGCAGAGACAAGAGAAGTAAAAGCAAGAAAATAGAATTAAACTATCACATAGAGAAGGGACATGTCAGGATTTCGGTTCACTACGGTAGTCCAGTGACTCAACTGTAAACAACTTAGACAAATTAATGCGAGACGGATATGGAAAGGTCCTTTCGGTCCACTTTCTAACCTAAACTTCCACTAACTTAACTTCCGTCCTCGTTAGGGTAGTCTACTGTTCATAGCAGGCCTATTTAGTCCAATCTTCCGATCCAGAATTAAATTTAGCCAGATTAAAGGGTGACTCAGAAGCGTGCACTCAACTAAGTCAGTTAAATACAGTTAAATTGCTATGGTGACAGAATCTCACAATTAACTCATCTAACCTATTTACTACATCGTCACATTTCTACCGTAGATCCCCTAATCCCAACATGAAACAAGTTTAGCTACTCATATCGCTATTTATACTATCAAAACTAACAGCAGATAAATGACCAACATTCAACATATTAAAACGATAATTAAATTGCATAAAAGTAAATTAGGGCAGAAATTAAATGAAGTAAAACAAAGAATTAAAGTAAACAATAGAACGATTATTATTAAGAAAGGAGAAGAGATTAAAATCGTGCGAATCCGGCGTAAAGAACGACAAAATCCGATCGAAATAATCCCGAAAGCAAAGTTACAGAGAAATATGAAAATGATAGATGAAAAACTGAAAAATAAAGTGTCGATGATAATCGAATAGATAGATAATGACCTAGTAACTAAGGCCATCAACTAAGGCCATATAAACCACTCGATCGAGTAATAAAACCACTCGATCGAGCCTTCTTCCTTCAAATCAGCCCAATCTCGCACCCGACTGCCTCGTAAACCATGCCTTCACGCATTCTAATGCAGTATCTTACTCTGAAAAATCCCGTCGCCTCAAAATACATGAAAAAAGGACGAAAAATGGTACGATTCCACTACTTTCGCGTTCATTTCTAAAAAAACGGACAAAACGAACCAAAGTAGCCAATTCGGGGCATAATACTATGTAAACATTACAAAAATGCATGGAAATACGTGCTAAAATAGGCTAAAAAGACTATACAATATGCACGTATCAAATCTCCCCAAACCGAACCTTTACTCGTCCTCGAGTAAACTAAAATGCAACTAATGGAACGGAAATGATAACTCAGAGCTAGCTTAACTTGTCTACTTGAACCAATTTAATGCAACAAAAACTAAGAGTTATAGCTAAGCAGTCAATACGCAAACGAGTTATAAGCTGTTCAGAAATATAGCCAACCTATCGACCTTGCAAGACCAACAAAATCGGACTCTCTCGTGGTCACTCTTCTCTCATGAAGCAAAGGGTGATTGTTATAGAGAGAGGGAAAGACAGTCACTCACATAACTGCGACCTACATAGCATGCATGCAACAAAAATGAAAGACAATTCAAGTACTAATGCACACACTCCAACCAATAATGTCCGTCACAGCCGAGGGCTTACAAATAATATGGGAATAGTGAGGTTCAGGTGAGAAAAGGCAAAACAAGTTATGGTAATGTGGAGGTAAAAGCGTCAAGCTAGTTCCTAACAAGACCATAATAAACCATCCGAAACTCAACTGACTGAAGAATGGAGTACAAGTGCCCTTCATTTGGCACACAGCTCACTAAACTCATACACAATCTCCTCAAAAATATGGAATAAGAATGGAGGAGTTAGACGGTCACAAACTTTCCTTTCTTAACACCGTCTAGATGAATCAAATGAAACAAATCAATTATTTTTCAAACTTTTTGTCTTTCTTCTTTTCACGTGAATCAGCCTTTTTTTTTCATTTTTCATTTTTTTTTCTTTTTAACCTTTCACGTTTTTCCTTCTTTTTTTTCTTTTTCAACTCTTTGTTTTTTTTTCTTTCTTTCTCTTTCTCCTTCCTCTATTTACACCAACTCCATACAAATAAAGACGGGCGAAACTGCAGACGAAAAATCATACCACAAAAGACATACTAAACTAGCTTGACTAGGCATGCTCAGTTTGGGATGTAGCTAATGGGTCAAAAGGGCAAGTTTTGGCTTATGTGGAGCTAAATGGGTGGAAAATATAAGGAAAAGGGGAAAATTTACAAGCACCTCCCTGCATGTGACTCCAACCACAAACCCGAATGTTTGCATTTGACAAGAAATTGAATGTCATAAAAGTGCAAAAACGATGAACATGCTACGCAAGGAGTACTACTCTCAATTCCTAATGAACTGGTCATGAATGTCACCAGTTATGGGCTCTAAACCTCATAATTTATAGAGTAGTTTGCCAATTTATCAGGTCAAGTCTAAACAGTCAGCTATATTTGAACAGAAACTCGTAGACTATGCGTATGACAAGGCTAATAAATATCAACAGAATTGCAAGGCTCTAGTAAAAATGACAAGTTATAGTGCAGTTTCATCATGGAAATCTACCGTTCTGACTCAACCTATATGCAAAAATAAACGTGAATATTTTTGGATTTTTGAAATTTTCTAATTCTTTCATTTTTTTTCATTTTATAATTTTTTAATGAAATAAACAAACAATGCAAGCTGAAATAATTAAACGTGAATGCAAAACAAATGCAAATGCAGACTCAAAATGATGCAATACCCTCCCCAAACCAAAACGAACAACGCCCTCGTTGTCCTCCAGCATACACCAGCAGATATATACAGGGGAACAGGAATATACAACCAATTAAGAATAAAAACAATAAAATAAAAATGAGACAAAAATAAAAGAGTAAGATGTACATACAAAACACGAACTTCCCCAAACCAGCCAGAAAATTGGGGAAGTGAGTAGACCAATAGCTACTCATCAGCCTCGTTGTCACGGACGTCCTCCACCGTGAACTCTGGATCCTCCTCCTCCTCTCTTCTCCTCCCCTGCTCAGCTCGAGCTCTCTCCGCTGCCGCCTCCGGGTCCTCGTCCTCCTCCCCCTCCTCAGCAGACTCCGGGTACCCCTCAGCTGGGTACCGATAAAAGGAAGGGTGTGGCCAACCCTTTGGGATCGGACGATGTTGACTCAAGTGGTACTCGTATAGAGGGAACAAAGTCAAAGCTAAGTCCCGCTCCATACGAGCCCGTCTCTCTGAAATCTCAACTAACAAACCGTCACGACGCCCTTGGTCCATGACCGAGGACGCCTCAAAGGGTGGTGGAGGTAAAAAATTAGCAGGTAGGACCGGCTGTGCCTGTGTCTGCTCGGCGGGTGCGGGAGTAGGAGTAGGAGTAGAAGTCGGGATGTGAGTAGCCGTGGAAGACTGGACACTCTCAGAAGGTGTGGACCCCTCTCCAGTCTCAAGTCTATGCTACTTCTTAGCGGCGGGTAAAGTAGTAGGTGGTCGGACCTGGAGGTGGTAGTCAGGCAGTGGTGGAAGTCGGGCGCCCCTAGCGACAGTAGGCAAAGGGGCTAGACGGGGGAGAGTGTCACAAGGTAGATCCACAGACAAGGAACCGTCTATCTTCAATGTCTGGTAGTCTGTGGTCAGCCAATGCTGAGAGTGCATGACATCCAGGCTCAAGTACCTCTCTCCCCGGAGGTACGGTAAGTCACGAGGCCAGACGGGGAAAAGAGAATCGGCAAGAATGGTGGCCATGCCACCACATGCAATAGATCCCGTGACCTTCAGCCCCTGAGCCTGGAAGTACTGGGAGGTCAGATAGGTGATGTTGAGGGTAAAAGGACCTTCGCAGTTAATGTTCAGGTAACCGCCTAAGATGGAGAGCTCGTTGTTGTTGATGTTGTTTGGCTCCTTTCGGCCAAAAATGGTGCTCCCCATCAGTCTAAGAAAGTAACGGGTCGGGGGAAGGTGGATCTGTACGAGCTTTCACTCGGGAAAGGTGGTCTGGGCCAAGGTCCGCCAAAGCTGACGAATGACCCTCCTAGGGGCAGTAGCGTCGCCCGTAGAGGAAAGTCCAAGTCTGCTACCAAACTTCTCCAAAGTCATCGAAAAAGTCCGGTTGAACAACCGGAAAGACACAGAAGAACTAGTGGGGGCAGCGTCATGTGCCCCGGAGGAGAAGGTGAAGAAGCTGAAGAACTCAAGACTCAGCTCCAGAAAGGTACGGTCACTCATATTAATGAGTTCGGCCATCCCCGTGCCCCGTAAAAGCTTACAAACTGACTCGTAGATGCCGAGTCTATCAAGTGCCGGTTTATCTAAAAACCGGGTAGGTAAAAACTCACAGCCGAGGAGGTTATAAAAACTCTTACGATGTACACCGTTAACGAAAATTACCTGCGGGTAGTCGGGGTGAGAGTCGAGGGAGTTGTCCCCTCGGACAGTGACCGTGCCAGAAGGAGCAGCTGAAGTGGAAGTGCTAGGAGCTGGCGTAGAATGGGAATGTCCACGACCTCGGCCCCGGCCTCTAGAATTCGAAGTAGAAGCCCATCCAGTGACGGTGCGAGGAACTAGGGCCCCTCTAAAGGCAGCTGCAACAGCAGGTGAGTCCGCCACATGTGTGGTCACCGTGGCAGGAGTAGAGGTTGTGGCTGCTGTGACCACCACTGAGGAAGAAAGACTAGCAGCAGTGCTAGCAGTGGTGGTGGCTGTAACCGAAGTGGTAGCCGAAACAGAGCTAGCAGTAGTGCTAGCTGGCGTAAAAACAGTACCGACGGCTGAAACTAAGAACAGGGGAATGCTGGCCGGTGCGGAGATGGTAGTAACACCAGGGACTACCGTCTCAGACAGAGACAAAGACGGACTGGCAGAAGAGCTCGACAAAGGCATCGAGCTAGAATCCATCCTGAATAAATAGGGCAGGGGAATTTGATAAGAAAAACAGCAAAACAGCATGAAAATCAGCATGAAATTGGCATGAAAACTCCCCAAACCAGTCAAAAAATTCGACTTAGAGCACAAAGATTCCCAACATTTCCTCAAAACTTCGAAGTATAGCAAGTAAACAGCGATAGGTGATGATAGCAAATTACAGCAGCAACAATTTACGCAACAATGTGGATAAATTGAGCGAAAGACAGCAGCGAAACCAGGTGACATTCGAAAACCAGGTTTCAGTCAAAAATTTCGACTGTAAAGACCCCTAAACGCAAATTTCACGCAAAATTCGAATTAAACATGCAAAAATCAGTGAGGAGACGGGAATGAGCATCAAGTAAGCAAGACTAAGCATTGAATCAAAATTATAGTTGATAATTTCGACCCAAAACAGAAAATCGAAACCCTAGGCTCCTATTCACTTCATAAAAGGCAAAATAAATGAAATCAAAATGCAATGAGGTGTAGGAATTACTTACTTGATGCTAGAGATCCAACAAAGAACAATTAATCGACAAGAAATAAGCAAATTAGGCGATTTTTGAACGAAAATGGCGGAACCCTAATTCCCTCAGTAGACCGTGTAAATGGGCGTGAATCAAAGGGAAAACAGAGGGCAAATGACGATTAATCAACAATAAGCACAATGTAGGTGACGGATTTGGCAAAAGGGCAAGAAAAATGAGGGATTTGGGGGTGTTTTTGATCGTAAATAACAAAGGAGGTCGAAAAATTAGGGGTAAAATGAAATAAGAATCACAAAGAAGGAAGTTAAGGAAAAACTCCCTGCGTCTCTTGCGATTTCACTCGATCGAGTGGTTTAGAACTGCTCGATCGAGGACTTTATGGATCCATCTACTCGATCGAGTAGAAATTTACTCGATCGAGAACTCCCCATTTCTGCTTTACTCGATCGACTGATATGACATTACTCGATCGAACAGAATCCACTCGATCGAGTACAAAAAATACTCGATCGAGCTCTTTTGCTCGTGTTAGCTCTTGAATTCGTCATTCTTCCTTTAAATTTGCGTAAAATTCCCCAAACCTGCATAAAAACACTTGCAAAAATATCCTAAAATACCAAATACGCAAAGTAACAGTCTATTGTCTCTATCTACGCTAAAAATTGTCTAAATTCTAATTGTCCTAATTAAAAGCAATAAAAGAAATTCAACGGAAAATTAAAAATTGTTTATACAAGTTGGTACACGGGGCATTTCCCCGCTCACTACCCAAAGAAATTAAGTAGCCCCTCCGAGGGCTCCTGACTGGAGGACGTCACCTCAGCAACATTGATCGTCTTTTTCAGATTCCATGAGCTTGAACTTGAATCATTAGGAGGAGAATAGTTCACATCCACATATGCGCGAACTTTTCTCACCCTTGCTCCTTTCTCACCGGCTTTAACACTGTCACTCCCACTTTGGCTGACATTAATTGCACAATGCCCTTTGACAACTCCTTCATTGTTTTTATCTATACCTGCAACAAGGAAAACAGACGAACTTTCCTCCTTTTTGCTCCCAACCTGAGGCGAAGGGGTCACAATAGCAGCACAATGCTCCAAATTTTCATTTGGAGTGTCAATGATAGGGTCAATAGAAGAGAGGGCATTGCAAGGCTGAGCTTGCATGGGAGCCCTCCGGAACTTAGACTGATGGAATATCAGCTCCTCGTCCCCAACCTGAAAAGTCAATGTCTTGCCCCCGACGTCTATTACTGCACGAGCAGTAGATAAAAATGGTCTCCCTAAAATAATAGGGGTATGCGCATCTTCGGGGATGTCAAGTACAACGAAGTCAACGGGAATAAAGAACCTCCCAATCTTAAGAGGTACGTCTTCTATTACACCTAGTGGCCGTGATATGCTATGGTCGGCTATCTGAACAGTCATGTTGGTGTAATTAAACTTTGTCAAACCAACTCTCTTAGCCAGAGACAACGGTAAGACACTCACGCTAGCGCCTAGATCGCATAACGCGTTATCAATCAAATGGGTACCAATATGACACGGAATTGGGAAACTACCCGGATCTGACTGTTTGGGAGGTAACGTATTCTGAACTAGGGTCATCCTTACCTCAGTCAAAGCTACCGTCTCATTATCACTAATGTGCCTCTTACGCGATAAAATTTATTTCATAAATTTAAGGTAAGAGGGTACCTGTGTCAGCAGTTCGGCGAATGGCACAGTGACCTGCAAGCTTCTCAGGATCTCTGCAAATTTGCCGAATTGTTGATTAGCTTTAGTACTCTGCAGACGGCTCGAGAAGGGAACCGTGATGGGTATCTCGAGTCCCTTGTTTCTCTCTTTCAACGTGTCAGCCGGATTAAGCTCTGTATCCTTTGGACGCTTCTTTCCTGTCGAACGAGGTCTTTCAGGCGATTTCTCACTCGATCGAGCACTAGTAGGCTCTCGATCAAGCTGTCCGTTATCCATACTACTCAATCGACCAAAATTCCCATTCGATCGAGTAGTTTCTTCAACAGCATCACTCGATCGAGTAGAAATTTCACCCGATCGAGCAGTTGCCTTTTCCTGTTCACTCGATCGAGTAGAAATTCTACTCGATCGAGCACTTTCTTTAGCAAATCTACTCGATCGATCTCCAGAAACTAGTCGATCGAGTACTTTCTTAGCCGTCAGCTCATTTCCTTTGGCAGAACACTGTTCATCAGCTATATTTTCCTTCCTCGGGTCTGATTTCAACACTTTCGGTCCCTCATATGAATGACCGCTTCTCAAATTAATTAAATTTACCGTCTCATGTGGATTTTTGCCAGTTTGTGACGGTAAATGACCCGGTTTCCTTGTGGACTGGTTAGCGGCTGACTGGGCAACTTGAGTTTCAAGTGCCTTGATAGAAGCATCTTTTTGTTGGTCGCTTAAGTTCCACTGCTTTGTCAAAGATTGTAACATCGTCTTCAACTCACCTATCTCACTTACCCCACCAGAAGACGAGGCACCTTGATTAGGTGTAGGAAAGGAAGGAGGCTTCTGAAAGCCTTGTTGAGTCTTATGTGGAGGGACATATGACTGCTGCTGGTGCGGAGGAGGGGTAGGATTGAGCGCATTTTGACTAGTCCACCTCAAATTGGGATGGACTGCCCCTTGGTTATTATAATAGGAACCCCCTCCTTACCTGTATTGTTGAAAGGCAAGGACCTGTTCCTTCTCTGTAAGACAGCCAACAGCAGTGTGACCGTTGTTGCTACCACACCTCTCACATGTGACGCTCTCCCCTCTAGTAAGCATATGGACCGTCTGAGGCTCCCCAGCAGAATGTAACTCCAACTTATCAAATCTACCATTCATCGCTTCCAGCTGAGCCATGACTTGCTTATCGACTGCGTGAACTGTTCTAATACCATCCCTCGGGTTTCCATATTTAGCACTGTGGTTCGCCATCTCTTCAATAAGGGCCCATCCCTTATCATCATCGGTATTCACTTGGAATCTCCCATTAGATGACGCATCAAGTATGGCTCTATGATCATCATACAGCCCATTGTAGAACTGTTTAGACAGAAACCACGGGTCAAAACCATGGTGAGGAAGAGACCTCACCAACTTCTTGAAACGGGACCATGCTTCAAAGAGAGTCTCATCAGGTGCCTGCATGAAACTCGTAATCTTTGCCCTCAGCTGATTTGTGCGCTATGGAGGGAAATATCTCTTATAAAAAGCAAAAGCAAGGGTCTCCCAGTTTGTAACCCCCGCGGCCGTACGGTCCAAATCAGTCAACCACTCCCTGGCTGCATCGGTCAAAGAAAAAGGAAATAGAACTTCCTTAATCTTGTCTTGAGTTACCCCCTTTGTGGTGGGGATAGTAGAACAGTAGTCCATAAAGACCTCCATATGCTTCCTCGGGTCTTCACCTGCCACACCTCTATAGAGATTTCTCTCCACCAGATTGATATAGGAAGGACGGATGTCAAATGTATTCCCATCCTCAGTCTGAAGATTGAAACCTTTAGGAATATACGATGCTTTAGGATCCGAGTGACTAGCAATGTTCGGCATTTTTACTGGTTGATCAGCAGAAATAAGAATGTCTTCCTCTAAAGACTGGTCTTCTGCGAAAAGATAATGATGTAGCTCTGGCTCGAAAGTACTCAAGTCTTCCTTTCGTGATTTTCTCTGCAGCCGGAGTCTATGCCTGAATAGTCTCTCTAGCTCAATCACCAAAACTAACTCAAACCTGTCGACACAGGGCATAAACAACACTGAAAGAAAATAAATAAGAACTGGCTCAAGGAATAAAAGTTCCCTGAGACGGATAAAATAAACGAAACAAAGACAGATAGGGCAATTGCCTCCCCGGCAACGGCGCCAAAATTTGATACGTCTGTCGTGTAACTATCAAAAATAAACTAACTAAATTAACTATATACCTAGGGAAGTCAGGTCGATCTCCTCAGGGAGGCAAGATATCTGTAGAAGTCCGTCTATTTGGTCACAAATGGGGGGTTGTTTAAATTGGTTTTCTAAACTAAAAGGTTTAAAGGAAAGAGAAGCAGAGACAAGAGAAGTAAAAGCAAGAAAATAGAATTAAACTATCAAATAGAGAAGGGACATGTCAGGATTTCGGTTCACTACGGTAGTCCAGTGACTCAACTGTAAACAACTTAGACAAATTAATGCGAGACAGATATGGAAAGGTCCTTCCGGTCCCTTTTCTACCCTAAACTTCCACTAACTTAACTTCCGTCCTCGTCAGGGTAGTCTACTTTTCATAGCAGCCCTATTTAGTCCAATCTTCCGATCCAGGATTAAATTTAGCCAGATTAAAGGGTGACTCAGAAGCGTGCACTCAACTAAGTCGGTAAAATACAGTTAAATTGCTATGGTGACAGAATCTCACAATTAACTCATCTAACCTATATACTACATCGTCACATTTCTACCGTAGATCCCCTAATCCCAACATGAAACAAGTTTAGCTACTCATATCGCTATTTATACTATCAAAACTAATAGAAGATAAATGACCAGCATTCAACATATTTAAACGATAATTAAATTGCATAAAAGTAAATTAGAGCATAAATTAAATGAAGTAAAACAAAGAATTAAAGTAAACAATAGAGCGATTATTATTAAGAAAGGAGAAAGAGATTACAATCGTGCGAATCCGGCGTGAAGAACGACAAAATCCGAGCGAAATAATCCCGAAATCAAAGTTACAAAGAAATATGAAAATGATAGATGAAAAACTGAAAAATAAAGTGTCGATGATAATCGAATAGATAGATAATGACCTAGTAACGTAATGCTTAAATAGAATATAAACTAATTTCAAAAGCTAAAACAAGCTTACGGGCTAATTAAAGCCCACGCCAGCAGAAACCACTCGATCGAGTAGAATAAATCTACTCGATCGAGCAAAATACCAGAAAATCTACTCGATCGAGTAGATTAGTTACTCGATCGAGTAACCTCTCTTTTCAGCACCTCTTGATCGAGTAAATAACTGCTCGATCGATCAACTAAGGCCATATAAACCACTCGGTCGAGTAATAAAACCACTCGATCGAGCCTTCTTCCTTCAAATCAGCCCAATCTCGCACCCGACTGCCTCGTAAACCATGCCTTCACGCATTCCAATGCATTATCTCACTCTGGAAAATCCCGTCTCCCCAAAATGCATGCAAAAAGGACGAAAAATGGTATGATTCCACTACTTTCGCGTTCATTTCTACAAAACGGACAAAACGAACCAAAGTATCCAATTCGGGGCATAATACTATGTAAACAGTACGAAAATGCATGGAAATACGTGCTAAAATAGGCTTAAAAGACTATACAATATGCACGTATCAAATCTCCTCAAACCGAACCGTTACTCGTGCTCGAGTAAACTAAAATGCAACTAATGGAACGAAAATGATAACTCAGAGCTTGCTTAAGTTGTCTACTTGAACCAATTTAATGCAACAAAAACTAATAGTTATAGCCAAGTAGTCAATACGCAAACGAGTTATAAGCTGTTCAGAAATATAGCCAACCTATCGACCTTGCAAGACCAACAAAATCGGACTCTCTCGTGGTCACTCTTCTCTCATGAAGCAAAGGGTGAATGTTATATGTAAAAGAGAGAAGGAAAGACAGTCACTCACCTAACTGCGACCTACATAGCATGCATGCAACAAAAATGAAAGACAATTCAAGTACTAATGCACACACTCTAACCAATAATGTCCGTCACAGCCAAGGGCTTACAAATAATATGGGAATAGTGAGGTTCAGGTGAGAAAAGGCAAAAAAAGTTATGGTAATGTGGAGGTAAAAGCGTCAAGCTAGTTCCTAACAAGACTATAATAAACCATCCAAAACTCAACTAACTGAAGAATAGAGTACAAGTGCCCTTCATTTAGCACACAGCTCGCGTTCATTTCTACAAAACGGACAAAAAGAACCAAAGTAGCCAATTCGGGGCATAATACTATGTAAACAGTACAAAAATGCATGGAAATACGTGCTAATATAGGCTAAAAAGACTATACAATATGCACGTATCACATGTTATGTTTGATGAAATGCGAGCCTATGAATCCTTACATTTTTTACCCATCACCTATCTTTTCAATGAGGCTTGTAAGGTTATAAACCAACTCGAGGCTCATTAGACCATGAATATAGTTGAATAGGAAGGATTAAGTCGACTTGTAGGTATTGTACAATCTAATCGATTCGGCTCCGGGACCCAAACCTTCTTAGGGATTGTAAGATATACACTAACTCGATCCCATCACAACAATAAGTGCTTGCTATATAATTTAGAACATGTTTGTATGATCAACTCCCATGAATCCCCTATGAACCCATGACACCCTAGTGCCTTTAATCAATTGTTTACAACCCCTCTATTTGTTTTACTTTGCTTTGTTTAATTTAGTTTATCTCCTACCTCAACCCAAATTATGACACCCTTAGACATAGCTACTTGCAATTGAGAATCCTACATCAATACCCATCCCTTGGGATCCGACCTTTACTTACCTCTTTACAAAGAGTAGTTTGTGAAGTTATAAATATTGTTTTGGTTGGTAGCTTTTGACAACGAGTTTTAACCGATACCACTTGCGCAGGTCGACACTTCCCCAATGTGTGAAAGGAGCTTGACTAAAGCATCACCTCCCCAACGTTCAAAAGAAGGCTCACCCCCACCTCGTCAGAAGGGTGGGAGGAGTGCCAATTAGAGGTTCGGACCAAAGAAAAAAGATATAGTTCCCTTACCGTGGTTCCAACACCACACCCCACTAAACAGGAGAATGTTAGAAGTGTACGCTCTAGAAAAGGAAAACAAGAAGTGGAGAAAGCCTTCTAAGATGAAAAAGGAAGACGATGGAAAAAAATATTGCAAATATCACAAAGGAAACGGCCATGATATAGATGAGTGCCGACACCTGAAGGAAGCAATAAAGGACCTCATGTGTCGTGGATACATGGGAAAGTATAAAGTCCAATACAGACCAGAGCAGGAACGTGCGGATGAACGAGGGAACAATACCCTTATCATTCACATGGTCACCGGGGAAAGTGACGGAGGCTCCACGCATAACAAGCTCAAGGAAGATCTCCGGAACCTAATTGCCGAAGTCGGTAATATGCCGAAGAACGCGTCAGTCAAAGGAATACCCGACTTGACGATTAACGCGCTACTGACGTATCCGACCACAAGCGCATAGTGAGTTGTCACCATGATCCACTCATACTCGACCTAAATATAAGCGCCCACACCGTCAGAATATGTCTGATCGACACTGGGGCTTACACCAAGCTACTGTAACGACCTGCCTTCGAGAAGATCGGACTCAGGAATCAACACCTCAAGCCGACCAGCAGGTCTCTATATGGATTATCGGGAGAGGCATCAGCCCCGATGGGAACCGTTATGCTATCCGTTAGGTTCGGAATGGGACCACAATACGGAGGGTACTATAAGAAACTAAGAGAGAGACCGGGATCAAGCCTCATGCCAAACGTCCCGGCTTACATCTGAGGATAACATACTGAATTAAGCATCAGAGAGGGTCCCCTCGGGAAACCCCTCACCCGCGAGGCC
The DNA here is from genome assembly GCF_048544455.1 of Silene latifolia. Taxonomy (NCBI): domain Eukaryota; kingdom Viridiplantae; phylum Streptophyta; class Magnoliopsida; order Caryophyllales; family Caryophyllaceae; genus Silene; species Silene latifolia. The sequence continues at coordinate 54,287,330 of NC_133538.1, forward strand.
CTGTGTGTTACGTAGGCAAAGCTCGAGGTAGGGGGATATCCAACCATCCAACATCCAAAAGGATCGCGTCGACTCGACTCTAGATTGGGTGACGATGACTTGATTGTTTTCAACCCGAAACAACAATGATTCTAGGAGTGAGTAAAGTGTAGATCTTGGGGGTGAGTTGGATTATGCGGTTGACTTCTTTGAAGAACCTATTTAGGAGAAATTTATGGTTTTCTTTTTTGTTGAGGATGAATTTGTTACATGCACTGATAATTTATATCTTATTTCTCTCACCCCTAAACTTGAGTCCATGATCCTTGAGGAGACACTTGGTTTATCATTTGAAGAATGTTTGTTTGAGCAACTTGAGGATGAACACTTGAACACACTCTTGTAGAAAACTTGAATAAGGAAAATGGTGTTGTGAGTGGTTTCAAGAGTCTTAATCATCTTGTTTTGAATTTGAAATCAAGGGACAAATATTGGAATGAATTTGAGATATTTGGTGTGTTTATCTTTACTTAAAAAACGCCATTTAACCTTGTTCTATCTCATGTTTACTATTGGTCATACTTGCTGCTTAGGATTGCATATGACCACTTTTATGAGGATTGGTCTACTTCATTCAACAAGTTAATGCGTTTTTACGGGGTTTTTAAAAGAGTCACTTGCTTGATGTGTTTCATTGTATATATTTCTTTTTTTTCTTTCTTGGGTTGTGTTTTGTTTAATGTGTTTAGGTACCCTTTCTGGAATCCAAAACAAATAACATGATGATGAGATGGAGTAGAAGAATCAAGGTTCACTTCGCCAAGTCAATGATCAAGAATTGAGCTTAAAACAGTAATATTCTTCACCCACTTACTCTTCTTGCCTTCCCATATTTTTAGACATTGAGGACACTTTCAAATTTAGGCGTGGGGAGGTTTTCTATCGTTGATTGGAGGATTCGATATGTTGAATTGTGGATGGATTTTGGTGTTGTTAATATTTGAAAATATTTGTTTTTTTTTTTTTTTTGAGTATTAGTATCCTTGGTGGTGTTTTGTTGATTTGGTTGTAGTTTATGTTTCTTGTTTTAGGAGTAATATCATGTTTAGCTCTATTTGTGTTTTTGTTTGCTTATATTTTGAAAATTTCAAAAAAATTGAAAATTTCAAAAATCCAAAACACGAAATTTCTTTTTAATAACTTGCTTACTCTTTTTGATTTAGTTATTATTATAGTTTTCAACTCTTGTTAAAAGAATGGTTTTTAAACACTTGAACCAACATTTTGGCATTGTGCATAGTCCGATTTTGTGTCATGGGGCGTTTGAGGGGTGAGTTCTCTACAACTATCACCACCTCCCGTGATGTAACATGTACTTGATTAACTTGTTTAGGTGACCTTGTTTGATTTGGTGGTTTGGCGAAGTGAAATGTGTTGTGGAAGTTTTAATTGTCAAAAATCCTATAATTGTTTTGAAATGTGAAACGTGTTTTGGAAATTGAAATTTTGGTGGACTAACACTTCGATGCCTTTGGAGGGGATTCATTGATTTGGGTCCCCATAATGGTCATGAATTTGATCGTGAGGAAAGGTAAAGAGTGACTATCACCTCGAAAAGCTATTGTCTAGAGGTTAACCGGTTGCCTAATAAGCGATTGGCGAAAGCAAAGGGCATTAGCACGCGTGGGACAAGCCCCATCACAATTAGTGAATGTTAAGTGCAAATTTATGAAAGAGACCGAGTTCAAATGTTTAGTTGATCCACTTTTATATTTTGTCTTAAGCATTCATTCTAAAAACTCTTTTGTCTTGCCACCTTATTAGGCTAAGGGACGACCATTGAACTTTACTATTGTAAGGAAGTCAAGACTTGTCTATGTCTATATGCCACTAACATCATGGGAGATCTTTCTCCATAGCCATCTTACCCATTGACAAGTACCTAACCAAGGTTCGAAGATGCACAATGACATTGTGTCGGCTTTGGAGTATTTGGTTGTCATCCTTTATGTTTGAGGTGGATTTTAGAAATATGACTTTTGAATGAGAGTTTGCTTAGTTGCCTTGATGAGGGAGGTGACGTATTTTGACTAGAAGTAGCCATTTCTATTGTTTTTATGCTTAATGAATGGTTGTTTCACAATTTTGTAACAAGACCTCACTTGTCTTGCAATAGGGCACTCTACCTCATGATTGTAAAATTTTGAGTTGAAAGGGCTACGGGTGTAGCTAAACCCGAATCGAATGTCATAATAAATAATTTTTGCTATTTGCTTATATTTACATTAAGGGTCTTTTGTATTAATTTATGAGCTTACTCGAGGAAGAGTAAGGTTTAAGTGTGGGATATTTTATGACGATAATTTTTTAATATCGATTTTTCCCTTATTTTTCCCTTTATTTTACTCGATTTTGTGCGCTTTAATTGATAACAGTTCATTTTATAGGTTAATTAGTAATTATTAGTTTTATTATAATTGTTGCGAATAGTTGTTATTATCCAAGAATTGGTACTCTGGATGCTCGTAAAATTGAGAGATGTAGAGATAGAGAGAGAAAAACTCAAAAAAATCAAAATACGCGTAAGATTTACGATTAAACTTAAACCCTAAACACCCTAAAAATGGTGATTGATTGCTCTGATGTTACGCAATTCCCTCCTCTAGGCTCTAATTCAACTACGATTCCTAATGTTGTGGAGTCTCCTCCTTCCCCTACGGTGGTTGTTGGGGGTCCTAGCAGTGGTGATAAACAGAAGTCTGCAAATGTTAATGAGATTGTGGGGATACAACCCTATGATTTGGATGTTGTGGTTTCTGATGAATCTGAATGGAGGATTCAGAAACGAAAGAAAGGGAAGTCTCCATTGGAGACTATTCCTGAGGAACCTGCAGACCTCTTGAAGTTTACAGAGGAAGATGTTAAGGATGAACTGCTTTATTGGAAAAATTCGATCTATGGATTTGTCTTAGGCGCTAATCCTCCAGTTGAAGTAGTGGAGGGTTTCCTAAAGCGCTTGTGGGTAAAATTTCCCATTGATAAGATCTCCTTCTGTCCTAATGGCGTCTTTCTCGTTCGTTTCAAAACTAGTGCTGCCAAGGAAGCCATCCTTCAACAGGGTCATTTCCTATTTGATAATAAGCCCCTAATTGTTAGACCATGGAATGAGGATGTGGACCTAGTGATAGGACGAGCCACATAATCTTCATCTGAAATTCTAGGGTAAGTGCCTTCCACGAATTGCTGGTTTATTGGGTCATTTTGTTAGGTGTGATACTGCCACGACTGAGAAAACTCATCTTGGTTTTGCTCGGGTTATGGTGGATGTCCCCTTTGGAAATCTTATCCCTGATAAGATTTGTTTTATGGATGAAGATGGAAAAATAGTGACTGTAAAAGTGGAATTTGAATGGCGGCATGTCCTTTGCACTCAGTGTAAAGGGATAGGACATGACTCCACTAAATGTAGGAAGGGTAAGGGCCCTGTGGCTCCAAAGGTTGCTCCTCAGCAAGGTGGGAAAAAGAAATGGGTTCCCAAACAGGTGCAGCCTAAACCTGCTACTATTTCAGTTCCCCCTCCAGTCTCCCCTCCTGTTGAAGTGATTACCACCCCTGTGCCAACTGAGTTACCCAACCAATTCCAAGTTTCTTGGAGTAGGAATGGGAAATACCACATGGTCAATACTCCTGCTAAAAAAGTTATCAGGCTAAGTAGACAGGAAATTGTTGATGCTGGACTTAGCTCTGTTAAATTTGGTACTCACTCTTTCCTTGAAAATCTGTATAATATGACTCCTAAAGTGGGCATTGGTATGAATGGTAGTGCATTATCCCTCCTTGGGGATAATGTATAATTGGGGATTTTGGAACATCAGGGGGTTAAATAGCCTATCTGAACAAAAATCAATCAAAACTTTCCTTTCTCATCATCAGATAGGGTTATTTGGCCTCCTTGAGACAAAGGTTAAGCCTTTGTCTCTAAACTCTTTTAGAAATAATATGTGTGCTTCTTGGTCTTTAACTACAAATACTCATTGTCATAAAGGGGGCAGGATTTGGATTTTGTGGAATCCTGTCATGTTTAGTGTGCACATTCATGAATATAATGCACAGTTTATTCATTTGGAAGTTACTGATTTAGGTAATCATTATCATTTTTGGTTAACTATGGTTTATGCTTTTAATGGAGTTAAGGAGAGAAAGCCTTTATGGGATAGACTGTGTAGTTTAAAAAATGGAATTAGTGGGGCTTGGGTCATCTGTGGTGAATTCAACACTGTTTGGGCTCCTGTTGAGAGGTTGGGGGGAGTTAGTAGAGTTGAAGAAATGAATGATTTTAAGGCTTTCATTGATGAGTGTGAGGTGGGAGACTGTCCAGCTAGTGGCTCTCTATATACCTAGTGTAACAAACATGAGGCTGCTACTAGAGTATATAGCAGACTGGATAGAGTCTTTGTCAATCATCAGTGGTTGAATGATAACTCTCAGGCTTATGCCCATTTCTATAATGCTGGCCTGTTTAACCATACCCCAAGTGTTATTCAAAGTAAGCAGTCTTTTGATAATAAAAGAAGAAGCTTTAAGTATTATAATATGTGGAGCCACTCTCCTGCCTTCAAACCTTGTGTTCAGCAGCATTGGAGTAAGGAGTGGCAGGGTACCAAAATGTTCAGATTGGTTAAAAAATTGAAAAGTTTGAAATGGCCTTTAAAAATGTTGAATAAGGATGACTTCAATGATAATGAGAATAATGCAGCTCGAGCTAGGATTTCTTTGGAGTATATTCAAGATAAACTTAGAAGTGATCCTCAGAACTCTGACCTTATTCAGCAAGAAATTGATACTGCCAATAGTGTTAGATTCCTGGACAGGGCTTGTCATGATTTTCTTTTGCAAAGATCCAAGGCCACTTGGGTTGAGAAGGGAGATCAGAATTCTAAATATTTCCACAATATTATTAAGTCCAGACAGGTGAGAAATAATGTTGTTAGAATTGAAAATGTTAAGGGTGTGACTTGTGAGGACACCATGGAGATTCAAGGGGCTTTCCTGGATTTTTATAAATCTCTACTGGGTACTACTACTTCTACCTCTGCTATATCTCAGAATGTAGTACAGCTTGGTAAGGTATGTTCCAGTGAGCATTGCTCTATGTTAATGGCACCTGTTACTACTGAGGAGATTAAACAGGTGATTTTCTCCATTCCTACTCATAAAGCAGCAGGACCAGATGGGTTTTCTAGTGCCTTTTTTAGAGATTCTTGGGAGATAGTGGGTGAGGATGTAGCAGCAGCTGTCAAAGACTTCTTTATCTCTGGTAAGATGCTGAAGCAACTTAATCACACTCTTATCACCCTTATCCCTAAGTGTGACATTCCAAAAAATGTGACCCAGTTTAGACCAATTTTCTGCTGTAATATAGTCTACAAATGCATATCAAAGATACTCTGCAACAGACTTGCTCCTGTACTTCCTTCCATTATCAGTGAGAATCAGGGGGCTTTATTAAGGGGAGAAGCATAGTGGAGAATATACTTATCTGCCAAGACATTGTTAGATGTTATAAAAGGAAATCTATGTCCCCTAGATTTATGATGAAAGTAGACTTAAAGAAAGCCTATGATTCTGTTAGCTGGAGCTTTCTTGAGCAGATGTTGAAGGCTTTGAAATTTCCTTTGCAATTTATTCATTTGATCATGGAGTATGTTACTACTGCTTCATATTCTTTGGTTTTGAATGGTGAGATTTATGGGCACTTTAATGTGGCAAAAGGGTTGAGACAAGGTGACCCTCTTTTCCCTCTTTTATTCACCATTGCCATGGAGTATTTGAGTAGAATTATGACTTACACTACTGAAAACATGTCATTCAAATATCATCATATGTGTAGTCCACTCCATTTATCACACCTCATGTTTACTGATGACCTCTTGCTTTTTTGCAAATGGGTGGTTTCTTCTATTATGATGCTCTTAACATCTTTTGCCACATTCTCTGCTGCTTCTGGTCTTCAAATGAATTCTTCTAAATCTGATGCATATTTTAATGGAGTTCAGAGCTGGGTTAAAAATGATATTTTACAGGTTTTTGGGTTCAGTAAAGGGCAATTGCCTTTTAAGTACTTGGAGATACCTATTACTTGTGGGAGAATGCTTAAGGCTGACTGTCAGGTGTTGGTAGAAAAGTTGATTAAAAAAATTAGGAGTTTTGGGACTAAAAAACTTTCTTATGCTGGTAGATTGGTTTTAGTCAACTCTGTCCTTACTGCCATTTATAGTTATTGGAACAATATCTTTATCATCCTTAAAGGGGTACTCAATAGAATCAATTCCATTTGTAGGAATTACTTATGGGATGGGAATGTGGATTATATTAGAGTTCCAATGGTAAGTTGGGAGAGGGTGTGTGCTCCTAAGTCTGAAGGAGGTCTGGGAATTAGAGATAGCTACTCCTGGAATGTGGCTACAATTGGGAAACTTGTTTGGTGGGTCTATTATAGCCCTGATAGACTTTGGGTTAAATGGGTGAATCAGGTGTATATCAAAGGTGGTCATTGGCCTAATTATCAACCATGTGGTGAAATCAGCTAGGGTTGGAAGCAGGTCTATAAAGCTCGTGATCTTTTGGCTCCTGGTTACTTGGATGGACAATGGATCATGGATCGATCCTAAGGGCTATACTATAGGTAGTGGCTATGATATGCTGAGACAGAAATTCCAGCTAGTGTCATGGCACAAAATTATTTGGCATCAGGTTTGTATACCTAAGCATAAGTTTATCTGCTGGATGATTGCTAGAAGATCTTTGATGCTTAAGGACAAATTATTCTCCTTGGCTATTGCTCCTGATGATAGCTGCCTGTTATGAGGACAAGACACTGAGAGTTATGAGCACTTATTTAAGGCTTGTGTATATAGCAGACATGTTTTAGATGAATTGGCTAGACTGTGTCAGGTGGTGTTCCCTCAGTCTGATCTTTTGGATTGGATTGAGGGCTATTAGTGTTCACAGCTGAAGAAAAGGGTGCTGATATGTGATGTGCTTGCAGTATACTATCATCTTTGGCTTCAAAGGAATAGTGCTCGGGTTGATGGGGTGCTGCTGAGGCCTGCTGCTTTGTGTGCCCAGATTATGAGTGAGATTAGGCTACATCTTGCTACAAGGATTATTCTCCCTTCTGATGGGATTGATGGTGTAGTTCTTTAATTTTGTCTTGTGTTTATCCTCTCCTTTATGAGGAGAGGAGTTAAATTCTATTATGTTTAAAACTGTAGTAGCTTGTAATAGCTGTTTCGTGCTTAATGGAAACTTACATTTCATCAAAAAACAAAAAAAAAAAAATTGGTACTGATTTTGTTGTTTTCATAATTGTAGAAATCGGGTTGCGAGAATAAGACGAAGATCAAGTTCGAGAAGGGTCTAAAGTTATTAAGTGACCAAATGAAAAACTCCTAAATCCAAACAAGGGAAATGAAATGGTTTTTTTAGACAACGATGTACTATTTTTATAGACTTCATAATATATAAGTACATACAATCACGTTACACAACAAAGCAGGGGACAGTAGAGACCTCTGAATTAGGGGAAACACAACTAACATAACTACTATTACAAACAGAATTAACAAGAACACAAAGACGGCGCTTTTTAAATGGGGGATGGAAAAGGCAATCAAATTGGATTGAGTCTTCGTCTTTCCTCTTAGCACATGCAACCTTCTCCGTAGGTGCAAACCTGCAAAAAACAGATGAAGCCCTAAACGTCAACATCGACTTACCCTTTACCTTAGGTCGAACCAAGCTCGAACATTGTTGATTAAAAGTCTTAGCTTGAAATCAGCTACAAGCTCTCCTTGAATGCGTCTTCATGGCTGTGAAAAAAAACATACTATAACATGGCAAGCGGGTAGAAATGACATTTGGTGGCAGGTCCAAAATGGCTCCTTCAATCTTTGAAACTTCGCTAACCACATTAATTCGATCTAAACTTCCCACGGCTGACAATCGAGCTCTTGATGATAAGAATCTTCATCATCAAAATGAATCAGATTGTTGTTGCTTGTTGGACCAACGTCCATATTTGTATAAAGATTCATGGGCAAAGGAGAAAAAGAGGAAACTATTGCTTCCCATGAATTGTCTTCATGGGGAGTTCCCATTGAAATAGAAGATTTAGTGATGAGAGGCCGAACACTCATGGAAGCCCCAAATTTGGGATGGAAAAATTGCAGTTTCCTCCCAAGCTTCAAGGTCTCGTAATCCTTGGCTGATAGATACAATTTTTTGTGGGTTTGTTTTTTCTTGGTGAAACTATATTTGGAAGTTTCCAGGGCAAGGGAAACAGAGGCATTATGGTGGTGAATCCATAATCATGTTTGAACTCTCGCCACCAACATTTTACACACTGCTTATCTTATTTTCCAACAAGTCCAAATTACTACCAGAAGCGTCACTCACAACATTATCATGCTCAATGTTGTTGTCCATATCGACATCATGTAAAGGTTTCTTGCCTTTCCTGCCCCTTCCAATAGGATCAAAAGGATAAGCAACCCATTTCCCATTGGGACTGACAAGTAGGCAATCAGTCACAGAGCTGAGTTCACGAGCAACATTCTTATTTTTTGGGTCAAGTTTCAAGGCATGCTCTAAATCATTTATGGCCTCCGCAAGGAGATTCAATTTCTTTAAGGCAAAGCCTCTACGATACAAGGCTTTCACATTGCAGGGATCATAGTTTAAGACAAAATTACAAAAACCTCGTGCCTCATTATAGTGAGAGAGTTTCAACAGCAAGGGATAAGGCAAACGAAGCTGCCATATGTTGATCTTGTGTGGACGGAATGGCTAGAAAGCAGTATAATTTAAGAGCTAATTTATAGAGACTACCTGTTATACCACAGGTTTCTGGATATGGGATACTAGGTCGAGTAGGGCTTACTCAGCCGAGTAGGCTGTCGGGTGTGCTGAGGTTGGGTTCTGGAGTGTCAGTACTCGACCGAGCGTGTTGGTACTTGGTCGAGTAGGGCGTACTCTGTCAAGTACAGCGATTACTCGGCAGATTAACCGGTTTTACGGGTGAAATTTCGCGGCTTTGGTCAAAATGATTGCAGAAGTATATAAAGGCGTGTAACAGTTCCTTAATCTTTTCTTAATCATTTCTAGTAAAACCTAAACTACGTACAACCTTCTCCTATTATCTTAATCACTTCCAAGTCTAGATTCGTTCAATTTGAGAGTTTTACATCCCTTGTCCGCGTCAATTTCATTGGTAAATATCGTACTTTTATTGTTGTCGTTTTATCTATAGTTGGTAAACCCTAATCAGATGAATTGGGAGTTTAGGGAAGATTTTGATATGTTTATAGGTGATGAGTTCATAGAGGAGCCTTTCTGACTTGAATGCTGTGATTTGCTTGGATTGCAATAAGGTAGGGTTTCCTCTAGTCAGTTGACCGCGTAATTGGTTAAGCTATTTGTGATTAATTGTTGGCTTGTTACCTTATTGATTAAGTTTTATGGAGGTTGATTTGGATTATACTATTGGTTAGTTGTTGTTGTGGGGCCATGTGGGGAGATGGTTCTAGCCCCATGTTCACCCCTTGTGCTTCCGTCACAAGGGGGATGTACATATTAAGGAGCTAGGTTCGCTCATTGCGATGAACGTGGCTTAGATGGCACAGATGCGGTCCCCACTGGCAGTGTGGGTTACCTATTGCGATGGGTAGCCGAGTAGGGCTACACATTTTAGTATGTAGTTAGTTATTGATGATTATTAGAGTTGGAGTATTGGTTTATTGTGTGTTGTTTGTAATTGTTTCCGCTGCGTATGCTTAATTTGGTTATACAGTTGACTGGCCCCGTTTTATGTTTTCAAAACTATTGTGATCCATTCGGGGATGGTGAGCAGTTGACTTAGCAGATAATGGATGTGGAGATAGCTCACAGGATATGGATGGGCAGAGTCATAACTTGTTGCGTCTTTTAGCTGTAGCTGAGTTTAGTTTCATGACTTTTGGTTTTGGTTGTACCGTTTTGGATTTTTAAGGCTTGTAACCTTTTTCTTTAAGTTGTTTTAATAAAAGTTGTTTCATTATGGTTTCTATGAAGCATACTTCGGGTAACCGAGATGGTAGCACCCTTATATGCTAAGGTGGTCCTTGGTATGGCACTTTGGTATATGGGGGTGTTATAAAATGGTATCAGAGCGACGATTTTGGAACCTAAAACCAATGAACAAATGAACTTGGAGTATATAATTAAAATGTCACCTGGGAAGGAATTGTTTGAAGCTACCGCAAAGGTTTGACTGACGTCTCAAAATCGCAAAGTTACCCACAAAAGTTCGAACCGATCACTACGGGGTGTGTCATGGGGTCGTTGTATGCTTGTGTTTATATCTGTGCTTAATAGAGTGATGTGCATGTTGTGGTTCGAGATGATATGGCATGAGTTGGCCCTATGTGTTGTGGAATAGTCGAGATGATAATATGGCATGATTAGTAGTGATCGTATGTCTTGCTTTACTTGTTTGTAGGAATATGAGAATAAGATTTTTGGTTGTATTTTGGTACTTTACTTGGTTAACTATGTGGTTGGGAAGTCGTGTCGGCATGATTCAGCCGAGTGAGGAAGGTACTCGACCGAGTAGAGGGAACTCGACGAGTACCTGTCACTCGACCGAGTGAGGGGGTATGTTTAGTTGACAGTAGCTTCTAGGGTATGACCACTCGACCGAGTAGAAGGGATACTCGACCAAGTACTTCAGGTACTTGACCGAGTATGCTTTATGTGGGATTCTGATCAGCTTCTGGAGTTTGGGTACTCAGCCGAGTTGTCTTTGTACTCGACCGATTACCGTCGTGTACTCGATCGAGTATTGCTTTGGGCGGTTGCATTCTTGTTTTGAGCCGTAGGCTACTTGCTTACTTTTATCTTCTTATATCAGCTCAAAAATGCCGCCAGAGATCTCCTGCGTACCTTAAGCTTCGGAGATGACTCTAGATGAGGTTATTTGGATTATTGGGCAACACGACGCTCTTAATGAGGCTCTAAGGAATGTGGGGAAGGCAAAAGAAGTGGTCGTCGACACCACGAAGATGAGCACCACTATCTCGCGCTTTAATCCCACTACCTATGAGGGCACAAAGGCGCCTAACTTACTCGATAACTGGCGTTGAGATATGGAGAGTGTTCTTGAGGCGGTGAACTATCCGGAAGAGTTGAAGGTGGAACAAGCTACGTTCTAACTAAGGGATGCGACTGGAGCATGGTGGAATAGAGAGAAAGAGGGGACTCGTGAGTATTATGGGAACAAGGGTGAACCTGCTATTCCGTGGGCAGAGTTCAAGAAGGCTATGAGAGTCCAGTTTTTTCCCGAGCACATTCTGAACAAGATGAGGGTCGAGTACATCACTTTCCGTATGACTGAGAGCATGACTATGGCGGAGTATTTCAAGAGGTTAAATGAATTATCACGCTACACGGAAGATTTGAAGCTGAGTCCAATGAGTTTGGTTCTCCAATTCGAGAAGAGCTATCACTACAGATTATGGAGAGGCTACCTACTGGGGTTCTTAAGGACCTGAAGGATGTGTATGAATGGGCTAGGATTGCTGAGAGACTAGTCAATATGGCTAACGAAACTAGAGAAAAGTTGAGCGAGAAGAGGAAATCTGATAATGAGAACAACGGGCAAACAAGGTTCAAGCGTGGTAATTACAACTAAGCTAAGGCTTACTCAAGAGGGTCCAAATTCAGTGGAGGGTCATCTTTTGGTGGTCGCGGTGGTTGTACCAGCAGTGGCAACTCCGGGATGCACTGTTTCAACTGTGGTGGTATTGGCCACAACAGATTTGAGTGTACGAGTGTGGACAAGGGCAATTCATCCACGCAAATGATCCTTTTTAAAAGACATTTTACATCGTTGAAAGAAGTCGCCATTAAATTTTAAGGTGAAATTTAGAAACCACATTTTAGAGAAATGAGCTCGTGTGAGATTACGTGTTAGGAAGTTAAATAATTTCATTAAAAAACACCCAACCCCGCCCGTTGCAATAAGGGTCTCTACTCATGGAAAAAGGATGGCTATTTTGGATATGATCACAAGTGAAAAATGCAACCGTTATGTTAATTCCTAACATATGAAGCAAGTTTGTAAATAGTTTAATGCATAAAACTCGTCAAGTGATTTAGCATGCGAATTTCATTCTAAATAAACAACAACGCAACCAAAAGGAGAGATAGAAACTCTTACACTTAGCAGAAGAAAGATGAACAAACGTTACGGATTAGTTCATAAAACAACTGTAACAACAAGTAGGCAAATAATGAGCAACGAGTACAACCATACAACTAACACCGAACACAACCAAACAACGAACAACGAATGCAACCAAACAACAAACAAGGAACAACAAATGCAACCAAACAACGAACAACGAAAGCAATCGAACAACAAAGCAACAAGGCATGCGAATCTAGGTGCCCTATACAACTAGCCCCGGTCAAAAATATAGGTCATACAAGGCCTAATTTAGGTGAAGTCGGGTTTCATTCACGTGATATACAGTAGTTAAAACCATACAATATTACACAAGAGAATAGGCAAATGTAAACAAATGAAATGATACAACTATGTACTATAACAGAGGACACTCGATCGAGTATTGGGGTCACCCGATCGAATATCAAACTACAGACGCAAAAATAACTTAACACCGAGACAAAAAAGCCACCAAAACATGGATACTCGATCGAGTACTGACCAACTCGATCGAATATCCTGCTAGACAGCTTCATTTTGATAAAAAAAAACTACGCAACAATTCAGCTATGCAAATAACAAACATGCTATTAAAATAAAACAACAAATTAAAACTTCGTTTTAAAATAGACAGCCACTATTTATGAAAATAGGATCGTCCAAAGATTGAAAATTGAGCAACAAAACAACGAGGAAAACCGTGTGATTCTACACGGTTTTTGAGGCAAAACTCGAGTCAAAAAATCATCAAATTTAGTCATCGATTGTAAACGGGAGGATGATAGGCATGCAATTTCGTACTAACGAGAAATAGGTGGTAGAAAGATGGATTTATTTTGAATTATAATAAGTTGTAAATTTCATTTACATGTTGATCGATTCATTTACATCTTAAGCATTCCTGACCTAAAATGTCTAATGAACTTATGAATTGTCGAATTAATTTAAATCTTCGATTTAAACAGGTTTTTTAGCAAGTCTTGCCTCGAGAATCATGCCACGATTAATAATAACAAGTCGAGAAAAATAAGGCCAAAGGGCCGAACCACGCATGACAGACAACAAGAAGTAATAAACATTTTACAAGTTGAAAGAAACTCATTTTCAAAGAATTGCGCCCTTCCAACACGAGGATATGTAAACAAGTGAGGCAAATCGATCACTTCTGACGAATTAGGCCTTTTAAACTCGAGTCAACGCGGGTGTTGGAATGGTACTTTAACTCATACTCGTACTATTCTAGTTCGATTTAAAAAACATGATATAAATGCAAAATAAGAGCTATAAAAACTGAAAGAAAAGGGAGAAGGAGGGATTATATTGCACCCTCAACCTACATGTATCGTTGACAAGGTCTTGTATCGTATCCGATTGTAGATCTTATCTCGAGAGGTCGTCTTCAACGAAACAACAATGCTGAACGCAACGTTTTTCTTCGAAAAAAAAAAGGCTGTTTTTGAATCATGATTTGTGAATTCGTTTCTCAACGAAAATTGAGGATTTCGGACGGGTGGTCCGGCTGGAAAACTTGCGATGGCCGAGTACTTAGTACTCGGTTATTCGAAAGGATTCGAGCTAGGTTTTGAGTCCATTTTTCTTGTGGTTTGCTACTGGATTCTAGGCTATTCTTAGGATGTGTGGGTGTGTGCCTGAGAGTTTGCTATCAATGTTTTTCCAACCCCCTGAAATGGTGGTGGATGGGAGGTATTTATAGGAGTGGAAATGTAGGGTTTGTAAATGACTTGTGGAAGGGGTAAGGGCTCGGTTTTGGCTGCTAAAATGAAGATATTTTGGAGGGTTTGGAAGGCTCTAGATCCTAGGTTGGACGTAGGATAAAAAATGAGACGGGTTCGTGGCTTGGAGAAGGGGTAATTCTCGGCCAAAAGGACGGAAAAAAAAGGGTGGGAGAGATGCTGCTGTGGGGGGTGAAAACAAATATTAAAAGGGTGCCAAGATGGTCGGTTCACTATAGTTTCGGCGGCAATATCCAAGGTCAGTCTGAAATAATCACGTAAGTTGGGAAAATAAGAAGTCCTCTCGGTCCACTCTTAACAGGTAGCATCTTTCGATCTTAGCTACGGGTCCCTAATATTACTAGTACTGTGTAATACCCCGTATTTTATTATCGATTGAGCGAGTTTTTATTATTTAATGGTAGCGTCAAGGTAATGGTAAAAGCGTAAAAGTAATTGATTAATTCATATCGTAAGATGAGTCGGGTTTATAGTTGAGTGGCATTTTTGGGTCAAGGTGTCATAGCCCATTTACCCACTTATTACCCACTTACCCATTTACCATCTTACCTCACCAAAACCCTAAATCAAACCCTAATGCAACTTTAAAACCCTATTCCCCCTCCCTACCGTCATTTTCAAATCACCAACATCAACCCCTTTTCTTTCACGTCTCAAACCTTCTATACAGCCAACGAGCGCACGCCGGTGAGTGTGGAGGGAGTAGGGTCTGCCGTGAGTCCAGGGAAGTCGTTGCTAGTGGACGTGGGTGGTTGTACTGGCCAGAAAAGCACAGGTCGACGGCCGTCATAGGTAAGGTTTCCTGTTTTCGTTTCTGTCACACTGATTTGATTTGAGTTGTACGTCTTTTAGGGACTGTTGTGGCAGTCGTTGGGGTGTGGGATGTGTTGTTGGTGTTGAGTCGAGTCGGGTGGTTGTGGGTAGAGTGGTGGTCATCGCTGGTGGTGGTTGCAGTGGTGGTGTTTAGGTGTCGGGGTTCGTTGGGTGTTTTTGGTTGCATTTCAGACATAGGGTAAAGGGGTGGCACCACCGTGGACTCGGGGGAGGTCGAATCGGTGGTGCCACATGTGTCAGGGTCACCTTGCGACGGTGGTATCAAGGGTGGTGGTTGGTAAGCAGGAGGGGTTGTGTCGTGGTGGCAGGCGAGTCAAAAAGGGGGGCTGTTTGTGGCGTTTTGTGGCGGCTGGGTGTAAACAGGGGGTGTTGGTGGTGGTGGTTCTGACCACCGGCGTGGGTCGACCACGTTGGTGGTGGTGGGAGGTGACCGAGCCAGGACACAGTGTCGAGCCCGGTGGTCGACGGTGAGGACTGGTGGTTGTGGGTGAGAGTGTGGCGGGTTGAAAGGGGGTGTGTGTGTGCGGGTGAGTTGGTGTTTTTGGGTAGTTCGTGTTACGATTTCTATTTTTAGTAAGTCGCAAAATATATATATACATTTCTATTAATCCCATTATTTACACTATTTACGTTGTTAAGTCGATATTAAGTAGCGGTGACGGAATAATATATTTAAGTTTTTGAGTCGGGACTTTAGTTCGGGAAGGTTACTATTTTTAGTAACTTGCTATTTTTGGTAATTGCTATTTTGGGAACTTCCCATTTTAGGAAACTTTCTATTTTGGGTAACTTATATTTTTAGTAACTTCTAAATTGGGAAAGTTTCTACTTATAGTAACTCTTGATTATGGGAACGGGAATAGTTAAGTGAATTAATTATGTTATATATATGTTTAGGTGGCGAGTTTCGGGTGGAGTACTTCTGATCTGCAGTTAGCTTATCACCGCTATTTGAGGTAGGGGAATACACTGGACTTGGTATAGTACTATGTGACTGGATTGACTAAATCGGTGATTTACATGTTATAATATGATTGTCGATTTAATTCCGTTAAATCTTCTTTGAACTGTTTTATTATATTATTACATTGGAGTTGGTGGAGGTGGTGATGATGACGTTGTGATAAGGCCCAGGCGGGTTCTGCAGGACTTGCCCTGGTGTCCTCAACTGCGAGCTGGCAGATCGGCTACGGTCGATATTTATAGTCTACCGGGGATCGGTATGGCTGGGTTGTCCGGGTTATGAGTTGTGATGGCGGTGGTGGTGATGGAGGAGCATGTGTTTTATGTTACTGTTTATTGTATTACCTACTCGGCTTCGTGGCTGACCCCGTGTATTCGTGTACGCCTGTGATGATCCAATTATTGGGGAGCAGATTGACAGGTATTCAGAGACTTATGGGAGCTGGCCGGGAAGAGAGCTTGGATGACTGACTTAGTGCCTAGCCCACCTTAGTCTTTTTAGTAGTTTTATCAGACTTATCTTTTGGTCGTATTTGGAGACTTTGTTTTAATTTCAGTTGTAATTTCACTATAAACATTATAATAAAGTACTGTGTTTCTTTCCTTTGTTATCTACTGCCTCGGGTTTCCGAGATGGTAACACCATCATTTATCTGAGGAGTCCTAGTTCAGGCCCTTAAATAAATGGGGGTGTTACAAAGTGGTATCAGAGCGAACGATCCTCAGGCCTAAACCAATGAATCCAATGAATTTAGGAAGAGTCAAATAAAATGAACCCCGGGATAGAACTGTTAGGAGCACACTAAAGGTAAGGGATGAGTTAGGGGCCCCCTCACACCGAACCATTGGCCCTCTCAGTTTGACCCGGGTACCTTGCGATCATATGAGAGAAAAAGGGTAGAGTAGGAAAGTTGTATGATATTGAGCATGAAAACTATTTCACGATGTGATAAATCAGGCAAGGTGATATGTTGTTAGTATAAGTACCCATGTGTTTGTTTGTGATTCGGAGGTAAGAATTGGCATGATAATGAAGTAAGATATTTATATATATGATGCTTAAGATTTTAAGATGGATGTTATGTCTAGTGATATGCGGTTATGTGACCCCTGAACCATGTTAGCTAGATATGTAGGGTAGGAGATGATTAGAATTGACTAGTGTAGCTGATGTAATTCTAGTGTTGCAGGGAACATCACTAACTCTTCTAAATTCTTATAGACATGCCTCCGAGAAGGGATACCGCTGCTAATGACACCCAAGCAGAGTTGAATAGGCTCCGAGCTGAGAATGAGGCCCTAAAAGCCAAACGAATGGATCCGGGAAAGATGAGCACCATTGTGGCAAGGCATAACCCCACAATATTCACTGGAGAAGGGGAACCTCAATTGCTGGGAGAATGGTGTAGAGAATTCACCAATCTGTTTGAGCTGATAGGATGTCCGGAAGAGCTACAGGTGGATTAAGCTGCCCACTATCTGAGGGCCACGGCCGGTGACTGGTGGACCAGGAATAAGGTGGAGATTCGACAGGTTGCTAGGGATCTTGAGACGGGACATGTGTCTTGGTTGGAATTCCAAGAGTTTCTGAAGAATGAGTTCATGCCCGAGTTCCAAAAAGCCAAACTACGGGAGGAGTTTGACACTTTCAAGATGACATAAGATATGACAGTGGAGGCTTATCATCGGAAATTTCGACAGTTATCCTCATACATTGATGACTTTGGGCAGAATGAAGCTATGCTGGCTATGAGGTTTGAGCGGGGGCTCACTATGGACATCAAGAAGAGGCTCACAGCGGCTCCACCCACTACAGTTCAGGACATTTACTTGAGGGTGGTGCTTTGCTCGAGAGGCTCTCGGAACATCAAGGCCGATATAAGAAAGGCAAGGCTGAGAAAAGGAAGCTGGAGACCACAAGCGATAATACTGGGACAAAGAAGCGAGTTCGGGCGATATGGTGGGTACTCCACTAACGGTGCCCCGGGGGTATGAGAGCTCGAGTGGAGGCGGCGTTGGGGGCACCGGCGGGGAGGTAGTTCTGCGGGGCTTACTTGTTTTGGGTTTGTGGAAAGACAGGACACAAGAGGTTTGAATGTCGATCATCGGGGGTGAATCGATCGGTGGATACAGGGCACCTATGTCCGGGTTCGGTGGCTCTCGTTCGGTGGGGTCCAGGTATAGCAGGTTATCGCACACCTATGTCCTCGGCTATGTGGGAGGTGCAAGGTCCGGAGCTAGTAACGATTACCAAGGAAGCTACAACAACTACCGGAACCGTAACCAGCAGAGTCGGAGTGGGAGCACCAACTTTCGAAAACGCAAATGAAGGGAACAAACGATCTGGAGCCGCTTCTTCAAGTCGAGTGGGGCTAAGTCCAACGGCAAGCTCTTTGCCATGGGCAAGGAGGCACTAAGAATGACACTCATGTGGTGACTGGTACATTTTCTGTTAACTCTAAACCCACCTTTGTGTTGTTTGATTCCGAGCTACACATTCTTTTATATCTCATGAACATGCCGAGTCTTAAACCTTAAGTCATATGATAGAATTGTTGATTCGGTAGTGGTACCTTCGGGGGAGTCGGTGTCTTGTGATAGAGTCTACACTGGGGTACCAATCCAGATCGGAGAGGTTGTGTTTCACTGTGACCTTATAGAGTTTCCCTTGGGGGGTTTTGAGGTGATTCTGGGGATGGACTGGTTAGGGAAATACAAGGCTTTTATCGACTGCTATCAGAAGAAAATCTCTTTGAGGGAACCTAAGGGAACTAGGGTATCTTATAAGGGGTATGTGGTCAAGCCAAGAGTCAAATTCATATCTGTTAACACCCTAAAGTCGAGTCTGAGGAAAGGGGATCAGTTAATCTTGTGTCAGATGTGGGATAGTGAGTCGGAGACCCCTAAGGTGTCTGAGATCCTAGTGGTGAGGGAGTTCGAGAGAGTATTTCCGGAGGATATTCCAGGGTTACCACCGAAAAGAGAAGTGGACTTTTCCATTGATCTGAAGCCGGGAACATGGCCGATTTCTAAACCACCTTACCGTATAGGGCCGAAGGAGATGGAGGAATTGAAGAAGCAGTTGGATGAGCTAGCAGAGAAAGGTTACATACGGCCTAGTGTTTCACCTTGGGGAGCACCAGTGTTGTTTGTCAAGAAGAAAGATGGAAGCTTGAGACTTTGCGTGGATTACCGTGAGTTGAACAATGTGACCATCAAGAACCGTTATCCTTTGCCAACGATCGATGATTTGTTCGATCAATTGAGTGGAGCCGGAGTTTTCTCTAAGATCGATCTGAGGTCGGGTTATCACCAGTTGAGAATTAAGAACGAGGATATACCTAAGACCGCTTTCAGAACAAGATATGGGCACTATGAGTTCGTGGTCATGCCATTCGGGTTGACTAATGCGCCAGAAGTGTTCATGAACTTGATGAATCGAGTGTTCAGTCCTTACCTGGACAAGTTCGTGGTTGTGTTCATCGATGATATCCTGGTATACTCCATGAATGAGGAGGAACATGAGGAACATTTGAGGTTAGTCTTGAAAACCTTGGAGGAGAACCAGTTATATGCCAAGCTGAGCAAGTGCGAGTTCTGGTTGAAGAAAGTTGCTTTTCTGGGACATGTGATTTCCAAGGAAGGGGTGTCGGTTGATCCTAGTAAAATTGAGGCAGTGACGAGATGGCAGAGTCCTAAGAATGTGGGTGAGATCCGAAGCTTCTTGGGGCTAGCAGGTTATTACCGAAGATTTGTCAAGGACTTCTCAAAGATCGCAAAGCCATTGACGTCATTAATGCGGAAGGAGAACAGGTTTGTTTGGGATGAGAGTTGTGAGGAGGCGTTTCTCACCCTCAAAGAACGTCTCACTACAGCTCCTATACTTGCTCTACCCGATGGGAATGATAATTTCGAGGTGTATACTGATGCTTCCAAGAAGGGCCTGGGGTGCGTATTGATGCAAAACGGGAAGGTAATCGCTTATGCTTCTCGACAATTGAAGACCTATGAGGAGAACTACCCTACTCATGATCTAGAGTTGGGGGCAGTGGTGTTTGCGCTCAAATTATGGCGACATTATCTTTATGGAGCTACCTTCAAGGTGTTTTCCGATCACAAGAGCTTAAAATACATCTACACAAAAGGAGTTGAACATGAGACAGAGGAGATGGATCGAATTGATTGGCGACTATGACATGGAGATACTTTATCATGAGGGGAAAGCGAATGTTGTAGTTGATGCGTTAAGCAGGAAATCCATCCATGCTTTGAAAGCGAAAGCGGATCTAGGGTGAGGTTGCATAATGAGTCTGCGGAGATGGGAATCCACATGATCCGGAGAGGAGAGACTCTTGGGGACTTGACCGTTGAGCGGGAGTTGTATGAGGAGATCGAGAGAGTTACTGAGAAAGCCGATGCTAGAATTCGAAGTGGCGCAAAGACACGAGAACAGGCAGAATCTGGGGTTGATTCCAGGTTTGTTATCCATGCTGATGGTAGTCTGAGGTTTGGGGGACGGTGGTGTGTTCCGGATAATGAGGGGCTGAAGAGGAAGATTCTTACTGAGGCACACGCTACACCATACTCCGTTCATCCTGGGGGAGATAAGCTGTACAAGGATCTCAAGAAGACTTTTTGGTGGCCGAATATGAAGAGGGAAGTTGCTGAGTTCGTAGCCCGATGCCTAACGTGCCAGAGAGTGAAGGGTGAACATAAGAGACCGCAAGGCAAGGTCCAACCCTTGGATGTCCCGGAGTGGAAGTGGGAGAGCATTTCTATGGATTTCATTGTGGGGTTGCCTCGAACTCAGAGAGGTAACAATATGATTTGGGTGATCGTAGATAGGCTAACCAAGTGGGCTCACTTTATCCCCATGAAGGATACGTGGAGTAAAGCCGAGTTGGCCAAGGCTTATGTTCAGTATGTGGTGAAGCTGCATGGTGTGCCCAAGGACATCATTTCCGATAGAGACTCTGTTTCTATCCAAATTCGCGAGTTGCGATCATTAATGGGTACTCGATTAAAGATGAGCACCGCTTTTCATCCAAACTACGATGGTCGGACGAGAGAGGACTATTCGGACACTCGAGGACATGTTGAGGGCTTGTGTTTTGGAGTTCGGCGGGTCTTGGGAGGATAGACTGGGGTTGATTGAGTTTTCATACAACAACAGTTACCACGCTAGTATTGGGATGGCTCCATTTGAGACTCTATATGGCAGGAAGTGTAGGAGTCCTCTGTGTTGAGATGATCGAGCTGATGCGGTAGTTTTGGGACCAGAGATGATTCAGGAGATGGTTGAACAGTGCGGATCATTCGACAGAAGATGAGGGCTGCCCAGGACCGGCAGAAGAGCTATGCTGACACTAGGAGAAGCGACATTTCTTTCCAGGTGGAGGAGAAAGTACTTCTTAGAGTGTCTCCGATGAAGGGAGTGATGAGATTCGGGAAGCGGGGAAAGTTGAGCCAGAAGTTTATTGGGCCATATGAGATTTTGGATAGAGTTGGAGAGGTGGCATACCGGCTAGCTCTACCACCAGCTTTAGCCAGGGTACATAATGTCTTCCATGTTTCTCAGTTGCGGAGATATTTGAGTGACCCTTCGCACATTTTGAGCCATGATGTGGTCGAGGTGGACGAGCAGTTGACCTACATCGAGACGCCTAAGGAGATCTTGGACAGGAAGGTTAGAAAGACCAGGCAAGGAGAGACTGCTTTAGTGAAAGTGTTGTGGACTAATCATAAAGCAAAGGAGGCTACCTGGGAAACCGAGGCCGCGATGAGAGAGAGTTATCCACATCTGTTCACTTGAGGTAAGTTACGGGATGTAACTTTCTTTTTAGGAGGGTAGAATGTAACATTTCGTGTTTGTGTAGTCTAGTTGTGTGTTTGACTGTGTTAGTTATACGGGATGTCTTTATATTTTCGTATAACATGTTTGGTATGGGAGCGAACTTCAGGACGAAGTTCATTTTAAGGGGGGAAGACTGTAATACCCCGTATTTTATTATCGATTGAGCGAGTTTTTATTATTTAATGGTAGCGTCAAGGTAATGGTAAAAGCGTAAAAGTAATTGATTAATTCATATCGTAAGATGAGTCGGGTTTATAGTTGAGTGGCATTTTTGGGTCAAGGTGTCATAGCCCATTTACCCACTTATTACCCACTTACCCATTTACCATCTTACCTCACCAAAACCCTAAATCAAACCCTAATGCAACTTTAAAACCCTATTCCCCCTCCCTACCGTCATTTTCACATCACCAACATCAACCCCTTTTCTTTCACGTCTCAAACCTTCTATACAGCCAACGAGCGCACGCCGGTGAGTGTGGAGGGAGTAGGGTCTGCCGTGAGTCAAGGGAAGTCGTTGCTAGTGGACGTGGGTGGTTGTACTAGCCGGAAAAGCACAGGTCGACGGCCGTCATAGGTAAGGTTTCCTGTTTTCGTTTCTGTCACACTGATTTGATTTGACTTGTACGTCTTTTAGGGACTGTTGTGGCAGTCGTGGGGGTGTGGGATGTGTTGTTGGTGTTGAGTCGAGTCGGGGGGTGGTGGGTAGAGTGGTGGTCATCGCTGGTGGTGGTTGCAGTGGTGGTGTTTAGGTGTCGGGGTTGGTTGGGTGTTTTTGGTTGCATTTCGGACATAGGGTAAAGGGGTGGCACCACCGTGGACTCGGGGGAGGTCGAATCGGTGGTGCCACGTGTGTCAGGGTCACTTTGCGACGGTGGTGTCAAGGGTGGTGGTTGGTAAGCAGGAGGGGTTGTGTCGTGGTGGCGGTAGTCAAAAAGGGGGCCGTTTGTGGCGTTTTGTGGCGGCCGGGTGTAAACGGGGGTGTTGGTGGTGGTGGTTCTGACCACCGGCGTGGGTCGACCACGTTGGTGGTGGTGGGAAGTGACCAGCCGACACTGTGTCGAGCCCGGTGGTCGACGTGAGGACTGGTGGTTGTGGGTGAGAGTGTGGCGGGTTGAAAGGGGGTGTGTGTGTGCGGGTGAGTTGGTGTTTTTGGGTAGTTCGTGTTACGATTTCTATTTTTAGTAAGTCGCAAAATATATATATACATTTCTATTAATTTCATTATTTACACTATTTACGTTGTTAAGTCGATATTAAGTAGCGGTGACGGAATAATATATTTAAGTTTTTGAGTCGGGACTTTAGTTCGGGAAGGTTACTATTTTTAGTAACTTGCTATTTTTGGTAATTGCTATTTTGGGAACTTCCCATTTTAGGAAACTTTCTATTTTGGGTAACTTATATTTTTAGTAACTTCTAAATTGGGAAAGTTTCTACTTATAGTAACTCTTGATTATGGGAACGGGAATAGTTAAGTGAATTAATTATGTTATATATATGTTTAGGTGGCGAGTTTCGGGTGGAGTACTTCTGATCTGCAGTTAGCTTATCACCGCTATTTGAGGTAGGGGAATACACTGGACTTGGTATAGTACTATGTGACTGGATTGACTAAATCGGTGATTTACATGTTATAATATGATTGTCGATTTAATTCCGTTAAATCTTTTTGTTGAACTGTTTTTATTATATTATTACATTGGAGTTGGTGGAGGTGGTGATGATGACGTTGTGATAAGGCCCAGGCGGGTTCTGCAGACTTGCCCTGGTGTCCTCACCAAGAAATGGCGATCGGCTACGGTCGATATTTATAGTCTACCGGGGATCGGTATGGGTGGTTGTCCGGTTATGAGTTGTGATGGCGGTGGTGGTGATGGAGGAGCATGTGTTTTATGTTACTTTTTATCAGTATTACCTACTCGGCTTCGTGGCTGACCCCGTGTATTCGTGTACGCCTGTGATGATCCAATTATTGGGGAGCAGATTGACAGGTATTCAGAGACTTATGGGAGCTGGCCGGGAAGAGAGCTTGGATGACTGACTTAGTGCCTAGCCCACCTTAGTCTTTTTAGTAGTTTTATCAGACTTATCTTTTGGTCGTATTTGGAGACTTTGTTTTAATTTCAGTTGTAATTTCACTATAAACATTATAATAAAGTACTGTGTTTCTTTCCTTTGTTATCTACTGCCTCGGGTTTCCGAGATGGTAACACCATCATTTATCTGAGGAGTCCTAGTTCAGGCCCTTAAATAAATGGGGGTGTTACATACTGACTTTCGCCCTGAAAAGTGATTTAAAAGTCTAAATTAACTTATCTCTCGATCTTATTAATTTAGTCGTCTTAATTAAGTAGTCTATCTCCCTTCCCTATCTTTCGATCTCATCGGGTCGGTCAATTCCTAAGCATTCAACTAGTCGCGTGCACTCGATTCGTCAAATATAGCAATTAAATTAATTAACCCGAAGGTGTTCTCACGTGAGCCAGTCGATCGACTAGGGTAGGCGGTCGATCGACCATGGCGCGACTCAGGTCTTCCTATTTCTATGCCGCCTACGCTACAGGTTCCCTACATCCTAGCACGAAGGATTTAGCTACTCATACTGAATTAATGACAGCAATAAAATCAACAATTAAAGCAAACGAATTCATACTTAAATTAACTAAACAAATAACTAACATAAAACGATAATTTGGTTTCGGGAAATCTAACCTAGCAATTTTAACCTATGAATGAACGAAAGCAACAAAACTGAATAATGGAACAGAAGAAATACCATAAGGATTGAACAGGAAAGATCAAAACCAGATGCGGAAAGTAAACTTTATTGACGGAGAATTAAACTAAACTAATTAAAAGTTCAACCTTTGTGATGAACCCTAATTAATTCCCTATGATAAACGGATGCCTCTTCTGAAAACATCCGGTTACGTTATATAGATAATCTACGTAACTTATTATTCCTAATACCTAATTACATTGGGCTTCCTAATTCTCGTCCTTTTGACTTGCGTCAGATTAGCGGTTTGGTCGATCGACCAATGGGACCGGTCGATCGACTGAGATGCGCTGAACAGTAGCTTCTGATAGTCGTGCTCTGGTCGATCGACCAAGGGCACCAGTCTATCGACCACTTCAACAGGTACTTGGCTCCAAAAGCTTCGTGAATTCGTCTTTCGAGCCTCGATACGCGCACCAAGTTTGCTTCCCGATTAACATACTTCATGTCAAATGCAATGCTAGGCACTCGGGGGCGGATTCGGCTCGATTTCCGCTGGATTCTTCACATTTCTGCAATATTACACAAAAAACACGAAAGTAGACGGAAATGGGAAAATAGTAGCATAAACTACACAAATGAGCTCTGAAATACGTGTAAAATAGGGTGTAAAACATCATATTTAGGACACGCATCAGCTATGCCGGTGTTGCATTCTCGTGTTCTTGTCGAAATCACCCACGGAGAAGGCTTTGTATAGAAACAAGCATCCAAAACCACTTTAAATCGATTTTTCCAAATCAACTTTAAAACGACTCATATTTGAAATGATTTCAAATCAAAAAAAATTTCAACAATAAAAATCTATTTTTATCTTCAATAAGATAAATTCGAGAAAATAATTTTAAATTTCATTTAAAATTAAACCGTCGACGACGCCCATTCTACATCGTAAAACAAGCTACAACCAAAGACAATGCCAACTGACGAATACATGTTGTCCTATCATCATCGGGTGTTTGACGGGATTTTCATAGATGCCAATATCGATAGATACGGGTATCTATAGAACCCCCACTTTGACTGAGGCTTGGAAAAGGCGCTAGTCAAAATATACCCTAGGTCCCTCTCGACCTGAGGATCCCGCGGGCCGTTTAGGGTCAATTAGACCTACGTATATAAGCTCGCCAGCCATAAGAAGAGATCTTACCTAGAACTTCGCTGGGGATTGATCTTCACCTCGGCACATCGAATCATCATGGGTTATCGACCCGACATCATTTTTGGCCATCGACCCAATATTTTTGGTCATCGACCCAACATTTGAATTGAGGGTGGGTTGAGCCTTATCCTTAGGCGCCTACGTATCCATTGTGACAGAATCAAACCCGCATCGTAGTTTGGCACAGCTGCGGAATTCTTCATGGAATTGAATTGAATCGTCGGTAGATGTAATCCGTTTA
Organism: Silene latifolia; assembly: GCF_048544455.1. Taxonomy (NCBI): domain Eukaryota; kingdom Viridiplantae; phylum Streptophyta; class Magnoliopsida; order Caryophyllales; family Caryophyllaceae; genus Silene; species Silene latifolia. The sequence continues at coordinate 54,313,164 of NC_133538.1, forward strand.
TCTTGATAATGGTCTCAGAAGCCAACGGCTTCAGAGCCACCAGTTGAAGCATTTCCTGCTACACTCAAGACATGGGAAAACAACACATACAGCAATAAACCTCACATAAAATCAAATCAAGTTCATCGACGTTTGAAAATTAGATCACTTCGGAAAAAGATTGAGTCTTTGACCTTGGATTTGAACGATTTTTGAAGAATTGGGCCTTAGGCACGGATTCTGAGTTTGAAATGAGGAGTATTCGCTCGGGATATATTAGTACTTTAATCATCGATATTTTGCAAAGGGTTGGATCATCTTTAAAACAACTTAGGTCTTCGACCTGGAAATTTTAAATTTGTTTTATTTTTGAAATTGGATTTTTGCCTCGGGTTTGAATTTCGAGATAAAGAGCTTCCGCTGAGGATTATTCATTTTTCCAACGTGATTCTTCCCGGAATACAATGATCGAGATGTGAGTCGTACTTCATACGATCCATAAAAAAACTTAGCCTACTAAAGGTGTGTGAACATCAATCCAGTCTTTAGGGGTAGAAATATATATTGGCCATTCAGGCGCACGAAATAAATTAAAAGTCGACGAAATTAACATGAGCTGGGCACAAAGCCCGAGGTGGCCCGCCATCCGGCCTGAGGGGTGCGTAAATTGAGGCCCACATGGCACCTTGCTTGGGCGACACTGTAGGGTTTCCTAGATGTATTGCCTCCTTATTTTTCTATATAAGGAGACCTGCTTGATTCACAACTCTGCATCTATAGCAAAACCTTCCTCTTTTCTCAAGCGAAACTTAAACTTTAATCAGGTAGTCATTGATCGGAAACATGAAAGGTTGGGCTACCAATTTCAGAAAGAGAGAAACCCAAAACCTCCTTGACGCGGGAATTCACCATATAACTATTCACACCCATATTAAACCCCAAATCATCTTTCGAGACGAGTGATTGAAGATGTGGGACCCCATTCATCTCGTCTTTGCCTTTCCGGAAGGAGAAGTCTGCCACCTTCCTGAAGAATTTACCGTCTTAGGTGGGTGGAGATCAGTTCGTGAACCCGTAATTCCTGATTTTTCATCAAGCTGGGAGAGAAAATACCGCGAATATTTGGGCTTAACTTGCAGTGAGGCCCGTGACATCGTCACTGGAGGGCGAGTGAATCTACTCGCGCTGAGGGATAAATTCAAAACTTCTAACCACCCCGCGATCTCGATTACTTATCATCGCCGAGCCTTTGGTCTTATCATGCTACATCTTTACTGCTTTGAAGGGAGTATAGAAGGTCCAACTTGTCAAGGTCAGGCCCGACTTATTCAGGATGTGGAACAAATGGAAGGTCATCGGAACCCGGCTTGGGTTATTTTAGCTGAAACTATTAGGGGCTTGGATGCTTGGAAATCAAACCCAACTGCTGTATACACCGGATCTACCCGTCTTCTGCAAGTTTTTCCTTTTTTTTTCGCTTCTTTCCTCCTTTTTCTTTTTCTTTTCTTGTTTTTTCTTTTTTTCTTCTTTTTTTGGCTTTTTAACTACTTCTTCTAACAGATGCGACTCTTTGAAAGACTTGGATTATCTACCTAACCATCCAAGAAATATCATGTGAGCAGCTTCACCTCTTGACCACTGGTGTGTGCATTCGGCCAAACGTCGACTTATTGGCGCGAGATATTGACTATTGGGGTAGGGTCCCACATTCGTTGGGTCTTACCTTGGCTTTCTCTGGACTCATTCACGGCTCTTTCAGATATTGATATAATAATGTACATCACTGTGGACAACGCCCACGGGAACTGCGTCCGTGGGATCCACAGGGGGCATTATCGACTCGAGGTTCCTTCGAATCGAATTAAGACAAATTAGAGTCGCCACCAAGTTTTATGGGAACTTGGAACCGTTCAAGTCAAATTTACACCTTTCATCGAAAAGCATAAAGCCAATCGACTACGAGTGATTAAAGATAAAGACTTGTACCGTATATCACTCGATTTGAATGAATCTCGTAATCCAATGGTATTTAGACGGATCCACAAACCATAGATCTTGTGTAAGGGGTGAGGGTACGTGTTAGGAAGCCCATAAGGACACCTAACCCTGCCCGTCGATGATGGCCTCTACTAAGTCAAGTGTCAGATTTCAAACAAGGTCGTAGCTACTACGATATTATGATATGCAAACATCGTTTTAAAACCCTAACATGTGAGGTTTCTATGTCGATTTAGATGAAACTAAACTAACTTTGTCAAAGTTGTAATTTAGCATATGGGTTGATTGATCTAACAACACATAAACAAAACAAAAAAGGCTTGATGGGAATGGGGGAGCCGTTGGGATCTACCCTATTACAACCAAGGCATTTCATGCCGACACAACAAGAAATTAAAGATACAACTCGAACTAAATACAATTGTTATAGACGACACCATACACAACACCCTACATGGCCAATTCGGCCTAGGAAAACGCGCACAAAGGGTGGCCCACGGTTTACATAACTCACGGCCTTGGGTCACTCCTCGTAATGCGTGCTTTCGCTTAATCTCATCAAATTAGACATTAGGTCACACACCAAAGCATGCATTAGCATAAATCGGGCCACGTCACTTTAAACATGCGATTTACTACGCTTTTACATGAATTGGAGCATAACCATCTAACCAAACAAGACTAAGGTTTTTTAGAAATCATTTGACTCGATAAAGGAAAACTAATTACGAACAAATTACAAAACATGACTCGATAAACAAAAAGTAATTACAAGATACGAAACAACGAGATAAAGATAAAATGAACGAGAAAAGGACTACAAAATACACGGCCAAACACGACCTACACATCCTAACCTACCCTAATCCTTGGGTTAGATTCATTAGGTTAGATAGATTTGCAAAGCGATACTGGATATACATTAGAAATCGATGATAAAAGAGGTCAGAAGGCTTCGCCTAAACCGAGTGTTATACACGGCCTAAAGGGTCGAATTAGGTCAAGTTCGCTAGTTAAATTAATTCTTCTAGTGTTAATAAGAAGGTGATAATCATGCACTCTTATACTAGCGAGAAATCATGTGAAAAGAGAGATGTATTCAATTAGGTTATAAAATTGTTAACCGATTTTAAAGCTTGTGTCGAAGCACCCTAACATGTCTAATTAGGTTATTAAATCGATCTAATGTCATCTAATTGAGTCATATGTTAACAATCAGAGGTCGAACTAACATGAAAAGGGTCCTAGGGCAGGCCGAATTGAGCGAAACAAGCGAGGGGTCAAAAGCGAGGAACAAAGTTAAAACTCGTTTTATTAATGTCCTACCTTGAACACGAGGATATGTAAATGAGAAGGGGGATACGACCGACTGACCTGACGGATTTCTTTCCCAACTCAAGTCAACGCGGGTGTTCATGGTGGTACTTTAACTCGTACTCGGACTAAACTAGTTTCATAGTTTACGATATCAAACGATGCATAACGATAAGCAAAATACAAAACAAACTATAAAAAAACAAACATAAAAGAACGAAATAAAAGGGAGAAGAGGAGGATTTGATGCACCCTCAACCGACATGTATTGTTGACACCGTCTTGGGTCGTAATCGATCGTAGATTTTATCTCGAGAGGCCGTCGTCGACGAAGGTACAAAGCAACAACACGTTTTTTGGTAAATCTGGATAGCTACTTTCAAACTGCAATTTCTCACTCGTTTCTTGGTGAAAATTAGATTTAAAAAATGTTTTGAAAACTAGAAAGAGAGGAGAACGAAGATCTTAAAATAAACCATGCTCTTTCTGAGTTATTGGGTATGAAAAACGAGTACAAACAGAACTGGACAGACAGGAAAAGCCGCGAAAACAGAGTGTATGACACTCTGTTTTTCGATGGGATTCGTGTACTCTCAAGGTCAATTTGGCTCGTGAATCTTTGTCTAAGATGTAGATTGATGTTATATGGTTAATTAGGAACAAGAAACTCGAATTTTAATGGAGATTTGAAGGGGAAACGAATGGTATTTCGAGAGAGACACCAACTGTTTCTCAGTTTGGTTGTCTCGGTTTTGTCGAGAGTTTTGAGAGGCAATTAGGGTTTGTTTGTGGATATTAGTGCTGGTTAGTGACGGTAGTATTTATGGAGAACTTAGAGGAATGAAAGTATGGCAGAGGGGAGGTATTTATAGGGAGTTAAAGTAGGGTAAAAGAGAGCAACAAGCGGTGGGTCGCTTTCTCTGTTTTGTCGCTTTGCTGTCCAACAGCTTTCGTGAGCTCGTGTAGGGTTTAGGAGGGGTGTTTCTTGGTGGTTAAACTAGGGTAATATGGGTAGGATCTAGGGTATGGATTAGGGTTAATGGGCACGGGTTTAAGTGGCGTTTGGAGCGGGTTTGGGGCTTGGTAATGCTGAACACAGGAAAGGGTATGGACTGGTTGTGTGGGCTGTTTGGGGCTCGAAAATAAGGAGGTACAGACGCGAGTTTGCGTGGGGTTAGGGCCTGGTTATGAGGGTGAGTGATGGGTTGGATTATGGGTCAGGAGTTGGTTTGAGTTTGCTTCGAAAATCGTGTCCAAATCAAGTTGAAAACGAGCTCAAGATCGCGTATAAAGCCGTCGTAAAAAAAATCGAGTTCTTCAAATACGGTTTATAAACGATATAAATTGATTTTTCAAATTAAATAACATAAGAATGATTTTTCAAATCAAATATCTATTTTATTTTTCATAAAATAAATTTAAGAAAATAAATTCAAATTAAAACAATAAAATGAATTCACTTTAAAAAACATTAATTTAAATATCATTTAAATTAATAAAATACTTCATCGACTACGCCCATTCTACGCCGTAAAACGAGTTCCAAATAATGACAATGACAACTAATGAATACATGTGTCCTATCATCATCGACAGATACGGGTATCTACAGAGCCCCCACTTTGACTGATCCTTGGACAAGGCGAAAGTCAAAGTATACCCCAGGTCCCTCTCGACCTGAGGATTCTGCGGGTCGTTTATAGTCCATTAGACTTGCGTATATAAGCTCGCCAGCCATAAGAAGAGATCATACCTGAAACTTCGTTGGGGATTAACTCTTGCTTCTGTTGCGCCAAATTATCATCGTTGGTCGTCGACCCATAAAATTGCATATATGGTGGGTTGAGCCTTATCCTTAGGTGCCTACGTATCCGTTTCTGACGGAATCAAACCCGCGTCGTAGTTCGGCCACTGCTAACACATGCCCAAAGTTTATCATCTGCTGACACTTGTCCGAAATTCATCATCTGTTGACACTTGCCCAAAGCTTATCATCTGCTGGCAGGTGCCCAAATGGGACGGGACTTTCCATGGAGGTTGCCGCCGCTTTCATCATTTGCTTTCAGCTACAGAATTCTTCCATTTCATACTCTTGAATTGAGTTGAATTCTGAGTGGATGTCATCCTTTTCATTTTGATAATGGTCTCTGAAGCCAACGGCTTCAGAGCCCCCAGTTTGCAATGGCTCTAAAGTCGAAGACTTTAGAGTCCTCAATTGAAGCATATAATGCTGCACTTGAAACACAAAAACGTACTAGCAATAATCATCACATAAGCACATTTGGATTAGCGATCTTAACATTGGATCATTTGAGAGACTGGGTCATCGACCATGAAATTGGATCATTTGAAAGATTGACCCGAAAATTAAATTTGAAAATTTTGAATAATTGAGCCATCGACCCGAAGTTTGAATTTAAAAATTTGAAAGATTGGGCCATCGACCCGAAAAGATTCCATTATTTGGATCATCTATCCATAATTTGCAAAATGTTTTTTTTTTTTGGAATTTTGAAATTTTTGATATTTTTGAAATCGAACCTTGATATGTGAGCAGGAAATACGACCCAGGCGCTCTGTTGACTCGTAAACAACGTGGGCATAGCCCGCTACCGTAAAACAAAAAAAGAAAATAAAACCGTAAGTGTGCACGAGTTTAAATTCAATTATTGACTTGTTGGGGGTAGAAAAGTAAATTGGCCAATCCGGCGCACCAAAATATGATGAATGGGCGAAAACCCGACATATTGTGTTAAAACTGACGCGACCTGGGTGCGGGCCTAAAAGGCATGCAGCCCAAGGCCCACACGGCTACCAAAAAACGGTACCCTAGGGGTGCCACCCTAGGTGTTGCCTGCTTCTTATATTTTCTATATATAAAGGAAGAGTTGCATTGCAAGAAACAAAATTTATATTCTGCTTTCCTCAAACTGGTGCAAACAAAATAAATTATTATGAATAATTTAGTGAGTGTTATGTGGGCATGGGAGACAGACTTCACTGTCGCAGAGAAACAAGAATTAAGGACCGTTCAACTGGCGCAATTACTTCCCTTATGCCAGATTCGTCTTCAAACTGCTTTGTTGGAATACTGCCTAAACTATTGAGATCCCCTTAACCATGTCTTTGTTTTTATTGAGGGGGAGATCTCCCTTTGCCGGAAGAATTTTCAGCCCTTGGAGGGTGGGATACTGAAGCCGTACCAGCTATACCGAAATTTCATTCGGGATGACGTGGAATATACCGAGACTGTCTTGGCCTCTCTACGGCAGAGGCTGAGGATATGATTACTGGTGACGAAGTCAACCTTTTTGCTATTCATCGGAAATTTTGCATTTTGCAAAACAGTTATTCAATGCCAGTGTACTGCCGCAGAGCATTTGGATTGATCATGTTACATCTTTATGTCTTCGAAGGTAGAATAAATAAGACAACTTGTATAGGACAAGCGAAGCTTGCGTCTATCGTGTCTCAAATGGAGACGGGACATAATCCTTCTTGGATTATTCTCGCTGAAACTATTAAGGGTTTAGATGCTAAGAAAACAAACCCTGAGGTTGAATGGTCGGGATGCTCCCGTCTGCTGCAGGTAACAAAATATATTCCCTTGATTTCGTTTTTTTTTACCACAAATTCTTGTGTTATTGCCACGACTTATCTATATTTTACCACGATTTCTGCAACAATTCTGTGTACTCTGCCCCGATTTTGCTGTATTTGTTGTATTCTGCCACGACTTTTGCTCCTCGTTTTCTCTTTTTTTCTTCTTTCGTCTCTTTTTTTTCTTTCTTTTTTTTTCTTTTATTTTTTTTCGTCTCTTTGTCGTCTTTTTTTTTCGTCTTTTTTTTTTTCATGCTTCCTTTCTCTTGTCGCAGGTGTGGCTTTGTGAAAGATTTTGGCTCTTTGCCCCGCCACGTGAGCCAAACACGTATCTTGCCTGTATACTGACCATGCGTGCTAAGTAGTATGAAGACGAGTATCAAGACGACCCTGCCTATTGGAGAAACAAAATGACAGAAGAAGGAGGTCACCCCCTTTGCTGGTTTATGCCTTGGCTTCGCCTCAAATCTTTTACTATCCTTCTAGATGATGATAGGACCAGGCGTTTACAACTACTGGGTTTGGAACGGTCTATTCACATTTACCCAGACCGCGTCCTGCGTCAGATGGGCCGTATGCAAGTAATTCCCAAGTGTGAGGCTGTTCTAGGACGAGCAAGAGAACTAAATCCCTCTATATGTGATGATTGGCTCGAAAGGTGGCATCAAAGGCGTCTTTGGTATGTGGCTGCGCGCCCTCAGACTACCTGGGTATCCCCGTCTTACACTAAGTGGCTTAATGAGAAAACTGATTCGGGCAAGGATTTGTGGCGGAAGGATGAGCTTGTCGATATCAAATACTATGACAAAGGCAGAAGCAGTCGCGATTTCTTTGCTAATGATCTTTCGCCTGCATCTGAAACTGAAACCAAGAAGACTTCTAAGACTGACTCACAGGTGACAGGTGTTTGGCAACGGTTGGGTTCAAGAGAAAACTCGGGCTCAGCCTTAGAAGGAAGACTAGGTCCTCGCTTGAGTGTAAAAGATAGGTTGGGCCCTCGGGAGGAAATGATGATCCCTCCTAAGAATCATGTTAGACAGGACGTGACTCCCCCTCCTCCGCAGGAGCGTCGGCCACGTGACCCAAAAGACAAAGGGAAGAGGAAGATGTAGGAGCCTTCGACTCCTCTCTATTATTTAATACTACTACTTATTGTTTGTTGCTTGCTTCTCTTTTTTTTAAAAGGTTGTAATGGGCATCGCCCGATTATAAAAAGACTTACTATTTATTAAAATTCCCAGTTTCTGCATAAAATTTCATTTTATTAAAGGAAGGGTCGGTTGTACTCTTATAAAGAGCTGCCTACGTATCTGTTGTCGACAGAATCAAACCGAGCTCGTAGTTCCACAAAACAAATGCGCTACAACTATCAGTTTATAACGCACAAAAAGCAGCGTAGCAAAAGTGCCGCGGCTTAGACTCGCTCACAAGCACTGCAATTCAAAATTTTATTTTACGACATTGAGAACGAGTTCTAAGGATAATATTTCTTCAGTTGATCCAAATTCGTCGGATTTACGAAGTCGTTTCCATCTAAATCTATAAGTCTGACTGCGTCTCCTGACAATATTTTCTTTATAAGGTAAGGACCGGCCTAGTTCGGCTTGAATTTTCCCCTCGGGTCAATTGGTAGTAAAGCACGGACAGATTTTAGGACCAAATCCCCATCCTTTATTCCTTGAGGCTTCACCTTCTTGTTAAACGCCCTTTCTATCCTTTTCTGATAGAGTTGAACATGGTGTAGTGCATTTAACCGTCGCTCGTCGAGCATGACCAAGGAGTCGTACCTAGTCTGCAGCCAGTCAGCTTCTGGAACCTGACTTTCTAACAGAATTCTCAAAGAAGGTACCTCTAATTCGACAGGCTGAACTGCTTCCATCCCATATGTTAAAAAGAACGGAGTTGCTCCAGTGGCTGTACGAATAGACGTCATGTATCCCCATAGCGCGAACGGTATCTTTTCTGGCCATTCGCGATAATTGTCAGTCATCTTCCTGAGACTAACAGTGATTGTCTTGTCAGCGGCCTCCACCGCGCCAATTGTTTGAGGACGATAAGGTGACGACTTGTGGTGTTTGATTTTATACTTTTCAAGTATTACAGCAGTTTCAGCCTGGAAGTGAGTGCCATGGTCGCTAATGAACTCATGCAGCATCCCATATCTGTAAATGATTTCATTCTGAATGAACTTTGCTACCTGCTTCGCTTGTAGCACTTTATATGATTTAACTTCTACCCACTTCGTGAAATAATCGATGGCGACTAGAATGAAACAATGCCCACCTGTTCCAGATGGGTTGACTTTCCCGATAATGTCGATTCCCCATGTTGAAAAAGGCTATGGTGATGTCAAAGTATATAACAGTGATGGCGGCACGTGTTGTACATTCGCAAAGATTTGGCAATTATGGCAATGTCTGACATATTTGCGACAATCAGTCTCTATCGTGGTCCAATAATACCCTAATCTCATGATTTAAGGAACTAGCATGGCATTCATGTGTGGGCCACACTCTCCGTCATGGACTTATTCCATAACTCTTTTTGTAGTTGTCGAGTCTATGCATCGCAGAAGAATGTTTTGTGCGGTCTTTTTGTACAACTGTCCATCACTGGTTCTAATGAACTGAGCGGCTAGCATTCGAATAGCGCGCTTTCCGCGGTTGTCTATGTCAGGTGGATACTCTCTTGATTCTTTAAATTTCAAAATGGCTTGATACCAAGGTTCAGCCTCGGTTTCTTCTGCATCTCCGATTATATTAACGTAAGCTGGTGATGACCTTCGTTCGACACATATTAGCATAGTATCCATATGATCATGCATGTTGATCAGAGCAGCTAGCTTTGATAGTGCATCTGCAAACTGGTTTTCGTCTCTTGGGAAGTGCACATATTTGACATCAGCGAACAACTTTTCTAGTTCCTCTATCTTTGCTTGGTACGGAGCCAGGCTATCACTTCGGATTTTCCATGTCCCGGCCACTTGATTGATTACTAGTGACGAGTCCCCATGTACTATAAGCTTTTCGATACCTAACTCGAGAGAAATGTGTAGGCCGAGTAGGCATGCTTCGTATTCGGCCGCGTTATTGGTAACATTAAAGTCCAACTTGATCGAAATGGGAACATGTTCACCTTCTGGCGAAATGAGTAGAACTTCTATCCCGTATCCCCTCTAGTTCGATGCTCCATCAAAATAGAGGTCCCACGTATCGTTGTCTATATGAACGATATCTTCATCGGGGAATGACCACGTATCTACGACCTCAGTTTCTTCTATCGGGTTATCAGCCAGGAAGTCTGCAACCGCCCTTCCCTTTATCACCTTTAGCGGTACATATTTTAGATCGAACTCGGAAAGCATTAAAGTCCATCTCGACATTCTGCCGTTTAAGACTGGTTTTTCAAACAAGTATTTTATTGGGTCCATCTTTGAGTGGACGCAGACACTATGACTAAGCATGTAGTGTCGTAACTTCTTTGTCGCCCAAACTAAAGCCAAGCATGTCTTCTCGAGCTGAGTATACTTGATTTCGTATTCTAAGAACTTTTTACTAATGTAGTAAATTGCTCTTTCCTTTTTATCGACTGTCTGGGCCAGCATTGCACCCATTGCAGTATCTGTAACTGTAAGATACAACAAAAGTGGTAACCCGGCCGTTGGCGGGCTGAGCACGGGAGGGGAAGATAGTACTTCTTTGATTTTGTCGAAAGCAGCTTGACAGTGATCATCCCATATGATATGTTCCTCGACTTTCAACTTCTTAAAAATTGGCCCGCATATCATAGTTAACCTTGCCACGAACCGACTTATGTATTGAATTCTTCCAAGGAAACCTCGAATTTCGTTCTCAGTTCTCGGGTGAGGCATTTCCATTATGGCCTTGATTTTTGACGGGTCGACCTCGATGCCACGGTGGCTAACGATGTGACCCAACAGTTTGCCGGATGTGACTCCGAATGCGCACTTTTGTGGGTTCAACCTCATGTTATACTTGCGCAATCGTTCAAAGAATTTGCGTAGTGCGCCAAGGTGGCTGCTACGCTCTTTTGATTTAACAATCATGTCGTCGACATAGACCTCGACTTCCTTGTGCATCATATCATGTAACAGGGTTGTCTCAGTCCTTTGGTATATAGCCCCTGCGTTTATTAACCCAAAAGGCATTACTGTGTAACAATAGGTTCCCCATTGCGTTCTGAACGCGGTCTTATGCATGTCTTCTTTTGCCATCATTATCTGATTATAACCGGCGTATCCATCCATAAAGGACAGTAATGCGTGATTCGCCGTGTTGTCAACCAAGATGTCGATGTGAGGTAATGGGAAATCGTCCTTCGGACTTGCTTTGTTTAAATCCCGGAAGTCGACACAAACCCGAACTTTACCATCTTTCTTTGGCACCGGTACAACGTTAGCCACCTAATCTGAGTATTCTGACACCTTGATAAACCCAGCTTTGAGTTGCTTGTCAATTTCTTCCTTGACTTTCAAAGACCAATCTATGTGCATTTTGCGTAGTTTCTGCTTGACTGGCTTGTATCCCGGCTTGATTATAATCCTATGTTCAGCAATTTCCCTGTCAATACCTGGCATGTCCTTGTAGGACCATCCAAAAACATCCTTGAACTCATGCAACAAACTAATGAACCCTTGTCTCTTGGTGGGACTTAAAGTAGTTCCCATCTTAAGTTCCTGTGGTTCTAAGGTTGTACCTACATTGACAGTTTCGGTATCTTCGGTTACCGACGTTTTCTGTTCATACTCCTCCAACGCTTTTATCAACTGTAGAGGTGGTTCTATTTCTTCTTCTTCTTCTTCTACTTCTTCTTCAACAAACTGCTCGTCCTCGACCTCAGTCTCAATGTCATTATTAAAACAATCATTTTCAATGTTTGAATTGCAATGTAAATGAGACAAGTCGTAAGCAAACTGGTTCATATTATTATTGATTTGAAATTGCGCGAAATGTGCTAACATTTGAGCCAACTGGTCGGAGCTCAGTGGCGAGATAGAGGTATTCAGAACAGGCCCCGGAATACCACTACTAGGGAAGGGTGCATAGGAAGGGAAAGCTAGGGGAGGGGTATTTTCAACACACTTGACTCTTTAGACTCAATATTAGGACCTAACTCAGACTCAGACTCAGACTCAGATTCAGACTCATTATCGGAAGCATCATCTGGCTTGAACATTTCTCCTTCCCCCATTGTCAACTTGAAAAGGAGTCCCTTATTGTCAGTTCACTTGATTGTTTTCCGCCATCCCGTGCTAGTCCTAAGAGGATCTACATCGGTGATGAGGGTAGATGGGTCGAACCGTTCGCTTCTCAGGTTCATGCTTACCAAATCTTCGTTTGGTATAGGTGATTTCTTCTCCTCTCTGAAAAGAAGACTCATGGCTTTCTCGTCACTTATTGGGGCCGGTTTAGTCCTTACTGGACTCACAGTTAGAATATCTTCAGGGATGTAGTAGCAATATTGGAATACTTCGATTCCTGGGACCATAAGGTTTTTCTTTGAGTCAAAGATAGGTTCGGGGAAGTCCATGCAGAGAAGTTCTTCCCCGGCTCTCACGAAGTGACCGTTTAAGGTTAGGTGACACGGTTCCATTTTAATATCTCGATCTTCGATTGATCTTCCCCTTTTTTCCAGCAGATCTTTCTCAGTGGGCTCATATCCAAGCCCGAAAGTTACTCCCTTGGCTACTGGTGGCTTCAAATTGAATGTATCCTCCTTTCTAGGATATAAAGAGAAACCGAAATACTTCCCAGTCTTGAGAATCACTTCGCAGGCATGACTTCCCGTGTACAGAACCATATTCTCTGCTTCGGGGTTTAGCTCGATCATGTTAACAATCTCGAAACCACACGAGTCATTGGCAACTTCGACCCTTACCTCAGAGGTAATGTCCCCTCCTGCTACCATAATTAGCGTGGTGTCAATGGTGACGGTTTTGCCATTGAGTGGGATCTCGATTTTTCGATGCAGCGTTGATGTTACGGCCCTTGTAGCATGAATCCAAGGCCTTCCTAGAAACAAGTTGAAGGATGAGCAAACGTCAATTACCTGGCAACTTATTTTCTTTTCCACTTCTCCAGTCTGTATTACTAGATCGACGAGTCCACTTACTCGACGCACAGTGCCATCGAATGCCCGAACTGTCTATGTAGTGGGAATGAAGTCATTTTTATCCAGGCCCAGAATATGCGCTGTTTTCAAAGGGAGTACATTGACAGCTGATCCGCCGTCAACCAAGGTCATGGGAATATGCTTGTTGAGACACACGGTAGCAACATTGAGGGCCAGGTTATGTCAGGGCCCGAATGGTGGCATATCTTCGTCGGGAAATGTCACGGCATTGGTAATCTGTAGCTGATTCTGGGCAATGTGAGTGACCATGTCAGCAGGAGTAGTACTTGACGACACGGTCATGTTCATCAATGCTTGCAACAAAGCTTGGCGATGTTCGAAAGAGCTCAAGATAAGTTGCCAGATAGACACGTCAGCCTTAGTCTTTCGGAGTTGTTTGATGAGAGAAGTCTCGGAGGTCGACCCTTCACCAAGAACTTTGACCACTGCTAGCTCTTTGAGAGATGTCTTGTTCAGGATATCTTTAGCTTTCTCCACGCGATACGGGCGCCCTGATCTAGTCAAATAGTTTGACTCTAGGGCATCTTGCCTCACCTTCAAGATTTCTTCTTGGGTGTGAGGAATTACCGCACCCTTGATGAGGTAAAAATCATCTTCGTCATCGGCCCAAATGCCATTAACTTCACTACCGCTTCGGAGTATGTAAGGAGTACAGTCGACAGCGAAACCCCTGAACATAATTTCATTTTTCGGGCTTGGTAAGAACTTGGAGAAATTCACAAATATTCTTCCAACGAAGACCCCTTTTAAACGACATGGGCGAATCAAATGAGAGTAGTCGACACTATTTTCGATAGAGACAAAGTTAGTGTGGTCACCAAAGGGATTGGTGACGTTGTTGGGCTTTATGGCTGGGATTCTGAGCGTTCCGTTCTTAATCATGTCTTGAATTTCGTGCTTTAGTCTAAAGCACCTTTCAGTATCGTGTCCCTTCCCTTGATGGAAGGCACAGTAGGCATTCGGTTTGTACCATTTGCCTTGTTGTTCAGCAGGTGGATCCGGAGTTGGATCGATGGGCTTCAGCTTTCCCTGGGCTATGAGCCTTTGGAGAGCATATGCATAAGGGCACCCGATATCGGTGAATGCCCTCGGAGCTTGGCGCGGAGGCCTTTTTTTACTGCCCATCTAAGAGATTGACAGTTTCAACAAAGTGGGACGTTGCTGGTGCTTTTGTCTTAGATAACGAGGCCCCTTGGTATCCTTTTGGCTTTTCAGCTTCTGCCATTCGGACGTCATCTTCTACCTTTATCCCGATTCTTATCAATTCTTTGAAAGAGCCAAAATTCTGGTATTTCAGTGCATTACGGTAAACAGGTCGTAGATTCTTTATGAACTTATCTACCATTTCAACTTCATCGGGCTTCTTGGCTAATTTCACGCTTTCAGCGCGCCATCTTGCAAGGAACTCAGTAAAGCCTTCCTTTTCTTTCTGCGTCATAACCTCTAGCGTTCTTATATTGGTCCGAATCTCGACATTGTCAGCATAGTGCTTACAAAACTCCAACGTGATATCTTCGAAAGTAAGGAAGTTCTTAAGGTCCAGATTGTAGAACCACGCCTTCGGGGTGTTCATCCAGAGATTGAGCGAAAATTTCAGAGAGCATGACTGCAGGGTACTCCCTTCAGTGCTAAGTACCCCTTATAGGCCTTAAAATGGTGGACTGGATCTTCTGTGCCCTTAAACTTTTGGATATCAGTGAGTACCATATTTGTGGGCAACTTATCCTGAACTGGGGCATAGGCCCTAGCATTTTCGTAGTGGATGTTCTTCCCCTGGGAGAGTTTCAGACGGCCCTCAATGAACTTGAACCGTTTCTCCAGATCAGTCAGAGGTGGGGTAGATGAAGAGGAATCTTCACCAAGCTTTGATTCGATCATAGCCATTCTGGCCCTCATGAGGTTCACAGCCTCAGTGAGTTTGTTAACAGCGTCTTTCATTGCTTGAAGTCGGGTTTTTGGCGGCCTTTCTACAAGAAAACCCTGAACTGAGTCAATATTTAAATGTAAGAGCCCCTGCACACTTAAGGACACGACACCAACTTGACTCAAACAAAGACTCGACTTAAGACTGAGCTAACCAAATGGTTCGACTCACGGTTGGATTTAGACCTCGATTCATTTTAGACTCGACAAAACGACATGACCCAAGCCATCATAACTCGATTCTAAACTGGACTCGGTGTGACTAAACCCTTGATTGGACCAATATAGTCCTTAGGTTCAAATGAAACGTCCACAATGGCTTAGCTTGGACGTTTCTGTGGACTATCCTAGACCAAAAGGTAGACCAACATGACTTGAATCCCAACAGGTGAGCTTGGGTGACCCAACAAGGTCATGTTCTCGACACTTGGGACAAAACACGCCTAGCCCAACACGGACACGGCTCGACGCACTTCATGCTCGGTCAAGGTTCGAGAAACATTTTTGGATTGATTTTGATACACGAAGAATTGATTTGAAAATGAGATTTGAAATGGGCAGCATGCCAGCTATAAAAGCTCATTTTGGGCCAAAAAAAGTCGAGTCCTATTTGGGCAGCATTCCGGGTTTTTAAAACCAAACTATTTTGAAAGTGAGTTGTTCAAAAGTTAGGCTTTGAAATTGATATGGAAAATCTGAAGAGACTCGGGAAATTCACATGGCACATTCTCATTCTCATGTTATAAGGATGTATGCTCCTAGACATTTCTAAGTCTCGGCAAGCCTTCTATAAGAAGGTCTATACCCTCCATCCTTTCGGGTCTAATAGGACAAGGGCCTTTAGGTAGAGTACCTAGAAGAGCACACTAACCCTCAAGAACCACGAAGAGGCGGAGCGGAAGCAAGCAATGTGCAAGCACCTGGCATAGTGGGACATCGCCCCCCACGCGTCACAAAGAAGCGCTGGGACGGCCCGGGAAAAGTCCTTAAGGGTTTATGCATGAATCGTAGCACTACGAGTAATGTTTTACTTTCCAATACTTTGTTTTCAAGTTTCACCTCGGAGGAAAAGACCCTAGAAACAAAGTGTAACTAGTCCTCGTTTCCCCAGCAGAGTCACCAAACTGTGGACAACGCCCGCGGGAACTGCGTCCGCGGGATCCACAGGGGGCATTATCGACTCGAGGTTCCTTCGAATCGAATTAAGACAAATTAGAGTCGCCACCAAGTTTTATGGGAACTTGGAACCATTCAAGTAAACTTTACACCTTTCATCGAAAAGCATAAAGCCAATCGACTACGAGTGATTAAAGATAAAGACTTGTACCCTATATCACTCGATTTGAATGACTCTCGTAATCCAATGGTATTTAGACGGATCCACAAACCATAGATCTTGAGTAAGGGGTGAGGGTACGTTTTAGGAAGCCCATAAGGACACCTAACCCCGCCCGTCGATGACGGCCTCTACTAAGTCAAGTGTCGGATTTCAAACAAGGTCGTAGCTACTACGATATTATGATATGCAAACATCGTTTTAAAACCCTAACATGTGAGGTTTCTATGTCGATTTAGATGCAACTAAACTAACTTTGTCAAAGTTGTAATTTAGCATATGGGTTGATTGATCTAACAACACATAAACAAAACAAACAAGGCTTTATGGGAATGGGGGAGCCGTTGGGATCTACCCTGTTACAACCCAGGTATTTCATGACGACACAACAACAAATAAAAGATACAAGTCGAACTAAATACAATTGCTATATACGACACCATACACGACACCCTACATGGCTAATTCGGCCTAGGAAAACGTGCACAAGGGGTGGCCCACGGTTTACATAACTCACGGCCTTGGGTCACTCCTCGTAATGCGTGCTTTTGCTTAATCTCATCGAAGTAGACATTAGGTCACACACCAAAGCATGCATTAGCATAAATCGGGCCACGTCGTTTTAAACAACATGCGATTTACAACGCTCTTACATGAATTGGAGCACAACCATCTAACCAAACAAGACTAAGGTTTTTTAGAAATCATTTGACTCGATAAAGGAAAACTAATTACGAACAAATTACAAAACACGACTCGATAAACAAAAAGTAATTACAAGATACGAAACAATGAGATAAAGATAAAATGAACGAGAAAAGGACTACAAAATACACGGCCAAACACAACCTACACATCCTAGCCTACCCTAATCCTTGGGTTAGATTCATTAGGTTAGATATATTTGCAAAGCGATACTGGATATACATTAGAACTCGATGATAAAAGAGGTCAGAAGGCTTCGCCTAAACCGAGTGCTCTACACGGCCTAAAGGGTCGAATTAGGTCAAGTTCGCTAGTTAAATTAACTCGTCGAGTGTTAATAAGAAGGTGCTAATCATGCACTCTTATAATAGCGAGAAATCATGTGAAAAGAGAGATGTATTCAATTAGGTTATAGAATTGTTAACCGATTTTAAAGTTTGTGTCGAAGCACCCTAACATGTCTAATTAGGTTATTAAATCGATCTAATGTCGTCTAATTGAGTCATATGTTAACAATCAGAGGTCGAACTAACATGGAAAGGGTCCTAGGGCAGGCCGAATGGAGCGAAATAAGCGAGGGGTCAAAAGCGAGGAACAAAGTTAAAACTCGTTTTATTAATGCCCTACCTTGAACACGAGGATATGTAAATGAGAAGGGGGATACGACCGACCAATCTGGCGGATTTCTTTCCTAACGCAAGTCAACGCGGGTGTTCATGGTGGTACTTTAACTCGTACTCGGACAAAACTTGTTTCATAGTTAACGATATCAAACGATGCATAACGATAAGCAATATACAAAACAAACATAAAAGAACAAACATAAAAGAACGAAATAAAAGGGAGAAGAGGAGTATTAGATGCACCCTCAACCTACATGTATCTTGGACACCGTCTTGGGTCATAATCGATCGTATATTTTATCTCGAGAGGCCGTCGTCGACGAAGGAACAAAGCAACAACACGTTTTTTGGTAAATCTAGACAGCAACTTTCAAACTACAATTTCTCACTCGTTTCTTGGTGAAAATTAGATTTAAAATATGTTTTGAAAACTAGAAAGATAGAAGAACAATTATCTTAAAACAAACCACGCTCGTTCTGAGTTATTGGGCATGAAAAACGAGCACAAACAGAACTGGAGAGACAGGAAATGCCGCGAAAATAGAGTGTATGACACTCTGTTTTTCGAGGGGATTCGTGTACTCTCAAGCTCAATTTGGCTCGTGAATCTTTGTCTAAGATATAGATGGATGTTATATGGTTAATTAGGAACAAGAAACTCGAATTTTAATGGACATTTGAAGGGGAAACGAATGGTATTTCGAGAGAGACACCAACTGTTTCTCAGTTTGGTTGTCTCGGTTTTGTCGAGTGTTTTGAGAGGCAATTAAGGTTTGTTTGTGGAGATTAGTGCTTTTTAGTGATGGTATTATGTATGGAGAACGTAGAGGAATGAAAGTATGGCAGAGGGGAGGTATTTATAGGGAGTTAAAGTAGGGTAAAAGAGAGCAACAAGCAGTCGGGCTGCTCTGTTTCGCTGCTGCTGTCCAGCAGCTTTCGTGAGCTCGTGTAGGGTTTAGGAGGGGTGTTTATTGGTGGTTAAGCTAGGGTAATATGGGTAGGATACTAGGGTATGGATTAGAGTTAATGGGCACGGGTTTAAGTGGCGTTTGGAGCGGGTTTGGGGCTTGGTAATGCTGAACACGGGAAAGGGTATGGACTGGTTGTGTGGGCTGTTTGGGGCTCAAAAATAAGGAGGTAAAGACGCGGGTTTGCGTGGGGTTAGCGCCTGGTTATGAGAGTGAGTGATGGGTTGGATTATGGGTCAGGAGTTGGTTCGAGTTTGCTTTGAAAATCGTGCCCAAATCAAGTTGAAAACGAGCTCAAGATCGCGTATAAAGCCGTCGTAAAAAAAATCGAGTTCTTCAAATACGGTTTATATACGATATAAATTGATTTTTCAAATTAAATAACATAAGAATGATTTTTCAAATCAAATATCTATTTTATTTTCCATAAAATAAATTTAAGCAAATAAATTCAAATTAAAACAATAAATTGAATTCACTTTAAAAAACATTAATTTAAATATCATTTAAATTAATAAAATACTTCATCGACTACGCCCATTCTACGCCGTAAAACGAGCTCCAAATAATGACAATGACAACTAATGAATACATGTGTCCTATCATCATCGGGTGTTTGTCGGGTTCTCCATAAATTCCAATATCGACGGATACGGGTATCTACAATCACGCTGCTGGCCTAGATCAGTTCATCTATATCTACCCCGACCGAGTACTTTGTTAATTCGGCCGCCGACAGACTGTTCCAGCCGTTGAAGATGCTCGTGGGCCAATCTTAGATGTTACCCACTCTAAGTGTCAAGCCTGGCTCCAGGCTTGGAATGGTAGGACTATTTGGCATATGATAGATCCACGAGAAACAACATGGGTTTCTCCCTTTTATCTGAAATGGGCTACTGAAGCAACTTTTAAAGTTAGAAGAAAACTGTAAAAGGACGATGTTGTAGATTGGAAGTATCACCAAGACATGTTGTTTAACCAATCTTACTTCAAAGAAATATTCTCAACCCTTTCTGAGTCCGGACCTGAGACCGACAAGAACTCTAGGACTGACCCTAAGACTCTAAGTGTTTGGTAAAGGTTGGGTTCGACGGCTAGCAATGGGCCGTCTTTGGCTGACAGGCTTGGTCCTCGATCGAGTGTGAAAGACCGACTGGGCCAGCGTGAAGAAGACGGGACTCCTTCGAAGAAACGGGCTAGGGTGATGATGGGTGAGACATCGTCTTGACGTGATATGCCTCGTGACCCGGATTCGGCTTAGGCTAGGACTTAGCTTAGCTGTTTCTACTATCTATTATCTTCTATTACGTTGGTTGCTTTCCTTCTACTTGTGTGTGATGGGAATAGCCCAAAATAAACTTTGTAATGAGTTTCGCTCGGAAATCAAGAATAAATAAAAAACTACTATTTATTATAAATTCCAATTTCTGCATAAAAATTCGTTTTTGTATTACAAATTTTCCGGTTGTACTCTTTTAAAGAGTTGCCTACGTATCTGTTTTGTAACAGAATCAAAACGGGTTCGTAGTTCTCCCGTTGAAAAGATTTCATGCAGTGTCAAAAAATGTCAACAACTTATGACTTATTCTAAGCACAAAGTAATTCGAATATTATTTCAAAACATTTGGGAATGAGGCCTTTCAAGGGTAGTACTTCTTCAAATGATCCAAATTCGTAGGATTTGCAAAGTCATTTTTATCCAGATCTGTCAACCAAACGGCACCTCCCAACAAAATCTTCTTTACCAAATATGGGCCTGCCCAATTTGGCTTGAATTTACCCCTTGGGTCCAGTAGTAGTAGAGCGCAAACTGATTTTAGAACCAAATCTCCTTCCTTGATTCCTCGTGGTTTCACCTTCTTGTTAAAAGCTCTCTCTATCCTCTTCTGGTACAGTTGGACATGATACAACGCATTCAAACGACGCTCATCGAGCATCACTAAAGAGTCATATAAGGCTTGAACCCAATCCGCTTCGGGAACTTGACTTTCCAGCAAGTTTCTTAAAGACGGTACTTCCAATTCGACTGGTTGAAGTGCCTCCATTCTATAAACCAAGTAGTAGGGATTTGCTCCCATGGCTGTTCTAATTGAGGTATGGTACCCCCAAAAGGTATGTTACAGGCCATTCACAGTAATTATCCGACATCTTTCTCAAAATGGCAGCAACCGTTCTGTTAGCAGCCTCTACCGCACCGTTTGTCTGTGGTCGATAAGGCGATGACTTGTGGTGCTTAATCTTATACTTCTGAAGTATAGTTTCAGTTTCAGCTTGAAAATGAGTCCCTGATCACTGATGAACTCATATGGTACTCCATATCGACAAATGATTTCATTCTGAAAGAATTTTGCCACTTGCTTCGCCTTGAGTTCTCTATAAGACTTAGCTTCTACCCATTTCGTGAAGTAGTCAATTGCAACAAGGATAAAGAAATGTCCACCCGTTCCGGATGGGTTTACCTTTCCAATAATATCGATCCCTCGGGTTGAAAATGGCTAGGGTGACCTTATGGTATACAACATAGAGGGCGGTACATGTTGAACATTTGCAAAAATCTGGCAATTATGGCAATGCCTGACATATCTGTGACAATCTGTCTCCATGGTAGTCTAATAGTAACCCAACCTCATGATTTTTCAAACCAACATGTGCGCATTCATATGTGGCCCACACTCTCCGTCATGGACTTCTTCCATAAATTTCTCGACGGTCAATTTATCAAGACATTGCAACAAAACACCTTGGGTCGTTCTTTTGTATAACTGCCCATCATCAGTCTTAAAAAATTGGGATACCAGCATTCTTAAGACACGCTTTCCTCATACATCAAGATCGTTATGGCATTCTCCCGTTTCTTTGTACCTTAGAATAGCCATATACCAAGGCTCGGCTTCACTTTCTTCGGTATCTTCAATTGCATTCACATAAGAGGGTGACGATCTCCATTCGACAAAAATTGGCATACGGTCCATATGCTCGGAAATATTGATTTACGTGGCCAGTTTTGATAGTGCATTTGTAAATTGATTTTCATCTTTCACAACATGAACAAATTTGACATCATCGAAGTATCATTTTAATTCTTCGATCCTTGCTTGGTATGGGGCCAAACTATCACTTTTGATTTTCTACGACCAAACTACTTCATTGATCACGAGAGAGGATTACCCGTGTACCAAAAGCTTCTTCACGCCCAAATCGAGCGCACTATGCAAGCCCAACAAACATGCCTCATATTCCGCGACATTATTCGTCACGTTAAGTCCAATTTGATTGAAACTGGAACATGTTCACCCTTCGGAGAGATTAGGAGAATTCCGACCCCGTATCCCATATAATTCGCTGCTCCATCAAAGTGCAGGTCCCACACATCATTTTCTATATGAATCACGTCTTCGTTGGAAAATGACCAAGTATCCACTATCTCAACTTCTTCGATTGGGTAGTCAGCAAGGAAATCGGCTACTACCCTTCCCTAACTGCTTTTAAGGGTACGTATTTGAGATCAAACTCGGATAACATAAGAGTCCTCCTCGACATTCTACCATTAAGCACCGGTATTTCAAACAGGTACTTGATTGGATCCATCTTTGAATAGACACTCACACTGTAACTGAGCATATAGTGTCTTAAATTCTTGGTTGCCCAGACTAGGGCCAAACGCGTCTTTTTTAAAGGTGTGTACTTCACTTCATATTCTAAGAACTTTTACTAATGTAGTAAATAGCCCTTTCTTCTTTGTCGATGGTTTGGGCTAGCATAGCCCCCATTGTGGTATCTGTTACAGTTAGATACAACGATAAAGGTAGCCCAGATACAGTTGGGCTCAAAACTGGCGGTATGGATATAACTTCCTTGACTTTGTTAAATGCAGCTTGACATTGATCATCCCATATTTCATGTTCCTCGGCCCCCAATTTCTTAAGGATCGGCTCGTATATCATCGTTAACTTATCAACAAATCGGCTTATGTACTGTACATGGCCTAGAAAACTTTGGATTTGCTTCTCGGTCTCGGGATGAGGCATTTCCATGATGGCTTTAATCTTTGACGGGTCAACTTCGATGCCACGGTGGCTAACGATGTAGCCCAAAAGTTTGCCAGAAGTAACTTAAAATGCGCATTTCTGCATGTTCAGTCTCATCTTGTATTTTCGTAACTTCTCAAAAAACTTTCTCAAAGCTTCGAGATGATCACTACACTCTTTTGACTTCACGATCATGTCATCGACATAAAGTTCCAGTTCTTTGTGCATCATGTCATGTAGCAATGTCGTTGCTGTTCTTTGATATGTCGCCTTGGCATTTATCAAACCGAGGGGCATCACCGTGTAACAATAGGTACCCCATTATGAGGTAAAGGCTGTTTTGTGCATATCTTCTTCGGCCATCTTTATCTGATTGTAGCGAGGATACCCATCCATAAAAGATAAGAGGGAATGATTGGCGGTATTGTCTACCAAGATATCAATGTGAGGTAGAGGTAAATCATCCTTCGGACTTGCCTTGTTCTAGTCACGAAAATCTACGCAAACCCAAACTTTCCCATCTTTCTTCGGCACTGGAACTACGTTAGCAATCCAATCTGAGTATTCCGACACTTTGATAAACCCGGCTTTGAATTATTTGTCAATTTATTCTTTGACTTTTAAGGACCACTCGGTTCGCATTCTGCGTAGCTTCTGTTTCACTAGCTTAAAACCCGATTTAATTGGGATTCTATGTTCCGCGATTTCCCTATCGATTCCCGACGTATGAATTGGATGAAAATCATGTTGTATGTTTATGATGTGGCATTTTGATAATATGAAGTAGATCGTTTTATTGATTAGATAACGAGTTGCGTACATATACATGCGTAGTATGGTTAATTTTATTGAAATTATAAAAGTTGTATATTATGTTGGGATGTAAGATGAACATGCGGGTAGTGTATACGAGTCTTCATGACTCGATCAAGTGGGGGCACTCGATCGAGTAGGTGAGGTACACGATCGAGTGGGTGTGACTCGGTCGAGTAGATAGTTTAATTTTTTTCTGGGCAGAATCGTGTTTTTGGGTACTCGATCGAGTATATAGGGGCACTCGATCGAGTAGGGGTCGCTCAATCGAGTGGCATGTCAGCTCGGTCGAGTAATTTTTGAGCAGAGGTCTGATTAAGTTATGGAGTCGAGGCACTCGATCGAGTAGCCTCAACTCGATCGAGTGGGTTCTGGTACTCATCGAGTAGAGTTTGTGCAGGTTATATACGTGTTCTGGGTTATAGTATGCGTGTTTATATTTACCTTTTCTTATATAGTTACAAGATGCCGCCAAAGAGAAACGCCCTTTATGCTAGAGCTAAGAGTATCTTAGTCAATGACATCGTAAAGATGTTGGAGCACCAAGATGCTCTAACGGAAGCTTTGAAGGGAGTAGGAAAAGATAAGGAGGTTGATCATTCAAAGATCAGCATTCATATATCCAGGTTTAGTCCTAAAGAGTGTAAGGGAACGGGGGCGCCAATTCTTCTGGATAATTGGCACAGAGAGATGGAGAATATCCTGGAGTTCGTGCATTGCCCGGATGAGTTGAAAGTAGAACAAGCTGCGTTCTACTTAAGGGAAGCGGCAGGTGAGTGGTGGGATAAGGTCAAGGTGAGTGCTAGGGATATGTACATGAAGCAGGGACTACATGCTATACCTTGGGATGAGTTCAGGAAAGCCATGAGGCGAGAGTTCGTACCGGAACATGTGAGGGGTAAGCTGAGAGAGGAGTTCGATGAGTTTAAGATGACATCTAATATGACGGTGGCTGAGTACTACCGTAAGTTTAATGAGAAGTCTAGGTACGCTGAGGATATGCGGCTGAGTTTGGAGAACCTAGCTTTGAGGTTTCGGAAGGGGTTGACCCCCAAGATAATGGAGAAGCTACCTGTGGGAGTCCTTACAGATGTTAAGGAGGTTTATGAGAGAGCTGGGAGGGCTGAGAGGTTGGTGGAGATGACCTAAGAGAGAGGTGCTGAGAAAAGAAAGGATGAGAGTGAGGGTGGTGGTCAATTCAATTATAATAAGGGCAATCACACACAGGCAAGAGCATATTTATGTGGTTCGGGGTTTAGTGTTGGGCCTTCCTATGGGCGTGGCCGTGGGAGTGGTAGCAGTAGCTGGGGAATGACCTGTTTTAACTGTGGCGGTGTAGGCCACAAGAGACATGAGTGCACCAGTGCGGTGAGTGGGGGTTTCCAAAGGCCAGGACAGGGAAGCTTTTCACAGGGTCGTGCACAGAGTTATGCGAGCAACAAACGAGCTGGGTCATGGAACAACAAGGGAGGTCAGAGCAACAACGGTGGAGGTAACCGCAACTGTGGGGGTAACCGCAACGGCAGTAATTCTTATCAGAAGCCAGCTACGAACACCAATAACAACCAGGGGTCGGGTGCTAAGCCGACTACCTCAGGCTAGTACTGTCCAGGGGAGGTGGGCAGAAGACCAGTGGAAAGCTGTTTATGATGGAGAAGAAAGCAGCTGTGGACGACGCTCATGTTATCACTGGTACTTTTCTTGTTGTGTTTATACCTTTGTCTTGTTTGATTCGGGGCGTCACAGTCGTTTGTATCTTCGAGTCATGCTAAAAGGTTGGGTCTGAGAGAGGATGAGTTTGTAACAGAGAAAGTTTTCATACCTTCAGGTGAGTCTGTATCATGTGGAAGGTTGTATAGAGGTGTATCCATGATAGTTGGGCAAGTTGATCTACCTGTAGACTTGCTAGAGTTTCCTTTAAAGGGCTTTAAGATGATAGTCGGGATGGATTGGTTAGGAAAGTACAAAGCTAAGATAGATTGTCATCAAAAGAAACTTTCTCTGAGAGGTCTTAAGGGCAATAGTGTGTCTTATCGTGGGTTTGTTGTCAAACCCAAAGTTAAGTTGATTGCAGCTGTGACCTTGAAGTTTTATCTGAGGAAGGGGTGCCCGTTGATCTTCTGCCATGTGAGAGATGACAGGATGGAGAGTCCGAAAGTTGAGCAGATACCAGTTGTGGGGGAATTTCCATATGTCTTTCCACAGGATATTCCGGGGTTGCCACCGAAGAGGGAGACAGATTTCAGTGTTTAGCTGAAACCGGGGACGGGGCCAATCTCTAAGGCATCGTACCGGATGGGTCCTAAGGAGTTGGAGGAGCTCAAGAAGAAATTAGATGATCTGATTGAGAGGGGATACATTAGACCTAGTGTATCACCGTGGGGAGCGCCAGTTCTGTTTGTGAAAAAGAAAGATGGGAGTTTGAGGTTGTGCATAGATTACAGGGAGCTGAACAGGGTGACGGTGAAGAACAAGTTTCCTTTGCCAAGGATAGATGACCTGTTTCATCAGTTGAGTGGTGGAGCAGCCTTTTCTAAGATTTATTTGAGGTCGGGGTACCATCAGGTGAAGATTAGAGAGGAGGACATACCAAATACAGCTTTCACGTCGAGGTATGGCCATTATGAGTATGTAGTGATGCCGTTTGGGTTATCTAATGCACCAACTATGTTTATGGATTTGATAAACAGAGTCTTCAGTCAGTTTTTGGACAAGGTTGTGGTAGTTTTCATAGATGACATCTTAGTCTTTTCTAAAACTAAGGAGGAGAACGAGGAGCATCTGAGGATTGTGTTGCAGACCTTGAGAGAGCATGAGTCTTATGCAAAGTTGTCCAAGTGTGAATTCTGGTTGGAGAAAGTTGCTTTTCTGGGGCATGTGATTTCTAAGGAAGAGGTAGATGTGGATCCTGCAAAGATTGAGGTAGTTAGCAAGTGGGAAGCACCAAAGAATGTAGCTGAGATCAGGAGTTTCTTGGGTTTAGATGGGTATTATCGACGGTTTGTGAAAGATTTCTCCAAGATTGCTAGACCTATGACAGCTTTGATGAGGAAAGAGAACAGGTTTCGTTGGGATGAGAGTTGTGAAACGGCGTTCCAAACATTAAAGGAGTGTTTGACCACAGCTCCAATCTTAGCATTGCCTGGAAGGAGTGAGAACTTTGAAGTGTATACAGACGCTTCAAAGAATGGGTTGGGATGTGTGTTGATGCAGAAGGGTAAAGTGATTGTCTATGCTTCTAGGCAATTGAAGCCTTATGAGAACGATTTGCCTTAGATTTGGGTGCAGTTTTGTTTGCTCTTAAGATTTGGAAACATTACTTATATGGGGCGACCTTTAAGTTATTTTCAGATCACAAGAGTCTCAAGTACATCTTCACTCAAAAGGAGTTGAACATGAGATAGAGGAGGTGGATGGAGTTGATTGGCGATTATGACATGGATATTATCTACCATGAAGGGGAAGCCAATGTAGTTGCAGATGCTTTGAGCAGGAAGAGTGTATATTCTTTCTGCACGGCTATATCGTTGATGAGATTGAGAGATGAGGTTGGGAAGTTTGGGATACATATTATCCAGAAAGGGGATGTCATGGGAGATTTGACAGTGCAGCCTGATCTTTATATTGATATTCGCGGTAAACAGGAGTTAGATCCTAAGATTGTGGAGTAGAGAGCTGGAGTAGAGAAAGGGACAGTGTCCAAATTCTCTATTCATACAGATGGTAGTCTGTGGTTTGATGGGAGGTGGTGCGTCCCTAATGATGAGGAGCTGAAAAAGACAATCATGACAGAGGCTCATTGTACACCATACTCGGTACATCCAGGTGGTGACAAGCTATATAAGGATTTAAAGAAAACTTTCTGGTGGCCTGGGATGAAGAAAGAAACAGCTGAGTTCGTGGCCTGTTGTTTGACATGTCAGAGAGTTAAAGGGGAGCAGCGACGACCACAAGGTAAGATTCAGTATCTTGAGGTACCTGAGTGGAAGTGGGAGTCCATTTCTATGGATTTTATCGTGGGTTTACCAAAGAGTCCGCAGGGTAACAACATGATATTGGTTATAGTGCATCGACTGACCAAGTTAGCTCATTTGTGCCAATGAAAGATACATGGACTAAGGCACAATTAGCTATGGCTTATCGGAAGAATGTGCTGAGATTGGATGGAGTGCCTAAAGATATAGTATCTGACAGAGATTCGAGGTTTATCTCAAGGTTTTGGAAAGAGTTGCAGGAGTCTTTGGGAACTACATTGAAGATGTGTACAGCATTTCATCCTGCGACAGATGGTCAGACAGAGAGGACCATCAAGACTCTTGAGGATATGTTACGAGCTTGTGATGGAATTTAGTGGTAACTGGGAACAGAGGTTAGATTTGATTGAGTTTTCTTATAACAACAGCTATCACACCAGTATTGGCATGGTGCCATTTGAGGCTTTATATGGGAGGAAATGTAGGAGTCCGATTTTTTAGGACGACAGTGCTGAGGCAGTGGTCCTAGGACCAAAGATGGTACATGAGATGGTAGAGCAGATTAAGCTGATCAGGGAGAAGATGAGAGTAGCTCAGGATAGACAAAAGAGTTACGCAGATCTACATAGCCGGGATATAGAGTTCCAGGTTGGGGACTAGGATCTTCTGAAAATGTCTCCAATGCGTGGGGTCATAAGATTTGGTAAGAAGGCAAGCTGAGTCAGAAGTTCATAGGAACTTATGAGATCTTAGACTGGGTTGGAGAGGTTGCTTATCGGTTGGCCTTACCGTCTGGTTTGGATAGGGTACATAATGTGTTTCATGTGTCTCAGCTGCGGAAGTATGTGAGTGATCCATCCCATGTGTTAGAGATGGAGAACATAGAGCTAGATGAGTCCTTGTCTTATCTTGAGGTGCCTAAACAGATTCTTGACCGGAAGGTTAGGAAGACTAGACATGGTGAGACAGCCTTGCTTAAGATCCTTTGTTCTAATCATAAGGTTGAGGAAGCTACATGGGAGGTGGAGGAGGCCATGAGAGAGCGCTATCCTTTTCTTTTTGATCAGGTATGTATGGTTACGGGGACGTAACCTTGTTTCTTTTAGGGGGTAGGAGATGGTCGCGAAGAGTTTTTACAACTTTTTATGTTGCGTTTGACATAGTTAGTACTTGTTTGAGTCGGGTTGAGTTTGGTTGGTACATATGTGTTCGGAGTTTTTATGTTGAGTTTTGTTTTGGTTGTTGTATCGGGAATATGTTAGTATGTTTTTATTTTGTTGTGGTCTTAACTTCGGGGATGAAGTTCTTTTAAGGAGGGAAGACTGTAATACTACGGTTTTATGAGTCTTTAGGTACTCTATCGAGTGGGCCTTACTCTGTCGAGTAAGGGTGTTTTGATTTACGAAACAGTGTTCTGCCTGTAGGGTACTCGATCGAGTAGCCTTGGCACTCGATCGAGTAAGAGTCACTCGATCGAGTACGAGACTTACTCGATCGAGTAAGTCGGGTTACGGGTGTTAATTGATGGGTTTTGTTAATAAAGCGGATTAATATATTATAAGTTTGTCATCTTCCTAAAACACTTTTGCTAAAACCTAATTCACTGTTTAAGAGAGTTCTCAAGTACGTTGCTTTGTTTTTCCGCTTTATTGACAAATTCCGGAGCTAGAGAGGTCGGATTTCGTTGTTCTTTGCATCATAGTAATCCTTGCATCAAGGGTAAGATCCACGTACCATTTTTATAGCATTTGGTTGACTTTGTTTAAACCCTAATTTTGGGAATTGGGGGTTTTTATGATTTGTTGTGTTAGTAGTGATTGTATGATTATGTGAATAGGAGGAGGATTCGTAGAAGAACGATTTTGAGACAGCTGCTAGATCGTCTGCTGTTTGTGTTGCATTCCAGGTAGGGTTTTCCCTACTCAGTATTAGTTACATGACATGTGTGGTGATTGTGTTCTAGTTAGTGATTGTTGATTGATTCAGATGGTTGTGATTTCGTATTATTGATTGATTCAGACGGTTGATGGTTTTGTGTTGTGATTACTGTTTTTAGTCTGTGTTCTTCGGGGTGCGTCCCTGGCTGAGTGGAGTCACTTGCGGGAGTGGCTTCACGCCCATGATTTGCCTTCTGTGGAACCCGTCACATAAGGGATGTGCACATTAATGGACTTGGGTTTATCGCTTGGTGGAGATGAGTGGGGCTTAGGTGGGAACGGCTGCGGTCCCCCACTGGCGGTGTGGAGTACTTGTTGCGATGGGTACTCTGGCAGGTCTACACACTTTATTGTGTAGTCAGTTATGAGGAGATTGATTTTGGAGTTGGGATTGGATGTGACGATTGAGCTGTTTGGTACTTGTTTTATTGTGATTTATGTTGTGTAATTAGTACTGACCCCGTCTTTGTTTTATAAAAATATGGTGATCCATTCGGGGATGGTGAGCAGTTGTTGAGCAGGTTTGATTAGAGGCATTTGGGGCTAGCTGCGATGTGTCACCACGAGCTGATTAGTGTCTTCCGTTGTTGTATTTTAGTAGTTTGATACATTTGGTTTTTGGAGAACATGTACCGTATTTTTATCAGTTTAGTTTTGGAATTGTAATCACTTGAACTTTATTACTATTTAAATTATGTTTCGCTATTGTCATTTGATTATCATTGCCTCGGGAAACCGAGATGGTGACATTCTTATACCTGAGTGGTCATGGTAAGGCACTCGGAATATGGGGGTGTACCCCTTACATGCTTGCTGACTTCTTA
The DNA here is from genome assembly GCF_048544455.1 of Silene latifolia. Taxonomy (NCBI): domain Eukaryota; kingdom Viridiplantae; phylum Streptophyta; class Magnoliopsida; order Caryophyllales; family Caryophyllaceae; genus Silene; species Silene latifolia. The sequence continues at coordinate 54,343,339 of NC_133538.1, forward strand.
AGAGCTCTTTCCAACAACATTACTTATTCCCCATTCTTATTTATTTCCCTTTGAAATTTCTACTTATAATTTACAGAACTAGGTACCCTGATCACAGATTAAGTAGGCCGGATCTTTCCATGGAAAATCCTACTAAAACAGATACATTTCCGTGTTTTGAGTTTATTTTGTGATACATTTTGATAAGTTTGATATGGTCTGATGATAATAGAATAGTTAATTATGTTTAAATGGTAATAAGTTAAAATAGTATTCATGGTACTCAGTTATGTTGATTGTTGTTGAGGCTTTTAGTAGCATTTCTGAGCGAACTTCGGGTCGAAGTTCATTTTAAGGGGGAAAGACTGTAATACCCCGTAATTTCATAAGTATTAACAATAATAATTTATGTAATTCGAATAATTAATTAAAAGGCACTTATTAATAATTATAAATAAGACGATAATTAATAATAAAATAATGAAAGATTCGGGATTGGATGTTGGGCCGTGTATAATAATAATAATAATAATAATAATAATAATAATAATAATAATAATAATAATAATAATAATAATAATAATAATAATAATAATAATAATAATAATAATAATAATAATAATAATAATAATAATAATAATAATAATAATAATAAAAATAATAATAATAATAATAATAATAATAATAATAATAATAATAATAATAATAATAATAATAATAATAATAATAATAATAATAATAATAATAATAATAATAATAATAATAATAATAATAATAATAATAATAATAATAATAATAATAATAACACTAATAATAACACTAATAATAACACTAATAATAACAACACTAATAATAATAACAAGAATAATGATGATGATGATGATGATGATGATGTTTATGATGATGATGATGATGATGATGATGATGATGATGATGATAATGATAATAATAATAATAATAATAATAATAATATTAGAATATTAGAAGACTACATATACCCCGCCCTCTCTTTCCCGTCTAACTCTTCCCGTAAGAACAAACAAAGGAAAAGAGGAGAAGGACAAGAACGAGAGGCTGCGGCTGACATAGCAAGTTATTGATCATCGTCGTCGATTCATACCGTTTTGCTAACCGTCTTGTTTTCCATCGTCCTCCGTCCTAAACCAAATAAGGTAAGCTTCGTTCTCCTATCCTAGAATCATATTTAAAATTTTAATTAGGTCAGAATTTATAGTCGGTTTGACTTTCTAGTTTAATGGATAATATAGGCATCCTCAAGTTATGTATATAACGTAAATTTTATGACCGATTCGTTATCGTTGCGGCGATGCCATATGCTGCCTTGTTTTGGGTTGGGTGTATGCGTGTTTCAGGCTAATGTGTGCAGTGTGTGGTGGTGCTTTTGGAGGTGTAACGAGTGGTGAGTAGCGACTGATGGTGTAGGGCATGATGGTGTATGGGAAGGTGGGATGGCTGGCTAGTTGTTTTAAATGACGGGGCTCCTCCGCACGAAGAGATGTAGGTTAGGCTATGTCGTGGACTTGTGGTTTGGTGTGGTGTAACCGTGAGTCGGGATGGCCAATCACATGTGGCTCAGTTGTTTCTGTTTGGGCCATGTGGTGGTGAATTGGGGTGATGGTGATGCGAGGTAGTATAAGACGATCCCTGGCTATAGTTTTATATGAGCAAGTTTTGATTAATACCATGACGGTATAATGATGACTATGATACTAGTAGGATAACTACTACATATTCAGCAGAAGGGTTATGAGGGCCATACATCACTTTGTCGATCAAATTCAATTTGATGTAGGTCAGATTTTAACTGTAATACCAAGTTGGTTATTGACTTTATGAAAGCATGGACTTAATAAATTTATGACCAATTGACCATTGATGTCATTAACTACGTAATTAATTACTTAATCTATGTAAAGTAATAAATTAGTTAGCTTACCTATTAATTTATATATGTTAATAATTGTAGGATCCGATTTTGTAGAGGATTATTATTAACTTGGCTTGAGCGCTCGGAATTGCGAAAAGGTAGGAATATCCAACTCAACCTTGTGTTATTTCCTTTTATGACGGAGTTATGTCTGAGATATGTTTTATAAAGAATTGTGGTTAAGAGTATTATATTAAATATTGAGATGGATGTCATTGTTATTTATACTGTTGCGATTATTATTGATAAGTCATACGAGTATTGTGATGAGTTGTGCATAGCGGGAGAAACGCTACTGCCAGTTGTGCATAATAAGAGAATTGTTACTGCTAGATGTGCATAGTACGGTGGGTACTACTGCCAGTTGAGCATGGTATGAGAGTACCGCTGCCAGTTGAGTTGAGCATGTCACGATGTTAAGGGGGTTGTGCTACTATCAGCGAAATCATTGAGCTAATTACTGTATGGTTGGATGAGTTGGCAATGAATGGATATCGATTGGTTGTGTTTTATATTGAATAATTATTGTTGTTTAGTTTATTCCTACTCAACCTCGTGGTTGACAGTGTATTCGTGAACACCTGTGATGAACCATAATGGGGAGCAGATTTGACAGGTACTAAAGATTAGCTGACTTGGGAGCATTGGGACGTGGCTCGACTTGGACCATAGTTGCTGTCTAGATCACTTAGTTGACTTATACAACTTTATTTATTTAATTTCCGCTGCGTAGTATATTGTAATGTGATGGTTTAAATTTAATCGGTTGGCAATGTAATAAAACCATTATTTCAATTAAAGTTATTAAAGTACTTTGGTTTGTTTGAATTTGTATCATTTACCTCGGGCAACTGAGATGGTAACAGTCCTATTTATTGGGAATGTCTTGCTAAAGGCTCAAATGGGGGTGTTACAGTTGTCAGTATTGTCTGCTTTGAAACCTTTATCCTCTTCCAGTCGGATGTAGCCAAGAGCCAACGCCTGGACGTCTTAAAAGGTCTGGCAAGGCTTCCTAGTCATCTCATCATAGAAATCACTATCCAGTGGTAGCCCCTGCCTGAAAGCTTCCACAGCTGTTCCAACATCACATCTGGGAATTGATACTTTTTCTTTGTTGAATCTAGTCATGAATGATCTGATTGATTCGCCAGGCTTTTGCTTGATCCTGCACAGATCACTAGAACTCTTTTCAAGTTCCCTGCTGCTGGCGAATTGGTGGTTGAACGAGTTTATCAGGTCAGCAAAGGACTTGATGCTTCCATTTGGTAGATTTATGTACCATTGTAGGGCAGGCCCGTTCAAAGTTGTTCCAAATCCCTTGCACATGCAGACTTGTCGTAGTTCACTAGGTATAGAGGCTGCCAACATTCTTTGTTTGTAGTAGGCTACATGATTTTGTGGGTTTGTAGTTCCATCATAGATTCTCATTGATGGAACCACAAATTTTTTTGGTAGATCTATCCTTGCTATTTCAACCACGAAGGGTGAGAGAGCATAACTCTCTAGATTTGCTTCTTCAATGGGTGTGGGTACTAATAATAATAATAATAATGTTGATGATGATGATGATGATGATGATGATGATGATGATGATGATGATGATGATGATGATGATGATGATGATGATGATGATGATGATGATGATGATGATGATGATGATGATGATGATGATGATGATGATGATGATGATGATGATGATGATGATGATGATGATGATGATGATGATGATGATGATGATGATGATGATGATGATGATGATGATGATGATGATGATGATGATAATAATAATAATAATAATAATAATAATAATAATAATAATAATAATAATAATAATAATAATAATAATAATAATAATAATAATAATAATAATAATAATAATAATAATAATAAGGATTCTCCTAGCTCTGTCACTGAATTTAGACCTATTTCTTGCTGTACAGTCTTTTATAAAACTGTAAGCAAGATTTTAGCAAATAGAATGAAATCTGTGCTTGGGGAGATTGTGGGACCTGAACAGGAGCTTTTATGGATGGGAGAGATCTTTTTTATAATTTAATGCTTGCCCATGAGCTGGCAACCAAGTATAATAGAAGTCTCTCAACTCCCAGGTGTATGCTTAAGGTTGATATTCGGAAGGTGTTGGGCCCAAAATTATCCTGCCTGACCTGACATAAGCCACGCAACAGCCAAAGCCGAGTTCCAAGCAAAAGACATCTGAAACCAGGCATTGATCAAGTATGGACAGACATCAAACGGGAGTTGATGAAAGACAGGCGAAAGATAACCAATAGCCTGAAAGGGAAAAACGCCAGGCTAACATCGAATAAGCATTGCAGGCGACAAACAGGCAGTTTATATATACTCCCTACAAAAAAGGAAGACCAATTCAAGAAGGAAAAGATATAGGGGACAGTTAAAAGCAACGGCTAAATAAGATGGCAACTACCTCCGGGTAAATAGGGCACATGCCCTATTTACCAGGAAACCCTAAACGGCAGAGAGAAAACGGTGAAAACAAGTAAAAATACAAGAGAAGACAAAATTATAAAGGACATTACACACTCTCTCATCCTTACTTACATTTGTGTATTCTTAAGCATTATAATTTCGCCTGTCAGACCTGATATACCAATACTCTGTCAGGCTATCTAAAGTCACAGTAACAATCACTCCTGGCTTGGTGCCCGTGGTTTTTTCCCTTATTCCCAGGGTTTTTCCACGTATAAAATCTTTATGTTATTATTTGTTACCTGTTATTTTACTTAATAATATTAGTCAGGCGAATTGTTTGAGTTAGATTACCCTACATATAAACCCCTAGCAGGGTATTCTTGTTCAGTGAAGTCCCTGTCAAAACAATTGGCGCCCAACTTAAATAGCATTTCTAAAATGCTCTACAATTTGGCACCTGCCTGCCTGACCTAAAAACTAAACTGAGCTCAGTACATAAAAAGGTAAGTACAATGGTGGAATAGACCAGTACTTGTCAAAATAAGCCCCCGACAGCCGAGGGCCATAAGCCCTCCCGACCGCAACCACCCTCATTTTAAAAAAGCCCTCCCGACAGTGCAAATAGAGCCACCATTTCCCCAAAACACAGGAATGAGGGCCATAAGCCCTCCCGACAGGCATTACTCTAACGAAAAATGCCACATGAATGTACAGTACAAATCTAGTCAAGCACAAAGAAGAAAATAAAGAGAAGAAAAGATATATTAATACCTACCCAGAATATACCCTTCCCAGTGCAGAAGAACAACTGTTTACCCAGGAAATACCCAAAACCAACGAAAACCAACAAAAACAAATTCCAAACTGCTTGTCCAGGGAACATCCCCCCTGGATAGGCCAAAACTACACAAAATTCCACAAAAATAACAAAATAAAAAAACAAACTAGCCCGCCTTGGAAGCTGTAGCAGAACCAATTCCCTCATCAGCAGCCTCAGCTTCCTCTTCTTCATCTTCATCTCCCTCCCCATCAAAGATCACTACTCTTTCCCTTGGATGGTGGAGAGTCCACTTCTTCACAAAGACATGTAGTTTACAAAGCTCAAGATAAGTGGTATTGAGATCACCAACTCCCGATCAGGATTCCAAAAGGCCTGACCTCAACAGGCTCCTTCATGGCATCCACACGACCCTTGCCAAAGAAATACAAAGGCAAAGATCTTTGTACCTGGCCCGAACCTCATCCCTCTCTACACCAATTCTTCATTCACCTTTAATCGCTCTTGCATAGCCTCGCTTTTCACCTTCAATTCTTCCCCGGGCAATATCAAACTTGGCCCGACGAGCTTTGAGCATCCCGAGCGATTTCACTTAGAAGACTACACCATCAACCGAGCCTTCCTCGCCTCATTATCCTCCTTTAAAGAGTGATTCTCGGCCTTAGACACCTCTAACTCACCTTAAACTTTTCAAAGATCTTTTTCAAAATCTGTACCACCCTATCCAGGGTATTTTTCAGGCTGTGGACTGATTCCAGTTGACAGGCGCCCCTCAGCATATCATTGACATTGTAACAAAAAAGAAAATGCCTATTTAAGCCACAAAAAAGAAAACACACACAAATACCCATAAGAAACGAGCCAAAAACAAAAAAATATATATACCTCCTGAAGCATGGTAATCAGGTTGGCAGCATAGTCCCTGGAACGGTATATAGCAGCCAAAGCACGGGCAGAAGCATCCTCTGCTTGAGACTTGAAGTAGGGATTGTCAACCACAAAAGCCTAAGCCTGAATTTGTTCCTTGGCAAACTGGACCTCATCCAAACGAGCCCTAACCCCCCTGACCTCGTGAACCCCTCCTGAAAACTCATTCACTCTCTTCCTCTACTCAAGACGGTCACTCTCATACACAACCTTCTCTGGCAATGCCAACTGAACCCCCTGCACAGGTTCTTGAACTTGAACAGCACTATCACTTCCCGTAGCCTCACTACTCTTAGACTTTTCCCCTGTAATTTGAGAAACCCCTGCCTTCACCAGAGACAAACCAAAGCTAGCAATCCTAGTAGAAGCCCTGGTAGCTGCACGACGAGGTTCTAAATCAGCAATATAAACACGTGTCCAATACAAGAAACAGAATGACAAAAGAAAGCAACAAAACTTACTCCCTGATGAAGACACCCCTGGAACCTTAGTGCTCTTCACTGGCTTATATGTACTCAAATTGGCCTTCTTAAAACGAGGCATGGAAGCTTGCCCCAAACAGGCAGGCCACACCCTCTCCTCTTCAGGCAATGCCATGAACGCTGCTATTCGGTCAGCCGACCCCTCGGCGTCAGGATCATTCACCCAATCATTTACTACAAGGAAGCATGGGCAAAGTAAGTAAACTCTCCAAAGTATACTATTGCCAAACCAAAATAATACAGGAAAGAAAGTTACCTCCTTCAACAGCTGGATAATTGAGATAGTCCAGATCAGGGGCAATTGAATCAGCCTTAGTAAACATATAGGTTTGAGCCCATCCTTTATCATCCCCTGAATCAAAGTTGGTAATCAGGTGAGCCATCTTCGACCTGACTTGGAAATTGAACCTCCCAGTAGAATGACTCTTCAGGTGATAGACATTCTTGAAGTCATCCAGGGTAATAACCAACTTGTGCTTAGAACACAAGTGCTCAACTGAATGGACAATTTTCCAGACCATTGGCATGAGTTGAAACGGGGGAACCCTGATAGCCCTAATCACCTCAGTCATGAAAGGAGAAAGGAGAAGTCGACACCACCCCCCGAATGCCCATTCAAAGATACAAAACCAGCCTGGACTACTCCAATTAGCCCTGATCGGACCGCTCTCAGGGATCCAAACCTCAGCCCCATGGGGAATAAGGCCCCTGCCCTTGATATAATGCTCAAAAGCTGGTTTTAGCTGATTGGCTTCATGAAACGAAGCCGCCAAAGCCTTAATAGGAGTATATTCAACCCCCTTATAAGACATGGCCAAAATCTCCTCAAAAGAATAACCTCCACCTCATCATCCTCAGGGATGATATCAGGGACCTTCTCAACCTCGGCAGAAATCATTTCGACTTCAACAGGAACTTTTTCAGTCTCAGCAGGAGCTTTGGAAGTTGTTGTCTTTCTCCTACCACCAGCCATATCTTATTTTTCTGGAAACTGAATTTTTGCAAAGAGATAATTTTTAGAAAGAGAAAGAAGAAAATTAGAAATTGGAATGTGAAGACAAACACGGCAAAGGCAGGATATTTATAACCGCAAATTTATAACGGCTAGGAAAGCAAGTGGTTGAGATTAATAATGACTCTCCTAGGGTTTTGTGAACCTACCATATTTATGGCAAGTAGCCGTTACAAGAAGTTGAATCAAACACTAATTCTAATCCGATAAAAAATCCCTGCCCAAATCCTTCGCCTGGCCCAAATTTTTATCTCCTTATTCTTGGACAGACCCAATAATGGAATAAGCAGATAAGGGGCAATTGTTGGGCCCAAAATTATCCTGCTATCCTGCCTGACCTGACATAGGCCTGGCAACAGCCAAAGCCGAGTTCCAAGCAAAAGACATCTGAAACCAGACATTGATCAAGTATGGACAGGCACCAAACAGGAGTTGATAAAAGACAGGTGAAAGATAACCAGTAGCCTGAAAGGGAAAAACACCAGGCTAACATCGAATAAGCATTGCAGGCGAAAAACAGGCAATTTATATATACTCCCTACAAAAAAGGAAGACCAATTCAAAAAGGAAAAGATATAGGGGATAGTCAAAAGCAACGGCTAAATAAGATGGCAACTACCTCCAGGTAAATAGGGCACATGCCCTATTTACCAGGAAACCCTAAACGGCAGAGAGAAAACGGTGAAAACAAGTATAAATATAAGAGAAGACAAAATCAGAAAGGACATTACACACTCTCTCATCCTTACTTACATTTGTGTATTCTTAAGCATTATAATTTCGCCTGTCAGGCCTGATATACCAATACTCTGTCAGGCTATCTAAAATCATAGTAACAATCACTCCTGGCTTGGTGCCCGTGGTTTTTTCCCTTATTCCCAGGGTTTTTCCACGTATAAAATCTCTGTGTTATTATTTGTTACCTGTTATTTTACTTAATAATACTAGTCAGGCGAATTGTTTGAGTTAGATTACCCTACATATAAACCCCTGGCAGGGTATTCATGTTCAGTGAAATCCCTGTCAAAACAGAAGGCCTTTGATTCTGTGAGTTGGTCTTTTCTTGCTGATTGTTTAAGACTCTTTGGTTTTCCAACTGAGTTCACTTCTGGGGTTTTAGCTTATGTTACCTCGTCTCACTTTTCCCTAAACATCAATGGAGTAACTGAGGGATTTTTCCCAGGCAGGAGAGATCTTAGACAGGGGGACCCTCTCTCCCCATACTTGTTTGCCTTGTGTATGGCAGTTTTATCATGGTTACTGAGGCACCACCCCTCTCACCCTGGGTTTTCTTATCATCCTAAATGTGTGTAGATTAATCTCACACATCTAGTTTTTGCAGATTATCTCTTGGTTTTTACTGGAGATGACCTCCCCTCTATAAAAGCAGTTAGTAATTGTCCAGCTCTTTTTGCTACATATTCTGGGCTAAGGGTCAACCCAATGAAAACCAATCTGAACTTTGGTGGGGTATCTTCTCAGATAAAGGCTCTTATCCTCTTTACTACAAGGTGTGCAGAAGGAGATTTCCCTGTTAGATATCTGGGCATCCCTCTCTTTAGTGCTAGACTTACTCAGAAGCATTTCCAGCCAATGCTAGATAAAATCAAGAGCAAGATCCCTCATTGAGCAAATCATCTTCTTAGTTATGCAGGTAAGATTGCACTAATTAACTCAGTTATTTTTGGTCTCCAAAATTTCTGGGGTGCTAGTGTATTGCTCTGATAAGAAATTGCTTAAAAGATTACAAAACTTTGTATGCATTTCTTATGGGGTGTTGAAGAGGGGCATCATAAACTGGTGTTTAAGAACTGGGACAGTTTCTGTCTCCCTAGAAAAGAGGGTGGGGTTAATATCAAGGAAATTCTAAGTTGGAATAAAACCCAACTTATGATTTGGATCAGAAAGCTTGAACTTGACTCGAACACTATATGGGCTGAATGGGTAAAAGCTTATCTGCTTAAGGGCAAAAGCATCTGGGAATTTCAAGTCACTACTGCTCATTCCTGGGGGATCCACAATATAGTCTCTTGTAAGGACAGTTTGATTGAGCATGCAGGGTCTTTGGAGAGAACTAGGAGTCTTCTCTGCAAACATGATTTTAAGAAGCAGATATATAAACTTCTTCGTCCAAAAGGGGCTTCCTTCTCTGCTTATAAGACTTTGGGAGATCCACTTAACTTCCCTGAGCATATAGTGATAGGACTCCTCGCTGCCCAAGACAAGCTTGCTGCCCTTGACAACATATGCAAGAGAGGATTTCTTCTTGCCAATAGATGTGCCTTGTGCTACTACCAAGCTGAAAGTAGAAATCATTTGTTCTTTGAGTGTGCATTCTCTTCTGAAGTCTGGCAAGCTATCACTCAGTGGCTTAAAATCCCTGCAATTACAGGTTTCTCTAGACTGATCCGTTGGTTTAAAGCTTGTAACTGTGGGGTGAGCCGGGCCAAGAGGTAAAGGAGATGTACGTTCCTTTGCGCTGTATATTTGTTATGGCTGGAGCGTAATCGAAGGATCTTCCAGCGCAAGCACTCTCAGATGGCAACTATAATTGGGCATATCAAGTTTCTCGTAATCATTAGATTTGAAAAATATTTTGGACTGTATGACTGAGTTGGTTCTTTTTACTTTGTGATTTTCTTAGGTTGTTTAAGGTGGCCTCATTGGCTTTCCTTGTAGTGAAGCATAGGATCTTGTACCTCCTCATTGATAATTAATATATATGATCCTAATTCCCTGCAATAATAATAATAATAATAATAATAATAATAATAATAATAATAATAATAATAATAATAATAATAATAATAATAATAATAATAATAATAATAATAATAATAATAATAATAATAATAATAATAAGGGTAGAGTTCCGGTGAGAACGGGGCTTATCGTGAGAACGGTGAGAACCAATCCCTACCATTCAATTTTGATCTAAGGGACAAGATTTAACATCATCTTAAAGGTTAAGCTTTAATATTACACCCAATCCACCCAAAAGTCAATGAACAAAAGGTCAACACCGGTCAAGGGTGGTGATCGCCGGTCAATGGTGGTGCCGGTGGTCGTTGGTCCTGGTCAAGGGTGGTTGATCGCCGGTCAATGGTGGTCACCGGTGGTGGTCAACGCCGGTGGTTGATCACGGTCAATGGTGGTCACGGTGGTCGCCGGTGGTGGTCAACGCCGGTCAATGGTAGCCGGTGGCTGGTAAGGCGGAGGGTCAACGGTGGTTGAAGGTGGTCAACAGCCACCAATGGTCAATGATGATCAACAATTTCAAACTTCAAAAATGTTGTTGATGGGGATTGAACCCACAACCTCTTGGTTGAAATGCACTTACTTTTACCACTGTGACACATGCATCTTATTGTTATTTTTGTATCTCTTTTATATATATATCTTTGTTAAGACCTGAGTTAAAACAATATGTACCTCTAATAAGTATTAAATGTACTTCCAGTTTATATTTAATGTACATTCCTTATAAAATCAATGTACATGATGAGTTAGTTAAGTGTACTTGATAAAAATTGAACAACATATTTTATGTACTTATGTTAATTATTCTTTGTATCTATACTTTATATTTAATTTACCTCCAATATATATAATGTGTCCCCGATGAGTAAGTGAAATAAAGTTAATAAACAATTGTAGTAAATATGATATGTAGCTATAATTATTAAAATGTACATTTATTATATATTTCATGTCCCTTCTATATTATTAAAATGTACTTGAATAACTATTGAAACATGCCTTGTAACTAATTAAGATATACATGGTATGTAACTTTAATATTTATTATATGTACCTATAATATATATTTAATGTGCCTCTTATATAAATAAAATGTACATAATAAAAAATCGAGTCATAATTGATAATTAATTAAAATAAATATGATATGTACCTTTAATAAGTATTATATGGACCTATATTATAAATTTAATGTACCTCTCATATACATAAAATGTAAATGATTTATTCATCCGTGCAAGATAATTAATTAAAATAAACATGATATGAATCTATAATCGTTAATAAATGTACCTATTGTAGATATATTGAATGTACCTCCTAAACAAATTAAAGGTACTTGATGATTTGTTGAAACGTGATTGATAAATAATTTAAATAAAAATAAATACTTTGATATGTACCCATAGTTATTATAAGATGTACCTATATCATATGGTCAATGTACACTTTACACACACACACACACACACACACACACACACACACACACACACACACACACACACACACACACACACACACACACACATATATATATATATATATATAATGAACCTAACGAATTAATGATATGAATTTAATAGATAATTGAAATATACATGACATGTCATATAAGAATATATTATGTACCTCCAATGAAAATAAAATGTACCTTCGGCATAAATATATTGTACGTACATTTTTCATTAAAATATTATAACCTATAACAAATGTAAATTTTATAATAATTATGTAAATAATAAGTACAAATTATCATAAGTACATACGATATTTTGTTCAATCTTTATCAAATATATTTAACTAACTAAGCATTGCATTGATTTTATACTGAATGTACATTGTATATAAGTTAGACGTACATTTAATAATTATTATAGGTACATATTATTTTAACTCAGGTCTTAACATATACACATATATCAAAAGAGATACAAAAATAACAACAAGATGCTTGTGGCACAGTGGTAATAGCAAGAGCATCTCAACCAAGAGGTCATGGGTTCAAACCTCACTAACAACCTTTTTGAAGTTTCACTAAGTGGTTTATCATCTTTGACTATTGGCCGTTAACCACCGCTGACCGACCGCCGGCCACTGCCAGCCACCTTGTATAATAGAGTTAATCACAACCCTTAGATTAGATTTAGTGGAGTTAAATCTAATGGTTGAAAAGTGTTCTCACCGTTCTCACCTAAAGGGTTGTTCTCATATGATCCCAAATCTAATAATAATAATAATAATAATAATAATAATAATAATAATAATAATAATAATAATAATAATAATAATAATAATAATAATAATAATAATAATAATAATAATAAGCTTTGCTAGACTTAGCTTTGCTGTTGCTAAGGGTATGGGAGCCCAGCTTGTTTCTCGGCTCCTCACCAATTTCATGTAAACTTTTTTTTTTTTTAATGAAAGTTGCGCGCATCTTTTTTTTTAAAAATAATAATAATAATAATAATAAAAATAATAATAATAATAATAATAATAATAATAATAATAATAATAATAATAATAATAATAATAATAATAATAATAATAATAATAATGCCGCGCGGGGTTTTACTGCGACTACAGGCTCTGGTATCTTAGGTAACCCTAGTGAAATTGCTGCCCCCAAACTTATGAAGAAATTGGCAGACATTTATTTCGCGACGATTCTTCTTTGCCTCTCAGTGGTCTGTTTTCTCTTTGACACCACGCCAGCTTGCTTTGTGGCAGTCTCAGCAAGGTTCCCACTCCTCTGATTGGTTGCATACGGCTCCTATCTCGAGGTTGGGTCAGACTATGAACGGGAGGAATTACCGTAGTGTGCATGTATATCGTCTGGGTGTTTCGTTATTCACGGTCTCTAGGCCCTGTCCTGCTTGCTCTCGAGTTTTTGCGTATGATGTTTGTTGGGACCACGCTGTTTCTTGTACTGGTACTGTGGGCGTTAAACATCGGCATTACCTCGTCCGTGACACTCTTTTCGACATCTGCTATCGATCTGGTATTTCTGCGGGAAAGGAGGTTGATATCGGTTTGGTTGACGGGCATGGTGGTTCTCTTCGTCCTGCGGATTTGCTTATTTATTCTTGGGACAGAGGACGTGATGTGTGCATTGACTTGACAGGGTCTTCTCCTTTGACTCGGACTGGAATGACGGATTTTGTGCCTGGCCGGGTTGTTGCTGATGCTACTCAGCGTAAGTGTGCTAAGTACGGGGATTTGTGCGCGGCAGCGGGTTATGGTTTCCTTCCCTTCTCTTTCTCATCACTTGCGGATGCTGTTGCCTTGCTCAAGCGGATCCAGAAATTCTCGGTATCTCAGGATGCGGGGGCTCCGGTGGCCGCTTACATTTTTACTAGACTTAGCTTTGCTGTTGCTAAGGGTGTGGGAGCCCAGCTTATTTCTCGGCTCCCCACCAATTCATGTAAACTTTTATTTTTCTTTTAATGAAAGTTGCGCGCATCTTTTTTATTAAAAATAATAATAATAATAATAATAATAATAATAATAATAATAATAATAATAATAATAATAATAATAATAATAATAATAATAATAATAATAATAATAATAATAATAATAATAATAATAATAATGATAATAATAATAATGATAATAATGATAATAATAATAATAATAATGATAATGATAATGATAATGATAATAATAATAATAATAATAATGATAATAATAATAATGATAATAATAATAATAATAATAATAATAATAATAATAATAATAATAATAATAATAATAATAATAATAATAATAATAATAATAATAATAATAATAATAATAATAATAATAATAATAATAATAATAATAATATGATGATGATGATGATGATGATGATGATGATGATGATGATGATGATGATGATGATGATGATGATGATGATGATGATGATGATGATGATGATGATGATGATGATGATGATAATAATAATAATAATAATAATAATAATAATAATAATAATAATAATAATAATAATAATAATAATAATAATAATAATAATAATAATAATAATAGGCCCCTGCGTCCGGCGGATCTTTTGCTTTATTCTTGGGACAGCGGACGAGATGTGTGTGTTGATATGACTGGATCATCTCCTTTGACTCAGTCTGGGATGTCTGACTTTATGCCCGGACACGTGGTAGTTGATGCGGCTCAGCGCAAATGTGCCAAGTATTAGAGCTTTTGTGAGGCGGTTCGCTATAGGTTCTTACCTTTTTCTTTCTCTTCGTTGGGGGAGTTATGGACAGACGATGTTGCCTCACTTAAGCGGATTCATAAATTTTTTGTGTCCCAGATACCGGTGCTCGCGTTGCTGCTGTAACACCCCCATACACCAAGGTGCCTTACCAAGACCACCTAATGCATGAAAGTGCTACCATCTCGGTTACCCGAGGCAATGTATATCAAATAGACCATCCAAGAACGTACTTTAAATAAATAAGTTTAAAGTGATTATATGTCAAAACTCAAAACTGGAAAGTACAACACAACTGTTCCAAAACAAAACCAACTAAAGTAAATAAAATGTTCGACATAACAACGGAAGACGTCTAATAGACTCGTGGTAACTCATGCCCAGCTAATCCCTCGCGCATCCAAATAGTACCTTCTCAATAACTTCTCACCATCCCCGAATGGATCACCGCAGTTTTTAAAACAATTAAACGGGGTCAGTTACTGCATACACAATATAAGATATACAACAACAATATACAAACACAATTCTCCAACTCCGGCACATCACCAATCACCTGGCTAGCCTGAAGGTCTAGCCCTGCCAGATTATGGCCGCAACCAGTATTCCACACCGCCAGTGGGGGACCGCAGCCGTTCCCACCTAAGCCCCGTCATCTTTACCGAGCGAAAACCCATGTTCCTTAATGTGCACATCCCCTCTTGTGGCGGGTTCCACAACGGACGAATTAAGGGCGTGAAGCCACTCCCGCAAGTGGCTCCACTCAGTTGAGGGCGCACCTCGCGAACCACAGACAAACAACAACAACCAACTACAACATCAATAATACCAATTCAATTACGATATAAACAAATGCCATTAACCAAGAACCAAAAACTAACAACCAATAACTATCTCATAATCATGTAAACAATAACAGAGTAGGAAACCCTACCTGGAATGCAATCACCACAATCGATACAATAGCAGATCAGAAACGCTCCTCTAGGAAATCACCTCCCACAATACGACGGTCTCAACGGTGTAAAGAACTCTGGAATCCAACGACTCAAGCCCTTAGATTTTATAGCAATGTGAGAGGGAAATGATACGTAACTTTTGGTTTCTCTTGTAAAAACTTAGAATAAGTAAAAGTAACTGACGAAAAGTGCTTTTTATATCAATCTCGCGTTGCTATCAAAACCCGGCCAAAAACCCGTAAAACCTGACGCACTCGATCGAGTAAGTGAGATACTCGATCGAGTTGCCCCTACTCGATCGAGTACCCATCAGACAGAACACTGTCCAGAACGCAAAACTGACTTACTCAATAGAGTAAGCCTTACTCGATAGAGTACCCAACAGCACATAAAACCGTAGTATTACAGCCTTTCCTCCATAAAAATGAACTTCGTCCCCGACGTTCAAACCCATACACAAAAACAAACTTACTAACTCATCTACGACACAACAACGCAACAAAACTCAAAAAAAGCAAAACCCAACCACAACTCATACCGACTCAAAACAGCCACTAACTGTACCAAAACCAACATAAAACCATATCAAAACCTTATGCGATCATCTCCTACCCCCTAAAAGAAACATGGTTACGTCCCTGTAACCACACATACCTGATCAAAAAGAGACGGATACCGCTCCTTCATAACCTCTTCCGCCTCCCAAGTTTCATCCTCGACATTGTGATTAGACCATAAAACCTTGAGTAACACTGTTTCCCCGGATCTTATTTTGCGAACCTTGCTATCAAGAATCTGTTTTGGCACCTGTAGATAAGACAAGGATTCATCCAACTCGATGTTCTCTACCTCTAACACATGGTAAGGGTCACTCACATACTTCCGTAACTGATACACATGGAACACGTTATGTACACGATCCAAAACTGGTGGCAAAGCTAACCGATAAGCAACCTCTCCTACACGATCCAAAATCTCATACGGTCCAATGAACTTTTGGCTTAAATTCCCTTTCTTACCAAACCGCATAACCCTAAGCATAAGTGACACTTTCAAAAGAACCTTATCCACAACCTAAAACTCAATGTCCCGACGATGTAAATCCGCATAGGTCTTTTGTTGATCTTGGACCGCTTTCATCTTTTGCCTAATCACTTTCACTTGTTCTATCATCTTCTATACCATCTGCGGTCCTAAAACCACTGCCTCATCACTATCATCCCAGCAAATCGGACTCCTACAACTCCTCCCATACAAAGCCTCAAACGGAGCCATCCCAATACTCGTATGGTAGCTGTTGTTGTAAGAAAACTCGATCAAATCCAACCTATCTTCTCAACTACCACCAAACTCCATCTCTTTGGTAGTTCTTGATAGTTCTCTTTGTCTGTCCATCTATTTCAGGATGAAACGTAGTACTCATCTTCAAGGTAGTTCCCATGAACTCCTGCAACTCTTGCCAAAAACGAGAAATGAACCTCGCATCCCGATCTGATACAATGTCTTTTGGCACCTCATGTAACCTCACCACATGCTTCCTGTAGCCATTAGCCAACTGCACCTTACTCCATTTATCTTTCATTGGAATAAAGTGAGCTGACTTAGTCAAACGGTCAGCGATCACCCATATCATGTTATTACCTTGCTAGATCCTCGGTAAACCCACTATGAAATCCATGGAGATAGACTCACATTTTCACTCAGGTACCTCAAGAGACTGAATCTTACCTTGTGGTCTTCGTTGCTCCCCTTTGACTTTCTGACATGTCAAACACCTAGCCACAAACTCAGCTGTCTCCCTTTTCATCCCAGGCCACCATAAAGTCTTCTTCAGATCTCTATAAAGCTTGTCCCCACCCGGATATACTTAATACGGTGTGCAGTGAGCCTCTGTCATGATTACCTTTTTCAACTCATCATCTTTAGGCACACACCATCTCCCATCAAACCGAACACTCCCATCAGAATGAATAGAGAACTGAGACATTGTCCCTTTCTCTATTCCAGCTCTCCATTCCTGAATCTTAAAATCAAGAGCATGCTTCCTCTGAATATCATCATAAAGATCCGACTCCACTGTCAAGTCTCCCCTAGCATCCCCTTTTTGAATCACATGTATACCCATCTTACCTACCTCATCTCTCGACCTCATCAAAGACATAGCGGTGCATAAAGAATGCACACGCTTCCAGCTCAACGCATCAACAACCACGTTTGCTTTCCCTTCATGGTATATGATATCCATGTCATAATCCCCGATAAGCTCCATCTTTCTCCTCTGTCTCATGTTCAGCTCCTTTTGAGTAAAGATGTACTTTAGACTCTTGTGATCAGAAAACACCTTAAAGGTTGCCCCATAAAGATAGTGCCTCCAAATCTTGAGAGCAGACACAACTGCACCCAACTCTAGATCATGCATTGGATAGTTCTTCTCATAAGGTTTCAATTTCCTAGAAGTATAGGCAATTAATTTCTCATTCTGCATCAACACACAACCCAACCCGTTCTTGGAAACATCTCTATACACCTCAAAGTTTCACACCCTTAAGGTAAAGCTAAAACTGAAGTTGTGGTCAAACGCTTCTTTAATGTTTGGAACACCGTCTCACAACTTTTATCCCATCAAAACCTGTTCTTTTTTCTTATCAACGCAGTCGTAGGCCTGGCGATCTTCGAAAAGTCCTTCATGAACCGTCGATAGTACCCTACCAAACCCAAGAAACTCCTGATATCGACCACATTCTTTGGTGCTTCCCACTTAGCTACTGCCTCTATCTTTTTAGGATCAACAGATACACCCTCTTTAGAAATCACATGACCCAGAAAAGCCACTTCCTCTAGCCAGAACTCACACTTAGACAACTTTGCATACAGCTGGTTGTCGCGTAGAGTTTGCAACACCAACCTTAAATGCTCCTCGTTCTCCTCCTTAGTCTTCGAATAAACTAAGATGTCATCTATGAACACCACCACGAACTGATCCAAGAACAGACTGAAGACCCGGTTCATCAAATCCATAAACACTTCCGGCGCATTAGACAACCCAAACGGCATCACCACATACACATAGTGACCATACCTCGACCGAAAAGCAGTCTTTGGAATGTCTTCATCCCGAATCCTCACCTGATGGTACCCTGATCTCAGATCAATCTTTGAAAAGACTCCGGCCCCACTCAGTTGGTCAAACAGATCATCTATCCTTGGCAAAGGATACTTGTTCTTCACTGTAATATTATTCAGCTCCCTTTAGACGATACACAACCTCAAGCTCCAATCTTTCTTCTTCACTAACAGAATTGGTGCTCCCCATGGCGATACACTAGGTCTAATGTATCCCTTGTCTATCAAATCATCCAACTGTTTATTTAGCTCCCCTAACTCCTTAGGACCCATGCGGTACGGGGCCTTAGAGATCGGTCTCGTCCCTGGTTTCAACTCCACACTGAAATCTATCTCTCTCTCTTTGGTGGCAAACCCGGTATCTCATCTAGAAAAACATCTAGAAACTCTCCCACCACTGGTATCTCATCTGCTATCAACTCCACCATACTATGCTCTTTCACATGGCATAGAATCAAAGGACACCCCTTCCTTAAGTAGGACTTCAAGGTCACCGCTATAATCACTTTGACTTTGGGTTTGACAACAAACCCACGAAAAGACACTCTAACTCCCTTAAGACCTCTCAAAGAGACTTTCTTTTGGTGACAATCTATTCTAGCCTTGTACTTACCCAACCAATCTATACCAACTATCATTTCAAAACCATCCATTGGAAATTCTAACAAATCCACTTGAAGATCAACCTGCCGAACTATCATGGATACAGCCATATACAACCTCCCACAAGACACTGACTCACCCGACGGTATAAAAACCTCATCTTTTACAAACTCAAACTCTCTCAAACCCATAAACTTAGCATGATCCGACGGTAAAAAGAGTGTGATGCCCCCGAATCAAACAAAACAAAGGTAGAAACATCATTAACAAGAAAGGTACCAGTGATCACGTGTGCATCATCCTCAACAGCTTTCTTGTTCATCATGAACAACTTGTCATTGGTCTTTTGTCCCCCTCCTTGTACTGTACTAGCTGAAGTAGAAGGCTTGGTAGCTGACCCCCTGATTGTTGTTAGCCGCCGGTTTCTGATAAGAATTACCGCCAATGCGGTTGGACTCACCGTTGTTGTTACCATGCCCTCCTTGATTATTCCATGACCTAGTTGGTCGGTTGCTAGGATTGCTCTATGTCGGGCCCTGAGAAAAGCTCCCCTGTGATGGCCTCTCGAACCCTCTCCCTCCGGCACTAGTACACTCATGCCTCTTGTGGTCCATACCGGCATAGTTGAAACACGAGATACTCCAACTGCTGCTACCACCACGTCCACGCCCATAAGAAGCTCCACCACTGAAACCTGATCCCGATGAATAAGCCCTTGCCTGGTTATGATTACCCCTCTTGTAGCTAGACTGACCACCACCATTACTCTCAGCCTTTCTCTTTTCTGGACCCCTCTCTTTGTTTTCTTTGGCCATCTCGACCAACCGCTCAGCTCGTCCTGCCCTCTTATACATTTCCTTAACATCAGTAAGGACCCCAACCGGTAGCTTCTCCATGATCTGATAAGTCAACCCCTTCTCATACCGAAGTGCTAAGTTCTCCTGACTCAGCCCCATGTCCTCAGCATATCTCGACTTCTCATTAAAGTTTGGATAGTACTTCGCCACCGTCATATCCGAGGTAATCTTGAAAGAATCAAACTCCTCCCGCAACTTACTACGAACATGCTCCGGAATGAACTCCCTTCTCATCGCTCTTTTGAACTAAACCAATGGTATGGCAGACTTACCCTACTTCAGATAAAGATCTAGGGAACTCTCTCTCACCTTGTCCCACCATTCCCCCGCAGTATCTCTCAGGTAGAACGCAGCTTGTTCCACCTTAAAATCCTCGGGACAATGAACCACTCCCAAGATGTTCTCCATCTCCCTATGCCAATTGTCGAGCAAAATTTGCGCACCAGTACCCATATATTCTTTTGGGTTAAAGCGGGATATCGTAGTGCTCATCTTGGCAAAGTCTACCCCGGCATCTTTGTCTTTTCCAAACCTCTTAAGGGCCTCGGTAAGCGTATCTTGATGCTCAAGCGTCTACACTCATCTCCTGAGCCCTAGCATACATGGTTGACCTCTTTGGCGGCATATCTTTGAGCTATAAGAGGAGAGATAAACATAAGCCCATAGCCTACGGCTCAAAGCAAATATGACCCACGCAGCACCTACTCGATCGAGTAACCACACCCACTCGATCGAGAAGAGGTCACCTGATCGAGTTGCCCACTTACTCGATCGAGTTCCCCAACTCCAGAACCTGACCAGAACTGACACAAAAACAAACTCGATCGAGTCACATACGTACTCTATCGAGTAGCCCCCCCTCGATCGAGTTCTCCCCCTACTCGATCGAGTTGCACAAAACAGCAGCTACTGCCCAACGTTGTCATATACCCACTCGATCGAGTCCACCCTACTCGATCTAGTTACCCCCACTCGATCGAGTCATGTTGACGTTTATAACTACCCGCATGCCTTTAACTTTATAACATTTCATCTAGATCAAAACATAGTATACAACACAACATCCTGTACTCAACATGTATTTATATAGCCACATTATTAATCATTTCAGCATACAACATGTTCAACCACAATCATATTATCATATAAATCTACCTTCACCTCTTTGCACCACATCCTCCATTCAACCACACATCATCCATCCAACAAATTCATATAACATTAGTAAACACATAGCGATCCCATGACACCTCATAGTGACCGGTTCAAAGTTGTAGGGCGAGTTTGCGCCTTTAGGACGTCTGCAAAATCTTTGCATTAGCTCCTAACAACTCCTACCCGGCTTCATTGTAGTTTGACTCTCTAAGTTCATTAGATTCCTTAGTTATAGATTCCAAAATCATCGCTCTGATACCACTTTGTAACATCCCCATAAACCAAGGTGTCTTACCAAGACCACCTAATGCATGAAAGTGCTACCATCTCGGTTACCCGAGGCAATGTAAATCAAATATACCATCCAAGAACGTACTTTAAATAATTAAGTTTAAAGTGATTACATGCCAAAACTCAAAATTGCAAAGTACAATACAACTTTTCCAAAACCAAACCAACTAAAGTAAATAAAATGTTTGATATAACAGCGGAAGACTTCTAATAGACTCGTGGTGACTCATGCCCAGCTAATCCCTCACGCATCCAAATCATACCTGCTCAATACCTGCTCACCATCCCCGAATGGATCACCACAATTTTTAAAACAATTAATGGGGTCAGTTACTGCATACACAATATAAGATATACAACAACAATATACAAACACAATTCTCCAACTCCGTCACTCTAATACCCCGTAATTTCATAATATTTATAAGAATAAATAATGTAATTCAAATAATTAATTAATGACATTTATAATAATTGCAAGTAAGAAGTTAATTAAATAATAAAGCAAGTAAGCAAATCGGGAATTGGATTTGAAGCCAATTAAGCGTTGGGCCGTGTGTTGTGGATAAATGGGCCAATTGTATTAGCTTAGCATGAGTATTGGTCGGGATTTGTATCGGGATTTAATAATAATAATAATAATAATAATAATAATAATAATAATAATAATAATAATAATAATAATAATAATAATAATAATAATAATAATAATAATAATAATAATAATAATAATAATAATAATAATAATAATAATAATAATAATAATAATAATAATAATAATAATAATAATAATAATAATAATAATAATAATGGTAAATCCAATAATAATTAGAATAAGGCAATAGTTTCCTAATTGGCATCATATACTCCCTAAACCTAGACAATAAATACAAAGTAAATCTTTAAAGTAATTCATAAAAGTAGAGGAAGGAGATTTATCAGACGGAAGAGCAATTAGCGATAAAAGGTAAGATCGTCTTATAAATAATTCAACTCGTATTTTATGTAATTGAAACCGTATAACATGACCATGACCGTATAGCATGACCATGCCATGACCTTAACCGTATCTCTGACGTGGACCGTCTCGACCTCACCGGATCTGTTATTGACCGACATTGACTAACCAAGGCTGGGAACAAGGGGTGGTTGTCGTGGTGGTTGGGTGTTGTGGCGAGTTGGTTAAACACGGGTTTTGAACCCTTTAATGGACGACGAGTCTTAACCTGGGTATGCTGGGGTTGTGGTGTGCGGGAGTAGTCGACCACAGTGGAGGCGTCAGGGTGGTGGCAGGTGGTGGTTGGTGACGGTGGTGGCGGTAAAACAAGGGAAAATAAGAGAAAGGATGCGACCGTCATAAGACGAGAACCGTGACTATGTTTGTGACTGTACCGGGGAAAGGGTACCACCCATGGAGTCACCGTGGGATAGTGGTGTCAACGGTGGTGGCCAGAGGTGGTTGTAATACTCCGTATTTATGAGTCTTTGGGTACTCTATCGAGTAGGCCTTACTCTGTCGAGTAAGGGTAAGTTGTGTTTTAGAATAGGTTCTGACCTGTTGGGTACTCGATCGAGTAGCTGGGGTACCCGATCGAGTAAGGGGGTACTCGATCGAGTACCTTGGGTACTCGATCGAGTGTCCGGTTTTACGGGGAGTTTTCTCGGGTTTTGTTAATTATGCGATTAAGGTATTTAAACATATTCGTCATTGTTTTAATTCACTTTTACAAAACCTAAAACCCTGTTTAAGAGATAAAGCAGCCACTTCATCTTCCTAATCGCACTCTTAGCAATTCCCGGAGTTCAGACGGTCGGTTCTTGTCGTTTTTCGTGTCGTTGGATTCCTTGCGTCGAGGGTAAGCTTTTAATATAGTTTTTATAATGTGTTGTTAAGATTGGTTAAACCCTAATTTAGGAATTGGGGTTTTGGTGTGTAGTTTGTGATGTGTAGTCTTTATGTGTATGATAGGAGGAGAATTCGTAGAGGAGCCGTTTTGATACATTTGATACCGTCTGCGTGTTGTGCTTTCCGCAGGATTTCCTACTCGCATTAGTCCCATAATGGGATATTGGCGATGTCTTTGTAGTTAGTTGTTTGATATGATGATTGTGATTGTGATTGTGATTGTGATTGTGATTGTGATTGGTTGTCTATGGCTCTCGAGATGCGTTCTCGGCTGAGTGGGGTCACTTGCGGGAGTGACTTCACGCCCTAGTTTCGCCCTTCGTGGAACCCGCCACGGGAGGGGATGTGCACATTAATGGGACAGGGTTATCGCTCGTACGATGAGCGGGGCTTAGGTGGGAACGGCTGCGGTCCCCCACTGTGGGGCGGTCCAAAGTGAATGCATCGATTGAGACGATGGGAGTTGGTGGTGTGTGTGTGTGTGTGTGTGACGTTCACTGTCTTTTTATCTTATTGTTGATATATGTATTGAATTGTGTGATTAGTACGACCCCCGTTTAAATGTTTTAAAACTCGTGGTGATCCATTCGGGGTGGTGAGCGATTTATTGAGCAGTGTGATATGACGCGTATGGGATAGCCGGGATGAGTCATCACGTGGCAGTTAGAAGTCTTCCGCTGTGTCAGACGAAGTCTAGTAGCTTTGATAGTGTTAGCTGTAGACCGTATGAGAACCTTGTAATTTCTTTTATTAGTTTTGGGTTTGAACATGTAGTCACTTAATCTATAATTACTTTAAAAGTACGTTTCTTTATTGTCTTATGATATTCAGTACCTCGGGCAACCGAGATGGTAGTATCCTTATACCTGAGTGGTCCTGGTAAGGCACTTGGAGTATGGGGGTGTTACAGTGGTAGTGATGGTTGTGGTGGTGTTGGCGAGGATCTTTATACACGGTGTTTGTCGATGTCGGGTTTTTGAAGGGGGCTGTTAGGGCGGGTGTTTGTGGGTCGATGGTGGTGGTATGGTTGGTGGTTAGGGCGTGGTGGGATTTGTTGGGTTGCGGGCTGGTGGTGACGGAGGTGGGTGGAGTTGGTGGTGGCTTGTGGTGTCGAGTTTGGTGGGTTTATGGGTGGTGTGGACACGGTTATAAAACCGTGTATATGGGGGTGTTGTTGGGTGTTTTTGTGACGGGTTTTATATTGAGTTGTCCGGGTTTATAATAATCGGGTTTTTGATACCGTAATCATATAATAATAAATAATTAATTTGAATAATAAATAATAGTAGAATGTAATAATTAATAATTGATGGAAAATTATAATATTTATGTTAGGTCGATTTGTGAAGAAATTATAATCAGGTTCGGTTGCTTTAATTATTTGGATCGCTTGAGCTGCTTATTTAGAATTGCTTGCCAGGTAGGGATAAATCCTACTCAACTCTTGTTTGTTAATATTCGGTATGATGGATAATATATATTGAAGTGGAATTTATCTTATGTTGATAAGTGAATTGTTCATATGTTGATATTGTTGTATTTGTTGGAAGAGAGAATTATATTACATTGTGTTGGTTTTTATTAATAATTATGATAAGATGGGTTTAAATTGCTATCGTTGATTGTGAATGTGGAAATTGTGATAAGCTGTGT
This sequence comes from Silene latifolia, assembly GCF_048544455.1. Taxonomy (NCBI): domain Eukaryota; kingdom Viridiplantae; phylum Streptophyta; class Magnoliopsida; order Caryophyllales; family Caryophyllaceae; genus Silene; species Silene latifolia. The sequence continues at coordinate 54,368,436 of NC_133538.1, forward strand.
TACAGTCAGATGTATGTTGTTGAGGGAGTTTGTACTCTGGGGTGAATGGTAATATGTACGTTGTGAGGGAGGGGTACTATTACAGAATGGCAGTACGTTGTTAAGGGAGGGGTACCAAAGTAATGTGAGCACGTTGTTAAAGGAGGTGTGCTAAGTCATGGAAAGGAGCACGTTGTTAAGGGAGTAGTGCAATGTGAATGGAATTGGATTGCCTATCGTATGTTCTTGTTGTTAGTGTTTATTCCTACTAAACCTCGTGGTTGAATGTGTATTCGTGAACACCTATGATGAACCATAATGGGGAGCAGATTTGCCAGGTACTAAAGATTAGCTGACTTGGGAGCTATGAGATGTGTGAGGACTTGGCCAGTCTACCTAGAAGTCTAGATCACATAGATTATCTAATCACTTTACTTATTTCCGCTGCGAGTTGTACTTTAATTTATATTAAGTTTTAGTTTGGATAGTTTGTAATAAACTGTGAGATCCCTTAAAAAATCTCCTTTTTTGAAATAAGTAATGTAGAAGAGTCGCCAGTAGGTTTTATAAAAAAACATACAAAAATTAGTTTAACAGAAAAGTCCCTTTTGATCCCTGGAATGGGGATTGATCCGTCACTCCGGTCTGAACCAAAGATTGCGGATTCAGGGGTAAAGATACGGTCAGGGAAGGTATTAGGCACCCGGGCCACCCATCAAACTGACGGCCTCTACTATTTATTTTTAATATTGTATATTTGACGATTTAAACAAAAGAAAACGATTTTTTAAACAATTTTATACAGGTTATTTACAAACAACAAAGCTAAATTACGATAATATAAGAAGTAAAGAGTAGATATGACCCCCTCAGGCCTACCTGGATACGGGGTTTCGACAATTAGCTTACTCGAAGTGACTTTACGGCGTCTTTATGCTCAAAAAAGGATGGATGTATGTATGTGAGGGTATTCTAGGAAGGTAATATTTTATATGGAATAGTATTTTCTGGAAAGGTAGTATTTTTCTATGAATTTTCCATGTCTAAATAAGGGTGTAAAGAGAAGTATTTATATTAGCAGCTAGTCTTGCTTGTGACGGGCTAATCCCGTCACAAGCTTGTGACCTCTCACAAAAAGAGAGAGGGGACAAGGTAGGGCACCCCCCATGTGCTTCCCACTCACCTCTGAATGGGTATTTTATTAGAGTAAACAGTACCCGTCACAAGCTTGCGACAGGCTAGGTAGCACGGATACTTCTCCTAACTAGCCGTCCCGTGTCCGACACCGTGTCGGACACCCGACACTCGTCGGACAAACGCCTAAAAATGTTATTATTTAGACGAGGAATAAATTGTTAAAAGAGATTGATTAAAAGATTGGTTTGAGTGAGAAATGAGAATTAGTTATAGTTAAGGTCGAATTTTACCTTCAGTTACCTAAATTTAGTATCAAATGCATTAAATTTAGAATCAAATACATTACAAAAATAAAATCATAGGTTATTTATAACCATAAAATATGTTTTTTTTATTAAATTTAAATAGCGTGTCCCGTGTCCTAAATTTCATGGGATGCCGTATCACGTGTCCATGTCGTGTGCGTGTCCGTGTCCGTTTTGGTGCTACCTAGGCGAAAGGTTCTTCCGTCATAAATGAGAATTTGTGTTAAATTAGTTAGGACGGGAGTGTGTGACGAACTCCATAATTTGTGTATGATAAGGTTTGAGCTTACGAAAGCCTATCGATTAGCTGGATTTTCTTATCTCTTTAATTTGATTTCTCTCGTAGTTGTGCTACTATGTATAATTGCATGCTTAGCAAACTTCATTCACCAGTAGGCAACTTGCATTTCCTACATGGAGTACGTATCTCTTTCCAACAATAAGGAAATTAGATTTTTTCATGTTTGGGCCTCACATCCATAAACACGACTTTGGACTTCCTTTTGGTCTGAACTAAAATAATTGCCTTTACATGAGTTGGGCTATTATAAGGCGAGTGGCCTTACTTATTTATCAGGCTCAATTAAATACCGTCTTGAGCGCGATCTATAACAATGTATAACTCCCTATTATTATTTACGGTTTTGTGCCGTTATTATTAAATATTAATCCCATAACTAATTAAGTGGGTTAAGAATGTAGTAAATTACCAAAGTGGACCGGGTTATAAAATGGTTGTCTTTGGGACGATTTTGAGCATAAATAACCTTATATCAAATTCAAGTAAGTTTCATTCCGAATTAAATGAGAGCCTCATCATCGGGTGTTCCAAGGCCGGTAGACATTTTGAGGTGTCCACAGAAGCCCCCCCTTTGACCGACTCTGAGTAAGACGAAGGTCAAAGTAGTCTGGTCGGGACAGATAAAGGTTAAGAAACGTACCTGGGCCTCTTATATTACCTGTCTAGAGTAGCTGGTTGACATAGAGATCATAAAACTTTGTTTTATGACTTGACTGGAAGCTGGCATGGCAAAACTTTGTTTCGCTGGTTGGAATTGTCATAGCGAAACTTTGTTTCACTGGTCTGGAAACTGGTATAACGAAACTTTGTTCCGCTAGTCTAGAACCGGTAAAGCCAAACTTTGCTTAGATGTTCTGGAATCTGGTAAAACAAAACTTGGTTTTGCTGCTGGACTGGAATCTGGATCTGGTATAGCTAAACTTTGTTTAGCTTAAAGGTGAGATCGTGAAATCTAATTTCATGAGCTCGGGTGCGTATCAGGGACCGCCGACCAAGTAATTTCAAAATTTTATTTTGAAAAAGGATGGATAAGATCGTAAAATTTTATTTTACAAACTTACATGTGCGTTAGAGCCCGCCGATCGATAAGTTTGAAAATTGCAAAATTTTATTTCGCAAAAGGGCAAGTTCAGAAAATTTTATTTTAAGAACTCAAATGCATGTCAGGGCCTGCCGACCAAATAATTTGAAAATTTGCAAAATCTTATTTCGCAAAAAGGCAAGTTCAGAAAATTTTATTTTGAGAACTTAAATGCATGTCAGGGCCTGCCGACCAATTGATTTAAAAAAATTATTTTGAAATAGATTTGAAAATGTAAAATTTTATTTCACAAAATAGGATGGAGAATTGTAAAATTTTATTTCGCAAAAATAGAGAGGTATAAAACATTATTTTACAAGAGCGGGTTTAAAACCGTCTAACATACTTAATTAAAGTACCTACAACGGGTGAGGAAATAAGGGACAATTTTATTGTCCAAAATTGAAATGGATAAGTAAATAAATTTCTTTTGACTTATCATCACTAAATGCTCTTGTTTGCCTGTGTCATAAAGAAAACCCATTTTGGATCCCCAAAATTTTCTACCATCCAAACTCACCATGTTTCTGAAATTGCGCACCACACAATTTGATTTCTGGATTTTTTTCTTTGATTCCTTCGTTGTTTCTTAACTGATCTTCTTCAGTTCGTCTATTGTTGTTCACCAGACAAAATTAATTTGATGACATAGCTCGTCGAATCCTTTGATTTCACGATTGTTAATGTGGAATAAAATTAACGGTAGATGTGCCGTCATTCCAGCTCCTGATTGGGACAAAATCAGCGTGGGTTGCGCCGCCTTGGCCGTCATTCCAGCTACCAATCGGGGACAAGATGATAATCTTCAAACGGAGTTTGCATACTGGAATTTCAGATACTTATTTCATCGATCAAGTTGACTTCAGATTTTTTTCCTTTTCCCGATTTCTAATTAATTTTCTTAAATCCCTCCATTGTTGCTCAACGAAGCTCCAATCAATCGTCACTTTGTGAATGAATTTTTTTTGAATTTCTTGCGTTTATAGTTGCCTATCAGAGAAAACGCCGATCAATTCGACTATCCTTAATATGGGATGAAATCGGCGTGGGTTGTACCATCATAACTATTATTTGATATCCTGAGTCCCAATCGGCAACCGCAAAACTGATGGCGGAGCGCCATCGAAGTAAGTGCTTCATTTCTATTTTTTGTCAATTGATTTCGAATTTTATGATCTTTAAATGATTATCTTCAAATTTTCCACTCTTGCCCAATCGTTCTATCCTGATTTGGGACAGCAGCTGTGCCATCGTAGCCATCGTCTGAGCAATAGATTGGCGACGAGTTGACTGATAAAGGAGCACTATCGAACCTCTTGGCTATGATTTTGATCGTATTTCCGTCCTTGTTACCAAGCTATCAAATTGTAAGTGTTCCCGTTCTTTTATGAATTGATTTCATATTTCGAATTTTTGCCTTATTTTTTTTGCTTTGTTTTATGCTTTACTGGTCTCAGGAATAAAGTCATGTGCTTTATGATGATGTTAATTATGTATGATGATGCATGATAATATATGACACTGATGACGCATGACCCTAATTCTAATTTACTTATGGCAATAAATGCTACACATAGCTAACCGATGATTAATTAAGTTAACATAGAGACATCTTACATCTCCGTTACTAGTCCTGTTAAACTATTTTTTTCAAAACGTGCTATTGAGCATGATCCGGAGAGGGGCGGAGTATTTGATTTTTTTTTAATTGAAACCCAGTGATGAGCTCCTATTTCTACTTAGTTTTGGCACCATTTGGAGCTCATTTGGTAACATTTGGGGATGGTTTTTGACGATTTTCACATTATTCAACCAATTCCGAATTCATTATCATTTAGCATGTTTCTAATGGATAACAAGATTCCAAGAGGAAAATGGAAGTGTCCAAGGAAGGGTGAAGAACAAGCTTGAATAAATATCACGAACAAAGCCTTCCAAGGATCAAGCAAAGCACGAAAGAAAAGCGGACTACAGCAAGGAACTCGCACCGTGCGAGTTTCCAGACACCAGAACTCGCACGGTGCGACTTTTCTGGGTTTCATGCCGTTTTGTGTTATGGGTTTTTCCTGTGTTAAGCCCATGATTATTAGGTTATGTTAGGCTATAAATAGGATGTTTTCAAGTAGGTTAAGACATCTTATGCACACTTTTAATTAATCAAGTTGTAATTTGGGAATTATTCATCTTTGTTATTGGGTTTAGATCTAGCATGGAGAACTAATCTCCCTTTCTTAATCCGACTCAAAGGCATAATCTTTGGTTGTAAGACTCCTTAATCTTTCCTTAATTATTATTATTGTTCTTAATCTCTTGTGTTTAATTGCTTAATTTTGGAATCCTTGTTAGATTATTGTGATCAAGTGTGATTTCCTTGTTACTTAATCTTTCCAAGTTCCTTAATTTACATGTTGTTGGGTTTATTAAGTGTGATTTCCTTGTAATCCCATGTTGCAACAACTTGTTATTAGACTAATGAATGTGATTTCTTCTTGGTTTAATCAACATTAGAGAGATTAAGTTGTGATTTCTCATTAATTGTGATTTCATTGTGAGTAATTACACCTATTAGATTCCTATTGCTTCATCTTCTTGTTAATTAATCTATGTGTGTGATTTTCACTAGAAGAGTTAATAAGTTGGGTCAATTATTAAGTGTGATTTCCTTGTGATTGACTTCTAATTAAGGGAATTTGGAGATTTAATCTCACTAATAGGACAATAATATTAATAAGAAGGATTGATTGAGTGGTTTTATCAACTAAAGTGCCTAAATTTGGGTCGGATTAAGTCTCTCTTAAAATTGATTAATTTCCATCTTAAAAAAGAGAACGAAAAAGATGAAAAAGAAAGAAAAATCATGTGCGAAGAAAAAAAATGAGAAATTGTATAATGATTTTCACTCCCATGTTCTACTTATATCTTATGGGGAGTTGACGAGTTTTTGGTATTTCGTGAGTAGAGTGCATGGAATTTGCACCGGTTCATTTTGTTATATTGAGTACGAAGTTGGGATGCAGTTCAAAATTTGGATTCGTTGTTGCTAGCCTGGCTATTAACCCCACATATCCAAATTCATCTTAGACCCTTCTTACCCATTACCTCACTTACCCAAATGTAAGTCATCGGCATGTGTCTTGGTCATTAGTTTGGTTGGAATGCGTATGTACGGTTGTAGAGACTTTATTCATGTTAACTGCATGCATGTTCTTATAGGTCGAGTTAGGTGAGTGTCTTTACTTCTTTCCATCTTTCAAGTATATACTCACCTTTTGCCTAATTTTGAGTGATGAACGACCCGTGAGAGTCCAATATCTTTTGAGTCTTGCAAGGTCGACGGTTCAGTAATTTTGAAACATTGATTTAATTCGTTTGCACTTCTCATTTGCCACTTTGTTAGTTGTTACATTAAACTGGTTTTGGTGGGTGATTTGTAGCTGATGCGTTGGTCTCGTTCCACTGTTTATTCTTAGTTGCATTCATAATTTGCTTGGGGATAAGCAAAGGTTTGGTTTGGGGAGATTTGATGCGTGTATTTTATATAAGGTTTTTACCTCATTTTTACACGCATTTCTGTACTATTCATGTAACATCTAGCTACAAATACCCCCGAATATTCTACTTTGGTTCGTTTTATGTAAATTGCATGAATAAACCCAAGAGGAGCTAAATCGGGCCTTAAATCGTCCCATTTGCATGCATTTATGGAGAACGAGGAGCCGGAGCTTGGAATCTAACACTTTGAAGACACATGAGCTGGTTTCGGAAGGTGTTATAATGTCTAACGTGCCTAAATAGTTCGATCGACTACTTTTCTAGTCGATCGAATGCTTCATATACTGAAGGTTACTCGATCGAGCAGTTCGAGTATTCAATCGAGAAGACTTTGCAAGGAGTTGCTCGATCGAGTGGTTTATTTCCACTCGATCGAGAGGTTTGATGCTTAGTTGCTCCATCGAGTGGTTTATTTCCACTCGATCGAGTGGTTTATCCTGTAATAGACTATTTCCGCCTAATTTCGTATGGGCTTTTGTAATTAGTCCATAGATTAGGTTTAGGAGAGGATTTTCGTATGCTAAAAAGTACTCTAAACTGCGTAACTCCTCTCACTGACTTTTACTCTATCATTCACTACTGTTTCTTGGATTTTTGCTCTTCTTCTACACTTTGCTACCCGAATTCGGATCTGTATTGGTATTATTATTCCTCTTTAATTCCTTAATCATAATTACTCTTATTTTGCTATCTTTCTTTTCTTGTTTTATCATTACTTTAATTCAATCTTCACTAGTCTTGTTATGATGTTTAATTCATATTATTTATTTGTTGTTGTTGTTAATTCAATGATGATGCATAGCTAATTCCCTTTTGCTAAGACTAAAGGGGATCCATGATTATGAAGGGATAGTAATCGATTTATTAGGTTAATGCTGGTGTAGTCCTTGTTGTTAACTGCTGCATTTATCTGTATCTGTTTAATTGAGTCGACACAATTAGGCATTTATATCGCAGTAAACCTTGACCTGGACCGAAAGGTTAGAAAGAGTGAGACTAGTAGCGAACAATAGGGCACTATAGTGAGGGCGAAAGCTAAGTTATTTGTGCTTTAAGGCGAATTGAGACCGAAAGGAGATATTCACTGCTCCTTAGACTATATTTGCACTAACCTGAGACCTAGATTACTTGACCGAATGATCATGGTGAACCGTCTGTCTTAGCTGCCTCCTTTATCTGTTTAATCCTTTTTCTCTGCCTTATTCTCTTCCTTACTTCCATTAGTTTAGAACAATCAATCAATTAAAACCCCCCAATTTGGTTACCGTGACGAACTTAGACAAAGCTGACATTTTCCCATCTCCCTGTGGAGATCGACCCGACTTCCCTAGCTATACTAGTTAGAGCCAGTTGGTTATTTTTTATAGGTATTCGACTGACCTGTCAAATTTTGGCGCCGTTGCCGGGGAGGTGGCGCAATTTTGTTGCTTTATTTAAGTTTATTTCTCGTCTCAGGGAATTTATTCCTTGAGACTAATCTCATTTTTTGCAAAGTTTTTGATTAGTTTTGCAGGTTATTTGGTTTGCTTTGTAAAGTCTATTTGCCAGAATGCCCAATATAGCCAGCCATTCAGAGCCGAATGTGGATTCCCTTCCAAAAGTTTTCTTACTACCCATTACTGATCCGGGAACCTTTGGAATCCACCCATCTTACATACAGCTGGTCGAGAGAAATCTCTTTAGGGGGCTACCTGAAGAAGATCCATGCAGCACACATAGAGTCACATTTTTTGACGGTATTGCTCTACCATTCCTCTTTCTGATGGGGTGACACAAGACAAAGTTAAGGGAGCTCTTTTTCCCTTTTCTTTAGCTGATGATGCCCGGGAATGGTTAAGAGATCTAGATAGGGAGGCAAAATTATGTAACCGACTGGAGTTCCCTTGTTTTGGCCTTTTACAGACGATATTTCCCACCGCAGCGCACCAATACCTTGAGAGATCAGATTAGTTCTTTTGAGCAACTATCTACTGAAAACTTGGATGGGGCTTGGACTAGGTTCAAGAAGCTTGTCCGTTCTGTGCCTCATCACGGGTTCAAACGCTGGTTCCTTTGTACTCAGTTTTACAATGGACTATATCGAAACCAGAGAGCTATCCTTGACAGTGTAGCTAAGGGGAGATTCACGAAGAATGTTGAAGATGACCAAGGGTGGCGTCTCATTGAGGAGATGGCTATTCATGTCTCCGAATATGGAAATCCCCGAGTTAGTGAGCAAGTTAATGAGTTGGCAGCGGCTGTAGTGGAAAGTCCTAGCAAAAGTCTAGGTAATGTGGAGATTACGAAGCTACGGTGAAAGTGCACGGGTTTGTTCGACATCGAGCATGTGGATATATGTGGTAGATGTGGCATAGAAGGGCATGACCCTATTGAGTGTCTGGCGAGTATAGAGCGCGTCCTTGCTTATCAGAAATACAAGCAAAGAGTTCCTTTTTCTCAACTGTATGAAGAAATGAAGAATGTTTCTACTCTTTTTACGCCAGCGCCGCAACCGGTCTCTCCTTCTGCAAACGAGGAAATTGCCGAACTGAAATCCTTGATGTTGAATTTAACACAGCAGTTTGGGAAGAAGTGCAATAGGAATGAAACCGTCATAGTGGAATTGAGAGAACAAGTCACACAGTTAACACTCGCGAAAGACCAAGCCAACCTTCTACCGACATGCGATCCAGTTAGTGCAACGAATCTCCAAGTTGGCCTTACTCATGAGAGGCCAAAAGTACCAGAAGGCGGGGTTTTGATAGTCAAGATACCCTTAAGATGATATGGATGAATTTTACGAAATCCTTGCTGCGTGTTGTCCAGACACTCGATCGAGTGAAAAATCTACTCGATCGAGTGAAATAATTCATCCCATCACTCGATCGAGTGATAATTATGGTCGATCGAGTAGTGCCCAAATTGCTGATGGTCGATCGAGTGATATTCTTACTCGATCGAGTAAAAGTGCTGAAGAAATCATTCGATCGAGTGATAAAACTGATCGATCAAGTGAGCATGGAAAAGAGATCACTCGATCGAGTGAAGGAAATGGTCGATCAAGTATTTCCCAACGTGAAACCACTCGATCGAGTACCAGAAGCAGCGGAGATCCTGTTTTACTATCTAATTCCACTACCGTGTCATCTTCCCCTGCTATGGAGACGTCACGCACTGATAAAGGTAAAGAGAAAGTCGCATGTCCACTCAATGCTACCAGAGTACCCTTCACAGGTCGTCTGAAGGACGCGAATATCGAGCGACAGTACGGTAGGTTTTTGGACGTTGTGAAGAACCTCCAGGTAACCGTCTCTTTTACCGAACTTGTTACCCATGTACCTACTTACGCTAAATTTATGAAAGATATTGTGACGCGTAAGAGAGAGCTAAGTGAATTTGAGACTGTTTCATTTATGGAAGAGTCTAGTAATTTACTTTTAAATAAGCCTCCACCTAAAATGAAAGACCCGGGTAGCTTTTCTATTACCTGTGTTATAGGCAATGTGGTTATTGATATGGCTCTTTGTGATTTAGGAGCCAGCGTCAGTGTCATGCCCTTATCTGTCTGCAAGAAATTGAATATGAGTCATCCTAAAGTGACTAACATTACTCTGAGATGGTGATAGATCTCATTAGGAGACCCTTAGGTGTCTTAGAGGACGTGCCTGTGAAAATAGGCACGCTCTTTATCCCAGTGGATTTCATTGTTTTAGATATAGCTGAGGACACCCGGACCCTAATTATCTTAGGAAGACCGTTCCTTTGTACAGTTGGGGCTATTATTGATGTCAAACAAGGGCGTTTGACTCTTGCAGTAGGGGATGACGCGATCACTTTCGGTCCCTTTCTAGTACTTTGGCTCGGCCAATGATAGAGGATACGTGTTATTCGGTTGATATTATTGACGAGTCTATTTATGACTTCTGGTCTGGTTCTTTCATGAAGGACCCACTAGAAGCTCTTATGCTTTTGGATGAGTGTGTAGATAACCCAGATGACGATGATGCTGTGTTGGATTTGCTTATAGATGATTTAGATGAGCGCGAACTCACCGACGCTGAGGGAGAGCGAGTGGAACAGATGATTAGCACTCTTTGCTCCATTGAGGTGAAAGTACCGGAGCGTAAGTCTCTCCCTTCTCATCTAAAATATGTTTTCTTAGACGATACTGAGCAATATCCAGTCATTGTTAGTGCTAAGCTTGATAATGATCAGCTGACATCCTTGATAGCTGTGCTTAAGAAAAACAGGAAAGCATTGGGTTATTCATTAGACGATATCAAGGGGATTAGTCCCGATATTTGTATGCACAGGATAGAGCTGGAGGAAGATCACAAACCTTGAAGACAGGGTCAGCGCCGGCTGAACCAGAAGATGCAGGATGTTGTGATGGCTGAGGTAATGAAGCTGCTCGACGCAGGTATTATTTATTCTGTTGGTCATTCTAAATGGGTGAGTCTAGTGCAGGTAGTCCCGAAGAAAGGAGGGACTACTGTGGTTAAGAATGATAAGAATGAGTTAATACCCACTCGAGTAGTGACTGGTTGGCGGATGTTTATAGATTACAGACAGCTTAATGCCGCCACCAAGAAGGATCACTTTCCCCTTCCTTTTATTGATCAAATGGTATAAAGGTTAGCTTCTCATAATTTTTTTTGCTATTTAGACGGGTATTCCGGGTTCTTTCAGATCGCTATCCACCCAGACGATCAAGCTAAGACTACATTTACTTGTCCTCAGGGCGTGTTTGCTTATCGCAGGATGCCTTTTGGTTTATGTAATGCCCATGCCACCTTCCAAAGGTGCATTATGGGGATATTTTCAGAGTACACTGAGTTTATTATGGAAGTTTTCATGGACGATTTCAGTGTTTATGGAAGTGATTTTTCTAACTGTCTGTCTAACCTTGATAAAGTGTTGCAGCACTGCATTGAGGTTAATCTTGTGCTTAACTGGGAGAAGTGCCATTTCATGGTCAACGAGGGAGTTGTCTTAGGGCATTTAGTTTCTGATAGGGGAATAGAGGTTGATAAAGCAAAGGTGGAAGTGATTCGGCAATTACCACCTCCTGTTAATGTTAAGGGGGTTAGGAGTTTCCTTGGCCACGCCTGCTTTTACCGCCGGTTTATCAAGAATTTCTCAAAAATTGCTAAACCACTTACACATCTGCTACTTAAGGATGCCCCTTTTGTGTTTACTGATGAGTGTCTTTCTGCTTTTCACGGGTTAAAGCAGGCTTTAGTCTCTGCGCCGATCATACAGCCTCCCAACTGGGAGTTGCCGTTTGAGATAATGTGTGATGTCAGTGACTATGCACTAGGAGCGGTGCTAGGCCAACGGAAAGACAAAGCTTTAAATGCAATCTACTATGCGAGCCGAACTCTGGATGAGGCTCAAGTGAAGTTCAATACCATCAAAAAAGAGCCGCTAGTTTGTAGTTTATGCCTTAGAAGTTTCGTTCTTATTTGATTGGGTCGAAGTTACTTGTTTTTGACCCATGCAGCTTTGAGGCATCTCCTTGCTAAGAAGGAGGCTAAACCACGGATATTGAGATGGATACTCCTTCTTCAGGAGTTTGATTTGCAGATTAAGGATAAGAAAGGAGCTAAGAATGTTGTAGCTGATCATCTGTCGCGACATGAAGGGAAAGATTCTCTACCTATTGATGATTCTTTCCCTGACGATACTTTATTTGCTGTTTTATCGTCTATTTTTAACCAAGAGCCTTGGTATGCAGGTATAGCTAACCCATTTGTCGGTGGCAAGTCGCCCGACCTTTCTCATTAGCGAGGAAGCGTTTTACAGTATAACGCTAAGCGGTATTTCTGGGATGATCCTTATTTATTTAAGGAATGTGCAGACAGTCACTACAGACGGTGTATTCCGCAGTGGGAGGCCAAAGTAGTCCTGGAAGGCTGTCACTCCTCTCCCTATGGTGGTCACCACGGTCCATGGCGCACCGTGGCCAAGGTACTTCAGTCTAGTTTTTACTGGCCCTCTTTGTTTGCTGATGCTAAGTCTTTTGTTTCAGCTTGTGATGCTTGCCAACGATCAGGGAACATTTCAAAGAGACATGAGATGCCGCAAAATAGCATCTTAGAGGTTGAGGTTTTTGATGTTTGGGGCATTGACTTCCAAGGACCGTTCCCGTCTAGTAAAGGTAACAGGTACATTTTAGTGGTTGTAGATTATGTGTCGAAATGGGTTGAGGCAATTACCTCACCTCATTATGATGCCAAGACCGTGATAAAAATGTTTAAAAAGGTCATATTTCCTCGATTTGGTGTCCCTAGGGTCGTCATTAGTGATGGGGGAATGCACTTTAAAGAAAAGAAACTAACTTCTATTATGTCTAAAGTTGGTGTCCAACACCGACGTGGTTTGGGGTATCATCCCCAAACTAGTGGTCAGGTTGAGGTCTCTAATCGCGAGTTGAAAGAGATCTTGTCTAAAGTAGTTTCTAAATCACGGAAGGACTGGAGTCTTAAATTAGAAGACACATTATGGGCCTATAGAACTGCCTTTAAGACACCAATTGGTGCATCACCTTATAGGTTAGTTTATGTGAAATCATGTCACTTACCTGTTGAATTGGAATGTAAGGCTTGGTGGGCAATTCGTGAGCTTAACTTTGATCCTAAGTTGTGTGGTCAGAATCGTCTTTTGCAGCTAGATGAGTTGGAAGAATTTAGGCTTAATGCCTATGATAGCTCGCGCATTTATAAAGAAAAGACGAAGAGATGGCATGACAAGAGAATTCTATCTCGTGAGTTTCATGTTGGGCAAAAGGTGTTGTTGTTTAATGCCCGATTGCGATTATTTCCTGGCAAGCTGAAGTTCAGGTGGAGTGGTCCTTATACGGTGACGGCTGTTACCAAATTTGGATCCGTGGAGCTCGAAGATTCTGAAGGTAGTAGGTTCAAGGTGAATGGGCAATATGTGAAGCATTATCACGAGGCAAATGAAGCAGACAATCGTGTTGAAGTCTTATACTTCGACGAGCTAGATACGCCAGTTAATTGATGACAGAAAGGTCGTGCGGGACCTCTTAAACCTGCGCTCTTCGGGAGGCAGCCCGGACTGTTTTATTGTATTTTCGTTGAACTTTTTATTTTTCTTTAGCTTTATGTTAAACTTTAGACGCTGTTTTTATGCACCCTTTATTTTCTCCTTGCTTTGATACGTGTTCTGCAGGTTACAGCACTCAATCGAGTAGTTTTTCTAATCGATCGAGCACTTTTGGGGTATTATTCACTCGATCGAGTGATATATATACTCGATCGACCAGCTGCATAAACACGTTCACTCGATCAAGTGATTATTTTACTCGATCGAGCCCTTCCAGACACCTGTTCACACGATCGAGCAGTTCCAGACCACTCGATCGAGTAGTTACGTCTTCCAGCTGCTACTTTACGTCTATGGAGCTACTGCTTGACTTTCTTTGACCTCCCATATTCATGGTCGGTTTGGGGAGGTCCTTCTTCATGACGTTTTGTAAGTATTCCAACTCCACCTCTCCTTTTCTCTTCGGTTTGCATTTTTTTTCCCTATTTTTGGTACAATGAGGGCATTGTACAGTTTGGTTTAGGGAGGTATGTATCCGTATCTGTGTCTGCGTGTTTTCTTGCATGTTTGCTTGCACGTTTATATATTTTCGCATGCATTGTCGTTTTGAATTAAAAAAAAATCATAAAATTCAAAAATTTTCACGTTTAATTTGAGTCAGAACGTTTGAACTTTGACGCTACATTGAATCCTTACTTTAGCCTTGCATATTCTTGACATTTAGTGGCATGATTATGTGCATGATCTACGAGTTTTTGTTTCTCTTGAATCTGAACGAATAGACTTGATTCATATATCGGCAAGCTACATTACATTCTGAGGTTAGAGCTTTATAAACTGGTGACATTCATGACCGGTTTCATTTAGGATGTGAGTAGTACTCTCTTTAAGGCATGTAACATCAATTTGCATAAGCATGAGTCTAGTCTTCTTAATACCTGTATGCATTCGGTATGTGGATGGTGACACATGTTAGGAGAGGAAGTTCCCTTTTATTTCATTCTACCCATGAGCCCCACATAGCCAAATTACCTTTTTGTCCTATTAGCTGCTATATATAATTTTTCCTACCCTAGCCGAGCTAGTGATGAGTAGCTGTTTGGAATGTTTTACTGCAGTTTGGTTATTTTTATCTGATTTCAAAAGATGGTGGAAGAATTGAAGGGAATGAAAGAAAAAAAATGATGGATGAAAAATGAAAAAGAAAAAAAAGAGAACGAAAAAGATGAAAAAGAAAGAAAAATCATGTGCGAAGAAAAAAAATGAGAAATTGTATAATGATTTTCACTCCCATGTTCTACTTATATCTTATGGGGAGTTGATGAGTTTTTGGTGTTTCGTGAGTAGAGTGCATGGAATTTGCACCGGTTCATTTTGTTATATTGAGTACGAAGTTGGGATGCAGTTCAAAATTTGGATTCGTTGTTGCTAGCCTGGCTATTAACCCTACATATCCAAATTCATCTTAGCCCCTTCTTACCCATTACCTCACTTACCCAAATGTAAGTCCTCGGCATGTGTCTTGGTCATTAGTTTGGTTGGAATGCGTATGTACGGTTGTAGAGACTTTATTCATGTTAACTGCATGCATGTTCTTATAGGTCGAGTTAGGTGAGTGTCTTTACTTCTTTATATCTTTCACGTATATACTCACCTTTTGCCTAATTTTGAGTGATGAGCGACCCGTGAGAGTCCGATATCTTTTGAGTCTTGCAAGGTCGACGGTTCAGTACGTTTGAAACATTGATTTAATTCGTTTGCACTTCTCATTTGCCACTTTGTTAGTTGTTGCATTAAACTGGTTTTGGTGGGTGATTTGTAGCTGATGCGTTGGTCCCGTTCCACTGTTTATTCTTAGTTGCATTCATAATTTGCTTGGGGATAAGCAAAGGTTTTGTTTGGGGATATTTGATGCGTGTATTTTATATAAGGTTTTTACCTCATTTTTACACACATTTCTATACTATTTATGTAGCATCTAGCTACAAATACCCCCGAATATTCTACTTTGGTTCGTTTAATGTAAATTGCAGGAATAAACCAAAGAGGAGCTAAATCGAGCCTTAAATCGTCCCATTTGCATGCATTTATGGAGAACGAGGAGCCGGAGCTTGGAATCTAACACTTTGAAGACACATGAGCTAGTTTCGGAAGGTGTTATAATGTCTAACGTGCCTAAATAGCTCGATCGACTACTTTTCTAGTCGATCGAATGCTTTATATACTGAAGGTTACTCGATCGAGCAAGTCGAGTATTCAATCGAGAAGACTTTGCAAGGAGTTGCTCGATCGAGTGGTTTATTTCCACTCGATCGAGAGGTTTGATGCTTAGTTGCTCGATCGAGTGGTTTATTTATACTCGATCTAGTGATTTATCTTGTAATAGACTATTTCCGCCTAATTTCGTATAGGCTTTTGTAATTAGTCCATAGATTAGGTTTAGGAGAGGATTTTCGTATGCTAAAAAGTACTCTAGACTGCGTAACTCCTCTCACTGACTTTTACTCTATCATTCACTACTCTTTCTTGGATTTTTGCTCTTCTTCTACACTTTGCTACCCGAATTCGGATCTGTATTGGTATTATTATTCCTCTTTAATTCCTTAATCATAATTACTCTTATTTTTCTATCTTTTTTTTATTGTTTTATCATTACTTTAATGCAATCTTCACTAGTCTTGTTATGATGTTTAATTCTTATTATTTATTTGTTGTTATTGTTAATTAAATGATGATGCATAGCTAATTCCCTTTTGCTAAGACTAAAGGGGATCCATGATTATGAAGGGATAGTAATCGATTTATTAGGTTAATGCTGGTGTAGTCCTTATTGTTAACTGCTGCATTTATCTGTATCTGTTTAATTGAGTCGACGTAATTAGGCATTTATATCGCTGTAAACCTTGACCTGGACCGAAAGGTTGGAAAAGGTGAGACTAGTAGCGAACAATAGGGCACTATAGTGAGGGCGAAAGCTAAGTTATTTGTGCTTTAGGGCGAATTGAGACCGAAAGGAGATATTCACTGCTCTTTAGACTATATTTGCACTAACCTGAGACCTAGATTACTTGACCGAATGATCATGGTGAACCGTCTGTCTTAGCTGCCTCCTTTATCTGTTTAATCCTTTTTCTCTGCCTTATTCTCTTCCTTACTTCCATTAGTTTAGAACAATCAATCAATTAAAACCCCCCAATTTGGTTACCGTGACGAACTTAGACAAAGCTGACATTTTTCCATCTCCCTGTGGAGATCGACCCGACTTCCCTAGCTATACTAGTTAGAGGCAGTTGATTATTTTTGATAGGTATACGACTGCCGTGTCACTATACAACTACCGAGTAAGAATTTCTTGCGGTGGTGTTTGCCTTAAAGAAATTTCGACCTTATATTCTTGGAACCGAAGTCATCATCTTCACGGATCATGCCGCCTTAAGGCATTTGGTGAACAAGAAGGAGTCCAAGCCCCGGTTGATGCGATGGGTATTACTCTTGAGTGAGTTTGACGTTGAGCTCAAAGACAAGAAGGGCACAACTAATACGGTGGCGGATCATCTAAGTCGAATTGTGTATGAGAAGCCTCAAGAAGTCTTGGAATCACCAATACAAGCTTCCTTTCCGGATGACACACTCCTAGCATTGTCTTCCATTGAGCCATGGTATGCCCATATAATCAACTTCTTGGTCTTACAAGAGTTTCCAAAGGGTCTTTCTCGCTCCCAACGGGATAAGATCAAGAGTGATGCTAAATATTATGTGTGGGATGACCATACCTTTGGAAATTTTGTGCCGATCAAGTCATTAGGAGATGTGTCCCGGATACCGAAATCATTCCAATTCTTAAATTTTGTCACGAATATGCTTGTGGTGGGCATTTTGGAGACAAGAAAACGGCTAGGAAAGTATTGGAAAGCAGTTTCTTTTGGCCCACATTATTCCGAGATGCTCATGCTATGGTGAAGACATGTGATAGATGCCAAAGAGTTGGCAACATTTCAAAAAGAGGAGAAATGCCACAAACACCCATGATCTATTGTGAAATATTTGATGTGTGGGGTATGGACTTCATGGGACCATTTCCCGCATCTTGTTGCAATATTTATATACTTTTGGCGGTGGACTACGTCTCCAAGTGGGTGGAGGCTAAAGCCACCAAGACCGATGATGCAAAGGTAGTTGGAGAATTCATCAAGACCAACATTTGTTCTCGGTTTGGCTTCCCAAAAGCCTTGATAAGCGACCGTGGAACTCACTTTTGCAACAAAGCCATTGGAGCTCTTCTCAAAAAGTATGGGGTACTTCATAAAGTGTCAACCTCCTATCACCCTCAAACCAACTGTCAAGCCGAGGTTTCTAATAAGGAGATTAAGGCTATCCTTGAGAAGACGGTGAATCCTGACTACTCGGTTGAGTATCCCCCCAGATACTCGGTCGAGTATCGACTCCATAAGTAAACGTCAAAAATCCAGAAACAACACTCGGTCGAGTAAAACAACACTCGGTCGAGTAGACACTACTCGGTCGAGTATACTTATTTACTCGGTCGAGATGTCACATACAGTAGCGATTGCTACTTACAATCAAACAACACTCGGTCGAGTGCTTGGTTACTCGGCCGAGTACTCCATACTTGGCGAGTACACGGCCCCTTCGGCCGAGTCTCACTATAGACGGGTATACAATATAAGGTTTTCTATCATGCTCACTATTCCCGCAGCAAACACATCGTATCAAGAACTTTAATGCCACGTTATAATCATACAACATACAATTCATGTATATGTTAAATCCAACATGACAAACATTCATAAACCCGTCACATCCACCATTTCTACCATCACCACACTTACAAATTTCAACTATTACCAACATGCATCTTCACATACATGTACATACAAAACCTAACTCTCATCACACTTTCCCATGTTACCGGTTCGAGTTAGTGAGGGCCGATTTGCGACTCCGGGACGTCTCTCGAGTGTTTGCGGTAGCTCCAAACAACTCTCCCCGGGTTCATTTTATTTAGACTCCCTAGGTTCATTAAATTCATTTGTTTAGGTGCCGGAATCTTCGGCTCTGATACCACTTTGTAACACCCCCTCATACCAAGGTGCCTTACCAGGACCACCCTACCATGAAAGTGTGTTACCATCTCGGTTGCCCGAGGTTAGTACGTATCAAAAGCGTCTGAACTGAGCACATTTATTAAAGTACTGCAAGATATAAAGTTTACAACATCTCAAATCCAAATACTGATTTAACCAAAATACAACTTCAATGTCTGACAATAAAAGAAATCAGCTAAGACTCAGACGGTGATGCTATGACTGGTGATGACAATACTCCCATGACTGTGCCCAAGCTCACACTAGCAATACCTGTCAAGCCTGCTCACCATCCCCGAATGGATCACCGCAGATTCCACAAACAACAACGGCGTTAGTATTACTCAAACATTATAAAACAGACCAACAAGTAATCAACTGATCATCTTCCAATTCCAATATTTATTATCACACTGTAACCGACTACACACCAAAGTGTTTAGCCCTGCCAGATTACCCATCGCAACAGGTAATCCTCGCCACCAGTGGATGACCGCAGCCGATCCCACCTAGTCCAGCTCCTCAATGAGCGACAACAATCCCTGTCCCTTAATGTGCACATCCCCTCCCGTGGCGGGTTCCACGGAGGGCGAACTAGGGTGTGAAGCCACTCCCGCAAGTGACTCCACCACAATCACACTCACACGACATCACGGTAGTCTCAATACCCTCACACCAACATCGTCACAACAATCTCCATACTCCGATGATCAACCGATAACAATAATCACAACAAGCATGTCTTACAAAGAGCAAGAACCGAGTAGGAAACCCTACCTTAGCAATCAACAAGAGCACGCAACACGGACAATCAGAAAGGCTCCTCTACGAAGTCTTCTCCTATACAATAATCATATAACACAATTACACAATGCACAATCCCCCATATTCCCAACTTCATATAGATATACAGTAACCCCAAAGAATACAAATAACATAAAGATAGAACTTACCAACAGTAGAATGAGGGATTATACGCAAGAACTCTGATGATTACACACACAACAATGCTATGGAATGATTAGGAAGTGCTTAGGGAGATATTAGGGTGATCGTAGAAATGATGAAGTTTGAAAATGCTCTTTTAGAAACTGACGCGGGATATAAAATACCCTAAACATTCCCTAATCAAACCGTCGAAATAATACTTCGCCAGACCGGATACTCGGTCGAGTAAGTGTATACTCGGCCGAGTATCCTCTACTCGGTCGAGTATCCACTATACTCGGCCGAGTATTCCTCGGCAGAACCGAAACAATCTATACCAACAACACTACTCGGCCGAGTAGTCTCTACTCGGTCGAGTAGTCACTTTAAGAAAATCCGTAGTATTACACCCAGTTTTCAGCTTTAATTCCCACGAGTCCCTCATTGTTCTTCCCCAATTATTTTAACACTCACCCTCTCTCCTCATCCCAACCCTAATCCCCCTCAAAATCACTCATCAAAACCTTCTCAAATCATCAAATTCAAGCAATTAACCTTCAAGTTTTATCAACTTTCAATACCCAACATCAATTTGGGCAAGGTAATTGCTGAAAAATCACAACACCACCAACAATTTCGACCTAGGGTTTCGTTTGGTTGAATATTGAAGACTTTTGGGTTTGCAAATTGGATTAAGGGGACAAATTTAAGCATTCTTGACTAGCATTCATCATCCAATAACACAAACAAGGATCAAAGGGAGGTATAAACCTTATTCTTATCCTTGTCATTCATATTTGCCTTAATTTCGAGTTTGTGTGGTTCAAAATCGAAATCTTGTGTTTAATTGTGTTGTAATTTGTCCTTAAACGAATTCTAAACTTGTGAGGTGTTTTTAATTCCAACAAATAACTAATTAGCACATCATTCTTATAGTGCCTATTAGGTGTTTGTTCTTTTGCGTCACCCAAAATCATTTCCAAAAATTGTGTTTTTCTGAAAAATAATTGTTATAAAATGGGAAAAAGTAAAGCAACCGAGGCTTCCTCCTCAAAAGGACCCAAGGGAGCCTCGACTTATGATGAGAATGAGTACTCGGGTAAGGAGGGCCTCCGAGACAAAGCCCTCAAAAATTGGAAGAAGTTTGCTTCGGTGTCAACCGTAGCACAAACTAAATTCCTTGACCAAAACGTTCTTATCGGGTTGGGAATGCTTCCCATGGCCCGAATGCTCTTAGAAAAGGTCGGGCTTGAGGCCTACACTAACATGGCCGCACCCACCCGGAGAGGTATTACCTTTGAGTTTCTTTCTTCTTTGGAGAAAGTGAAATTGGGAAGGGATAAGACCCCGGGGATCAAATTCCGGGCATGCCGGCTTATCCACACCTTGACTTATGATGAGGTAAGAGAGGCCCTCCACATAACCAAAGCCCCCATAAAAGAAACCCTTGACAAAAGAAAGATGAGTTCCTTTTGGAATGATATCACGGGGGATGTGAGGCATGGAAACTCGAAAAACACAAACCTTCCAAACCTGATTTTGCGCCTCTTAAGCTGCCACATAAACACCAACTTCTTGGTCATGACCGAACCTACAAATATGAACTACAAACAAATACAATGCCTATGGTCTATGACCCCGGAGGGGAGGGGAATACCGGATTTGGTTGACTTGTTTGTGAGTGGTTGCCTTGAGTTACAAAAGGATCCAAAGGGGACCATTTTCATTGGGGGCATGATTGAATTGTTTCTGGAAAAGACGGGTGTACCAATTCCACCCAATGCTTATGAACTTGATGGTAGTGGTCTCATGTACTACCATTACTTGAAGAAAGCACACATGCTTGAGGTGGTCGACAAAATCACCTCCTTGGTAATTTGGTGCATGGGTGCTGAAAACTACAAGTACTTCATGTACCTACCCCGTCCTCCCAACTCACCTTTGGGTTGGGGGAGTGCACAAGATTTCTATATGCCTTCCGATGACGCATTTGTGGACCTTTGGGTTGATAGAGCCCAAGTAGTTGAACCGGATGTTGATGAGAGTGGAGAGCAACCACAAGTGGGGGGATATTTAACCTTTGGTGACATGCCACATCATGATGCACCATATGATGAACCCATGCCTAATGCTCCGTTTGATGAGCCCCATTTCACTCCACCTCAAATGCCACAAGAACAACAACAACAATATCCTTTCACGGATCCTCAATTCAACTACCCGGCTATCAAAACATGGCAATCGAACATCACAAACCGTGTCTCAAACCTTGAGTCTACCCTTTCTCAAATGCAACTTACGGAGAATGCTCGGTGGGGAATCACCGAAAACCGCTACCACCACTATCAAGAGGATTTGGAAGAGATGCGTTATACCAAAACGCAACCTTTGATATGGTGGAGGCCATGAATGCTCAATACATGCATCAATTCCCCACCCAATACCAAGGGTATAATGAGACCAAGGTTCATGAAACAAGAGCCGAAATGGCTAGATTTAGAAGAAGAAGATAATCAAGAAGAAGGGGATGACCTCCGGAACATGGATGTGCCTCAAGCTCACACTCTTGAGTGAGTTTAGGGTGTTCTCCTCACACTTTGGGGACAAAGTGAAGATTTAAGTGTGGGGTGGACATGAGTTGGTAAAATAATGTATATATTGTAATATATTTGTTTCATGCTTCGTATTTCAATTCAAAAAAAAAAAAGAAAAAAAAACCCGGCTAGGATGAAAACCCGAAAGGGCATCCTAGGCAAAAGTGGGAAAGTGGTCGAGGCCGGAGTGAAAACCCGAAAGGGCGCTCCGGGCAAAATGAATAAAAGAGTGCGAGCCACGAGAGTAGATGTGAGGAAAATAGCTAAACCGAAAACCCGAAAGGGCGGTTTAGGCAAAATGAGAGAAGTAGGAAAAAATTGAAAAATCTTGTTAACCTCTTTGAAGCCTTGAAATCATGTCAAATACATGACTATTTCCATTTGGTGTTGGTGACATAAGTGGTGGAGCTCTAGAAGGTCGGAAGGGTAGGTTAGTAGTGTGCCAAGACTAAGAGGGGGATTTGGAAGCTTACTTTGTTACTAGTGCTTGGCATACTTGTTGTTCGGAGTTGAATTGTTTTGACTTGTCTTATGCATTGTTGGAGAGGTTGAGTTTGGTTATTAAGTTGTGAATTTTTGGATAATTGTTTAAGTATGGAGGTATTTGAGGTTGCCTAAATGATGGGTTAGGAGAGGCTTTGATGACTATGGTAGCCTTGTGTTGAACCAAGTGGAGTGATGAGGGGGAGTGAGAGAAGAGAGGTTAGTATTGGTGGAATTTAGGTCGCTTACTCACTTATTGGAGCTATGAAGAAAAGTGACCATGTGGTTAGTCGAGGGATGATATAAGAAGGAAGAGCGAGATGAAGAGAGGGGAATTAGGAGTGCCCATACTTTCTTGGCCTAGGTGGTGATTAGGTTTACTCTAGTTTGCTCGGGACGAGCAAAGGGCTAAGTGTGGGGTTTTTTATGAGCTCCTATTTCTACTTAGTTTTGGCACCATTTGGAGCTCATTTGGTAACATTTGGGGATGGTTTTTGACGATTTTCACATTATTCAACCAATTCCGAATTCATTATCATTTAGCATGTTTCTAATGGATAACAAGATGCCAAGAGGACAATGGAAGTGTCCAAGGAAGGGTGAAGAACAAGCTTGAAGAAATACCACGAACAAAACCTTCCAAGGATCAAGCAAAGCACAAAAGAAAAGCGGACTACAGCAAGGAACTCGCACCGTGCGAGTTTCCAGACACCAGAACTCGCACGGTGCGACTTTTCTGGGTTTCATGTCGTTTTGTGTTACGGGCTTTTCCTGTGTTAAGCCCATGATTATTAGGTTACGTTAGGCTATAAATAGGATGTTTTCAAATAGGTTAAGACATCTTATGAACACTTTTAATTAATCAAGTTGTAATTTGGGAATTATTCGTCTTTGTTATTGGGTTTAGATCTAGCATGGAGAACTAATCTCCCTTTCTTAATCCGACTCAAAGGCATAATCTTTGGTTGTAAGACTCCTTAATCTTTCCTTAATTATTATTATTGTTCTTAATCTCTTGTGTTTAATTGCTTAATTTTGGAATCCTTGTTAGATTATTGTGATTAAGTGTGATTTCCTTGTTACTTAATCTTTCCAAGTTCCTTAATTTACATGTTGTTGGGTTTATTAAGTGTGATTTCTTTATAATCCCATGTTGCAACAACTTGTTATTAGACTAATGAATGTGATTTCTTCTTGGTTTAATTAACATTAGAGAGATTAAGTTGTGATTGCTCATTAATTGTGATTTCATTGTGAGTAATTACACCTATTAGATTCCTATTGCTTCATCTTCTTGTTAATTAATCTATGTGTGTGATTTCCACTAGAGGAGTTAATAAGTTGGGTCAATTTTTAAGTGTGATTTCCTTGTGATTGACTTCTAATTAAGGGAATTTGGAGATTTAATCTCACTAATAGGACAATAATATTAATTAGAAGGATTTATTGAGGGGTTTTATCAACTAAAGTGCCTAAATTTGGGTCGGATTAAGTCTCTCTTAAAATTAATTAATTTCCATCTTAAAACTCTTAATTGATTGCTTGCCTCATACTCTTGTTTGAATTTTGTCTTGCTCTTGTTACAGTTGAAAACCAAACCAACCCCCCCCCCCCCCCCCTTCTTTTTTTACATATTTGTTGTTAGCTTGTTACAATTGTTCTAATTACTCTTTTGAATTCATATTGCAAAACCTATCTTCTCTTGGGTTTGATCCCATTGCTTATTACTTTACTAGTTTAGAATTAGTGTTAATTAGTATGCTTTGTGGTATATAAATTGTTAATTTGGCCGTCTTAAATAGCGACGTTTTAGGCGTGTCACCAAGCCTAGGGGGCCTCTAGCATTTTCTCCTTGGAAAGTTCAACTTATCAATTTCTACTAGAATTGTTATCTCAACAGCTAGCTATTCCGCATCTGAAAAGGATAAGTATCTGGTAACTCCGTATTTAATACGGATAAAGATTTCTATTAGCTCATGCCTTTCCTGTATATAAATAGCACTCATACGCTTAAACCTTTCTCATCTCGAAAATTTTCTATTTTGGGACTGTGACGTTCACGTATTCCGCTTTGGCAATCACGAGATATTTCCTATGACGGAGGAATTTAGTGCCATCCTAGGATCATCTGTTCAATCTTCTCCCGCGCTTCCTAGTCTCGATGATGACTTAAGAAAAGACTTCAAAGATTATCTAGGCATTACTACTCGTCTAGATGAATTTTTGAATGGATATAGGGTAAATCTTTGTCGTCTGATCACGCACTTCACTTGCCCTAGCTATCCCAAGAATGTGATTGACTTCCGTTATAAAAAGCGGGCATTGGTGTTATGCCTACTCAACCGTTATCTATTTTTAAGCCCTTCTTATGTTTACGGACACGGCTGCCTTCTAAGAGTAGTAAAGCACATGCGCAACGACTGCTCACCTATGCCTCTGGTCTTAGCTGAAACTCTTCACTACTTAGATACCTTACGACATAATCCAGAAGCTGCATTCTGCTGTAGCCCCCTGTTACTTCAGGTAATTTCTTGTGTCATTCCCACAACTCACATATTTTCCTACTTCTGATTCCTTTTCTTTTCTTTTTTTTCGATTCCTCTCTTTCTTTTTTTTTTTTGATTCCTTTTCTTTTTTTTCCTTTTTTTCCGACCTGGTGTGGGTTATTTTATTTCTCTATTTTTTCTGACCTGGTGTGGGTCATCTTATTTCTTTATTTTTCCTGACCTGGTGTGGGTCATTTTATGTCGATAAATCTTTGTCTTAGGTATGGCTACAAGAGCGTATGCGACTAATTGAACGACCTCTCGATCCCAAATCTTATCAACCTCATAGCTTCGCTGGCAGACAAAGAGTTGTGAAAGGGAAGCAGCCACTTAGCTACTTGAGGGAATGGATGAACAATGGGTTTCCAATTCGTTGGACTATATCATGGTGGCACATCCCTGCTATGACGGCCCCGCGATCCTCTATAGCATACTATAGACTACCTGGCCTTACTCACTCCTCTTTCATATTTCCTTCTCACTTGTTACGACAATTCGGGCGAAAACAACGAGTTCCTTCTTTAGATACTATTTCTCATGGAATTTTTCCGATGACCCATTCTTATCTGCGTAACTGGTACCAATACTGGAATGCACGTCGGTTCTGGACTATACAAAAGGTTCCTGACTCAACCTACATAAGCGATCATTATAAGGTTTGGATGACATCACACTCTGTAGAGGAGCGTGAATCAGCTCGTCAAGCGGAACGTAGGCTGCAACTTGATGCTACTGAGGTGGGAGAAGGACCTGACCTGACTCGGACAAACTGTAAGACTCAAGACTCAAGTAGAGGACACAAAAGTGGAGGAAGTAGAAGTCTGGTTTGGAAAACAAAGAAGGATCAGAATGACCCGGATGATCAGAATGAACCTAGAAAGAAGAGTGCAGCTAACGAACCGAAAGAGTGACAAGTGGAATCTTCAGTAACAGTAGTTATAGCCTATTAGGGTTGAAATAAGAGAAATTATGCATTATCAAATGTTAGATTAGGAATTACTTTATTGCAATGATAGATTCTAGACACAGAATAAGTGAGACGATTATTAGTTTCCTCAGATTAGTTGCCAACTTTCATAGTAATTTTTTTGAAAACTCCTAATTGGGAGTGACATATATTACAGCGTGCTTATGAATTTGCTATTAAAACCTGCTATGGGTTTCCTTTAACTCTGTTTTCTATTTTATTTCCTCTTTTTTTAGGACTTGAGAGGGGTCCTGCTTTGTTTATTTTTCTTTTTTTTTTTTACTGCTGCCACTTTTTATGCTGGTTTTTTTTTTGTCTTTTTTTTTGCGACCTGGGAGTGGTCTTCCCTCCTCTGTTTTTCTCGGTTCACTTATGTTTTCGACCTAGAAGGGGTCTGTTCTATGGTTTTCTTTTATTGTTGTTGCTCTTTATATCCTCTCGGCCTCTTCTTTTTCCTCTTTTCTTTTCTTTTTTTGACCTAGTGTGGGTCGTTTCTCTGTTTTCCTTTTATACATGATATTTCTTTAATTGATCAAGATTGGTTAATTGACTAAACTCAACCCCTTCTATATCTGTTAGTTGCACAGCTCCTCCTTGTAAAATCTTTTTTAATTATGTAAGGGCCGGCCCAGTTTGGTTTGAACTTGCCTCTCGGGTCTCTGTCCGGTGCTCATATTTCTTTAAGAAGTAAATCACCATATTTTAAGTTCCTTGTCCTGACCTTTTTATTAAAAGAATGATAAATTCTTCTTTGGTATAACTAAACTTGGTTAAGAGCTGCTAGTCTTTCTCATTTATTAATAGCAATTCTTCATATCAAGCCTGTACCCAATCCACTTCCGGTATTTGACTTTCTAGTACAATTCTAAGGGAGGGAATTTCAAGTTCTATAGGAAGCACGACCTACATCCCGTAGATTAGAGAATATGGTGTTGCTCCAGTTAGTGTTCTAACCGACGTACGATATCCCCATAAGGCGAAAGGCAACTTTGCAGGCCAATCATGATACTTTTCTGTCATCTTTTCAATTATACTTTTCACATTTTTATTCGCCGCTTCAACTGCCCCATTCACTTGTGGTCTTTACGTAGATGACTTACGCTGCTAGATCTTGTAATGTGTTAGTAAGGCAGCCACATCTTTCTTAAAATGGGGACCATGATCACTAATCAACTCATGAGGAACACCATACCTACAAATTATATTTTTAGTGATGAACTTAGCAACATGTTTAGAAGTCAAGGTAGCATAAGACGCTGCTTCAACCCACTTAGTAAATTAGTCGATTGCTACTAATATAAATTCATGTCCTCCGGTTCCTTTGGGAGTGATTTTGCCAATTATATCTATGCCCCATATCGAAAATGGCCAAGGTGATGCCAAATTGTACAGCAATGAAGGTGGTATATGCTGTGCATTGGCATAAATCTGGCAGTTATGACACCTCCTAACATACTATGTACAATCATTTCCTGTGCATTTTTATTTTCCCCTTCTTTATTTTGCATAACCTGGGATGGGCTTGCGTTAGTAGGTTTATATTGCCTACCTGAGCGAGTCAAATGTTGTACATTATTCTGGTCACGGTCAGGTGCATGCATTATCATTATCAGTGTTATCTTCAACCTCATTATCTGCCCAAATGTCATGAGACTCACTTTCTTCATCACCCCAAATATCATGAGTAGTATCACCATCTTCCTCATCACTCACCCATAAACCCATAACATCAGCTATAAATTGAGTCGGGTCAGCATAAAGGTAGTCATTAGCTGAGATGACCAGAACGTCTCTGAGTAGATTTTTATTATTGTTTGGCTTTCGAGCTGCTTTGAGTAAAGGGATAGTGCGATTATCAATCAAGTTTTGGATGGAATGCTTTAAGGTGAAGTAATAATCCGTATCGTGCCCTTTACCTCTATGATATTTGGAATATTCATTTTCTCTCCATTTCGGACTTTTGTTGGCTGGATCTGGAGTGGGTCCAATAGGTTTTATATATCCCTCCTTAATTAATCGGTCCAGTGCTCGTGACAGGCTCATAACTAGATCGGTGAATTCCCTCCTTGGTTTTTGTTCCACAACATTCACTATATCTCCCCCTTTAGAAGTTGAAGCAAAATTTTTCTTATCTTTAAAGCAACCTTTGGTCTGATTTTTGGCAGTAGACTCGACAACATCATCCTCTATTTGTATACCAATCTTGTTTAGCCGAGCAAAGGATTCAATGCCTGCATATCGCAGGTGTGATTTATAAGGTTCCCGTAAATTTTTCACAAAAATATCCACCTGTTCGGCTTCGGGCGGTCTTTCAATCATTTTTGCAGCTTTATTCCTCCATCGAGCTAAAAATCTGTAAAACCTTCCTTCTCAGTTTGTTTCGTAAGCTCTAAATCCCGCCTTGTGATCAATAAGTCTGCATTGCTGGAATATTGTGTCAGAAATTCTTTTTTTATGTCTTCCCAGTTAGAAACACGTATAGGATCTAGGGAGAAAAACCAACTCCGGGCTACATCTTCTGGAGTGGAAGGAAAAATAGCCGGAAAAACCGATGCATCCACTTATTTTAAAGCCATTGCTTTCACAAAACTCCTTAAGCTGGAGTGACTACTAAGTGGTCGAGCAGGCTTTCCTTAAGGTCCTTGACTGATTCTTCGAGCGACATGGTTACTGGTGGTTGGGTTATGGGACTGCTTGCGGATGGAGAGTATGGAGATGTGTGAGTAACGATTACGGTTTGGGGTATGCTAACTAGTCTTCTTGTACCCATGTCTCGTCCCCAAGCTGGAGTGACTACTAAGTTAAGGTCTTTTTTACACCTCCCTATCCTGGATCATGACACAGTAGCTTTTAGAAAATAAATTTTATTTCTCTTATAACAGGACTAGAATGGAGTACATATATTGAATGCACATGTATCTAATACTAGCTAAGACCTGAATGTTTTACATGCTCAGTATTATCGTGGTACTATTGGTGTACTGGACTATTGCCTATTAGTGCACTAGAATAGTACTATATGCGAAAAAGCTGTTACTGCCCAGATATGAGATATGATGTGATGCATGCTCTATATAAGACCTCGGCTAAGAATGGAATTTACTATGTTGAATGCATATGATGAACTACCTAGGATGCACGTTCTATCTAGTGGACTATATGTGCTAGTATTAAATTTGACGCGCAACTGATAGACGGGCTGAACTAATCTTTTTTTTCCTAACAGGACCGACGGACCGACAGACTGGACTAGCGACATGCAAGACCAGTTAAGCTGATCGATGAATGGATATGTCAAAGTAATGTCCTATGATGCCTCCCTAAGTGTTTAAATTATGTGTGCATGCAAGACTAATGAATGTAATGGCTAATGAGGGTATGAAGTCTTATGCGAGCAGATGCAAGAGAAGTGCAGTGACAGCCTACTGACGATGTAATATGCAGATGTTAGGACATGGTTTAGTTTACATGTGATGCTTTTTATATTTACATGTTGAAACCTAAGTATGTAAGGACTCATTCCAATGTACGTTTATGACGGACTGAGGTTACTGTTAGCTTAGACGAACTTATGTGTACATGTTAAACCCTTTTTTTTTGCTCATTATTAACACAGGTAAGATTATAACAAACAAGACATACATAAAATGACCTAACAAAAGTTTTACAGGATCTATGGTTAGGTTTGTAGGTAGGAAATTGGGTACTCATAACATTAAAATACCTGAAGGTATCTCTCGTTTTTGTGCTCACCCAGCCGAATGTACCAAGCGAGTTGCTGTTACAGGACTGTGCCATTGCATGGTATGGGACATAAGTCCGACATCGATCAAATGGAGGGTTGATGTGGGATTTATATAGGACAAGGGCTTTACCACCCTTTGAGCTAGCTTTTGGGGTGAGTTCTTCTTTGTCCTATATCAGTGGTATCAGAGCCGACCTCGGAGTGGGTGGCCTAGACCCAACGAGGACGTTGGTCCTGAAGAAGGGACGAATGTTACAGGACTGTGCCATTGCATGGTATGGGACATGAGTCCCACATCGATAAAATGAGGGGTTGGTGTAGGATTTATATAGGACAAGGGCTTTACCACCCTTCGAGCTAGCTTTTGGGGTAGGTTCTCCTTTATCCTATATCACCCGAACGGTACGCACGTGCTATTTTACCAAAAGCATTGGGACATTGTGGGTGGATACTTGTGTAAATTTGCTCGGGAATGGTGGAACAATTAAAGCCAACACGTCTCACTAAACCTGACATCAGTGGTCCTAATTCCTAAGGGCAATGATCCTACACAAATTCTCATTATAGATGGACACTATCCGTCTATACGTATAGACGGATACCACTTTCCCTTACAAAATACCCATTTGCCATAAAGTGGGAAGCACATGGGGGGTGCCCCACCTTGTCCCCCCCTACCCATTTTATTAGAGGTTTTTATCCGTCTATTCGCCCCATCCGTCTATACCAAGACCTAGATCCTAAACGAATTACGGAGTTTCATCCAATTAGCTTATGCAATGTCATCTATAAGTTGATCTCGAAAATTCTAGCTAATCGGATGAAAGGGTTCCTAAATGAAATTATTTCTGAGAATCAAATTAAAGTGTTTTTAATCCCGGTCGTTGTTACAGGACTGTGCCATTACATGGTATGTGACATGAGTTCCACATCGATCAAATGGGGGGTTGATGTAGGATTTATATAGGACAAGGGCTCTACCACCCTTTGAGCTAGCTTTTGGGGTGGGTTCTCTTTTGTCCTATATCAGTTGCCAAAACACGACGTCATAAGGTGGAAAATACGTGTAAGGCCTAGTCGGTCGGATGAACCTTCTAAGTATACATCGTACTTTACCAAGGGTGAAATAGGGTAACTTAAATGGCGTGATATTAGCTGACGGGGAGCTCACACCTTTTTTTGTCTCAATTATACAAAAAAAAAAAAGCCAAAAAAAAAAAAACAATAAAAGGAACAAAGTCAGTATGGCACAAATTGTAAACTTGTAATCAAAGTCACATGCAGCGAAACCATCTTATTACGCTTGCGTTTTGCTTTTGGTCCTTTTTGGCCCTGTTCTTTTGGACTTAAAGTCACTTAATATAAGTTAACTTCAGATCCTATAAATTGATTCGATTCGATTCGATCCTATAAGTTCGATTCGATTCTATAAGTTCGATTCGATTCGAATCCTATAAGTTCGATTGATTCGATCTTATAAGTTCGATTCGATCCTATAAGTTGATTCGATTCGATTCGATCCTATAAGTTCGATTCGAGATCTTATACCTCACTTAATTTAAGTTCGATTCGATCCTATAAGTTCGATTCGATTCGATTCGATCCTATAAGTTCAGTTCAAATCCTATAAGTTCAGTTCAGTTCAGATCCTATAAATTCAGTTCAGTTCAGATCCAACGTGCATCCCTCAAACAATTGAATTAAATTTTGACAACACATAATATGACAAACATTTAGAGCACGACTCGTAATGTATAAATCCTTTGGTCACTAAATAAAAAAGGTCAATAAGATTATAAACAAATTTCAAGTTTTACCCTCTTGATAATTCTCCAGCGGAGTCGCCGCTGTGAAATCCCTGAAAAAATCTCCTTTTTTGAAATAAGTAATGTGGAGGAGTCGCAAGTAGGTTTTATAAAAAAACATACAAAAACTAGTTTAACAGAAAAGTCCCTTTTGATCCCTGGAATGGGGACTGATCCGTCACTCCGGTCTGAACCAAAGATTGCGGATTCGGGGTAAAGGTACGGTCAGGGAAGGTGTTAGGCACCCGGACCGCCCATCAAACTGACAGCCTCTACTATTTATTTATAATATTGTATATTTGACGATTTAAACAAAAGAAAACGTTTTTAAAACAATTTTATACAGGTTATTTACAAACAACAAAGCTAAATTACGATTATATAAGAAGTAAAGAGTAGATATGACACCCTCAGGCCTACCTGGATACGGCGTTTCGACAATTAGCTTACTCGAACTGATTTTAGGGCGTCTTTATGCTCAAAATATGATGGATGTATGTATGTGAGGGTATTCTGGGAAGGTAATATTTTGTATGGAATAATATTTTCTGGAAAGGTAGTATTTTTCTATGAATTTTCTGTGTCTAAATAAAAGGATAAAGGAGAATATTTATACTAGTTAGGACGGGAGTCCTTGACAAACTCCATCATTTGTGTATGATAAGGTTTGAGCTTATGAAAGCCTATCGATTAGCTGACTTTTCTTATCTCTTTAATTTGATTTCTCTCATAGCTGTGCTACTATGTATAATTGCATGCTTAGCAAACTTCATTCTTTTTTAGACAAACGTGTACTGTTGTATAGAAATATCAGGTTCTATTACATACACAACAACTACACTGCAAACCGAGGGGCGTTAGAGACCCCTAAGCTGGAAGAAATCTAAGTAACATAACTAGTAAAACAAATAGATTCGTTAAAAATACAAAGACGACGCCTCTTACGCAGTAAATGATAAAAGGCGTCGAACTGGTTTGGACAAACCCCTTTTCTTTTAGAAGCAAACTTCATTCACAAGTAGGCAACTTGCATTTCCTACATGGAGTACGTATCTCTTTCCAACAATAAGGAAATTAGATTCTTTCATGGTTGGGCCGCACATCCATAAACATGACTTTGGACTTCCTTTTGGTCTGAACTAAAATAATTGCCTTAACATGAGTTGGACTATTATAAGGCAAGTGGCCTTATTTATTTATCAGGCTCAATTAAATATCGTCTTGAGCACGATCTATAAAAATGTATAACTCCCTATTATTATTTACGGTTTTGTGCCGTTAATATTAAATATTATTCCCATAACTAATTAAGTGGGTTTAGAACGTAGTAAATTGCCGAAGTGGACCGGGTTATAAAATGGTTGTCTTTGGGATGATTTTGAGTATAAATAACCTTATATCAAATTCAAGTAAGTTTCATTCCGAATTAAATAAGGGCCTCATCATCCGGTGTTCCAAGGCCGGTAGACATTTTGAGGTGTCTACATAAACATGTAATCACTAAAGTTATATTTAAAGTACCTTGGTGAATTGGACTTTGTTATTCGCTACCTCGGGAAATCGAGATGGTAATAGTCCTATTTATTTGAGAATGTCTTGCTAAAGGCTCCTAAATAAATGGGGGTGTTACAAAGTGGTATCAGAGACAGGTTCTTTCTTGGTTAGGTGTTGAGATCGTCACATCTTAGCACCGCCTATTTTGACATTTTAAACTTTTCCAAAAAAAAGAGTTTTTTTGTGCTTTGAAAATTTAAGTTCGGGGACGAACTTTTTCTTTAAGGTGGGTGGATTGTAATACTCCAAGATATTTTTTATAAGTGTTTTGTTTTCTAAATCGAATTTCGGGGACGAAATTCTCTTTAAGGGGAGAAGATTGTCATAACCCTAAATTTTAAGTATATTCTAATAATAGTTTTATAATTTCAAAAGGTACTAGTTGAAAAGCCCGTGCGATGCCCGGGGCTCTCATTAGGATCATATGTATAAATATATTCTATAGTTGATAAAAGAAGTTCAATTATGTTTAAATTATTGATAAACAAAAGTTTGTGGTTGGTGTAGTTGATCATCAGTAAAACTATTAGTGCTTTTAGCATAGAAGTTTTGTCAGTAATCATCATTTCAGTTGTGAAACAACAAGTAACATAGTAAGAGTATGTAATTATTTTTTTCATTATTGTTATAGGCGGGGGCGGACCCACCTGGTAGCAAGGGGTGGCGTCCGCTACCCCAAACGTGAAAAAAAATCGATTAAGCGGATTGATCTTTGCTACCCCAAATACTACTGAAGAGTTGATAAATACATATTAGCGCATAAAATATACAACAAACAACATGTGATTCAGTTGTAAAGGCTTTGTTTTCTCACCTATGGTCTCGGATTTGATTCCCATGAAGTGTATATTCCTTTTGTTTTTCCTCTCCATAAATGTATTTAAGTAAATGTTTATGTGAAGTGTCAATGTGTAGAATATCTAAAGTTAACGCATTGATGTTTTGGGTATCACATTTTTATGTTATCGAATCTTATTGTAGAGAGTTTATTTTTGGTGACGTTTTACAAAGCAAGTATAAAAAATTATTCATATATAAAACAAAAACAATAAAAATTCGCTATATTGCAAGATAAAAACTTAGTCGATGAATTAGAAAACAAAAATAAACTTATAACCATAAATTAGTAATGAATATAACATGAATTGATTATTTTAGTTGGGAAGTAACAAAATTTAAAGTTATTATGTAAGCGGTCATTGTACTCGTTATACATATTGTGAATTAGATTAAACAAGTTAACAAATTTTTTTTGGTATTAATTATATCAGTTGTATAACATCCGAAAACACAATTGTATTATGTAATTACCAATTTTTATTGTTGTACGCATCACCGATTTTAGTTAATTTAAAACGTCATTCCCAAAAATGTGGTTTAGTTCCATAAAATGAATACGTGATAACTGAGCCTGGTTTTATAAGATTCACAAATTAGATTAACTTACAACACCTACCAATATTCCATTTTGTAAGCATGCGACACTATAAATGGTGAATGGTGGTACGCAAAACGACATGTATCTCAATTATATATGTAGCCTGTTTGGAAGATTTTTGTTAAAACAATAAAAATTTGTTTTTGGTTATCTACCATTAAGACTGATTGTTCCATATGAACTTCATGTGAAATATATAACACGAAATCTAATTTTTTAGATGTGAAATATACTTTTGAGTGAATTAACGGTGAAACTTTTCAAAGTTTGACCTCCAAAAAACAAATTAGGAGTTTTGTGTTGATTGGAGGGAGTAGGATATTAGGATACTACTCTTAAACTTGATTAGTTTATATAATTCTATTAAAATTATAACTCATTTTTGTTTATTTGAAATGTTATTTATTAACAAAATCAAGTCTCATTATCTTACATTTTTATTCTACTCTTTATTTATAATAACAAAATGAACAAATTTCAGAAAAGAGTTTCAATTTTAAGAAAATGGCTTCAAATTACTAAATATATATGTACAATCGTTTCACTTCTTAACCAATATATATGAGTTTGACCTAATTTATTACAAAAAAGGAGTACTTTATATTCAACAAAACTCATATGAGATACCTCATAGTTAACCATTAACAAAAAAAAGGACTATTTCCACTTTGCTGCCCTGAGGTTTGACCTATTTTCATTTCAGTGCCATGAGGTTTGCATAATTCCACTTTGGTGCCTTGAGGTTTTGACTACTTCCCACTTTAGTGACCTATACGGTTATAGATCGCATTTTTAGTATTTTATGCTCCCTCTCAAGTTGGGCGGTGTGAGTGGTAAGGGCTCTCATCTCTTAAACAAGTGGTCAGGGATTTGATTCCTGACTCTTGCGAATGAAAAAGCCAAACTTGGGAGGGGTCAACCCATTAAATTGCCTTCAGTACCCCGAAGGAGATTGTCCCAACTGTCGGTAGGGGATACTTCTGGTCAAACATCAAATATTTTATTGAAATAAGAATATAAAAAAGGAATGGAGGGAGTACTAAAAAAATATTTTGAACATAAATCCCTTTTTTTTGCAATATTATGTTGATTATATTATTTTGTATGTCGTTTAATATCCAATTTTGCACTTTATTTTACTGAAAATGTAATTAAGATAAACGTTGACTTTTAAATGTTTTAGTTCACCAAAATGAAATTTTATTCAAAACTCAGGTTACCAAAGTGGGACGTAGTCGAAACCTCAAGACACTAAAGTGCAATTATGCAAACCTCAGGGCACTAAAGTGAAATTATCCAAACCTCAGGGACCAAAATGAGAATTTTGTTTTTAAAAAAAAAAAACAATAAAAAACTACTATAAAAACTATTGCACTTTTAAATATACAATCAGTACATGACAAAGTAATAAGTCTTATAACCAGCCATACGCAAATCGCGATAAATAATTAAGAAAACAAAAAGATGAATTGGCATTTAGAAAGTAAAAATGGATGTAACCGCATAATCTTTGTATATTTGGCAGTTCAATATATTTTGAACGTCTATTATAGATTTGATATGATTTTGAAGCCAGTTTGAAGAAAAAATTCGGTGATATAATAATAGATTATATATAATTCTCACAGTTTTTCTATATATTTATCGTACACTGATTTATTCATAGTTAGCTGGTTCTTTGATTATTAGTCTCGCATAAAATTGTAATTCTTGACTTTGTTCATTTGCATTTAATTTTTTGGCTTATTTGACAAAATCGATATGAGACTTATTTAATATTTTTAAATGGTAGCTCAAATTTTTTTAATCTTATGTGAATATTATTGGTAATTTAATCATACACATTTGATAGGTTATAGAAAGTCAGAGTTAAAACTATTTAATTTTATGCCATCGTTGAAAAAGTTGTTTATTTCTAATATTGTCATTGTAACAAAATTTATCTGCCAAATGCTGAGTAAATGTTAATCTTTACTTCTTTTTCTTATTATGACATGTTACTTTTTCCTGAATTTTTTTTTTAAAATAAAAATTAGTTTTTTCCTAAGGTTTTTGTAAGACAATTACTGGTTTGGTTATAATGAACAACTCGAATCTTTTGTAAATCTTTTAAATATTCAAAAAAGAATTTAAATAAAATTATCTTTGTTACTACACGAGTTTTACGAAGTATTTAAAATCGAACAACTTAAATTTTTGACAATATTTTATATTTGTAAGAAATTAGGATCTCTTTTTTTTTTTCTCACAAAGATTAATTGTATGTTTATAAAATATACAATTTTCACATTTTTATACGTTTATTATATGATTTTTTTGCGTTATAAATATTTCTAAAATAAATATTCTTTATAAAGTTATTTTTCTACTATTATTTTAGTAAAGAATAATCGATAAATTATTAGATCCACTTCTATTAGTATTACTTTTCTCATAAGTTATTAGATTTAATAACTTATGAGAAAAGTAATACTAATAGAAGTGGATCTAATAATTTATCGATTATTAGATTTAGATTTGGAGAAGACAAAAAACGCGACTTTTTGCCATTGTTAGGGCTTGATTTTTCTTCATTATGGCTCGTAATTCTGCAACAAAATAACGAAATAAACAGTCTGCTCGCAATAAACATAGTAGTTCTCATGGAAAACCAAAGTTTGGCCGTAATGGAGTAGGGAAACAGGGGCCCTCAGAGGAAGATGTGATATGCA
Organism: Silene latifolia; assembly: GCF_048544455.1. NCBI lineage: Eukaryota > Viridiplantae > Streptophyta > Magnoliopsida > Caryophyllales > Caryophyllaceae > Silene > Silene latifolia. The sequence continues at coordinate 54,405,713 of NC_133538.1, forward strand.
CGAAACCTATGCATGAGGTTAATGGAGTCCAAGGACTTTCTTTTGATGATGAAGATGAGCCCTCTAAAAATGTTCAATGGGTCACACAGCGAGGTAAGAAACCTGTTATGACTACTCAAAAAGAAAACCTGTCTTAAAATGGTACCCCCTCTGTTTTAGATGATCCTTGTTCCTCTAATGAAACTCCACAGATGTTGCAATTCTCTACAGAGGATGTGCAGGAGGAGGTAGATTACTGGAATCATGCGGTGGTTTGCTTTGTCTTAGGAGCAAATCCACCATGGGAGGTATTGGAGGGATCTATCTATAGGATTTGGAATAAACATGGTATTGATAAGATTTCATTTTTGCCAAATAGTATATTCCTTGTTCTTTTTAAAGAATTGAAAAGTAAGGAAGAGGTCTTGCAAGCAGGTTATCATATGTTTGATAGTAAACCGTTAGTGGTGAAACCCTGGCAGAGTGATGTGGACTTGCTTAAGGAGGAAGTCAAAGTGGTTCTAGCATGGGTGCGTTTTCATGGTTTGCCTCTGAAATTTTGGGGTATATGTTTGCCCAAAATAGTTGGTTTAGTGGGGCCTTATATCAGGATGGACCAAGCCACAAAGGAAAAAACTAGATTGGGATATGCTAGAGTTATGGTAGAATTGAAAGTGGGGAATAAATTCCCAACTAGTGTGCAATTTAAGGATGAAAATGGACAGCTTTTATAGATAAAAGTAGCATATGACTGGAAGCCCAGTATATGCTCAAAGTGCAAAGGATTGGGGCACGAAACAATTGAATGCAGGAAGAATCAAGTGATAAAACAGACAAATCCTGTGGTTCGAAAGGAATGGAGGCCAGTGCCTAAAGTTGCATCTAATTTGTCCACTACAGAGTTTCCTGCACTCCCTAGAACTAATACACCAATTATCTCTGCAAAAGTGGCTGAGAATAATGATGACAGTGATGAAGAGGAGATAATTGATTTGGATAAAATAGAGAAGCAACAGAATAGTGAAATGCAAACTGGTGACCCTCCTATTCAACCTGTTTCTCATGAATAATATTGGATTTTTGAATGTGAGAGGTCTTAATAGTGTAAATAAACAGAAGCTAGTTAGGTCTTTTATGAATAATCAGAATGTAGGCCTTTTTAGTTTGCTTGAGACAAAAATAAATGGTGGAAATGTGAATAATATTACCCTTAATTTGTTTGATGGCTGGTGTGTTACTACTAATAGCCATTTGCATAAGGGGGGTAGGGTGTGTTTGCTTTGGCAACCTCAGCTTTTTGATGTTTCAGTTTTGAAATATAATCTACAGTTCATTCATGCAATGGTTAAGGGTAAAGTCACTGGAAAATGCTTTGCCCTAACCATGGTTTATGCTTTTAATGAGGGGAAGGATAGAGCTGCATTGTGGAATTGGTTAAATCATTTTGCCAGCTCTTGTAGTGGGCCTTGGGCTATTGCTGGTGATTTTAATACTGTTTTACACCCTGATGAGAGACTTGGGGGACAGACTAGAGATGAGGATATGGAGGATTTTGTGAATTGTGTGAGCAATTGTGAAATGGTGGATATCCAGGCTACTGAGGCATATTTTACTTGGACAAATAAACAGGATGCTGAGCAAAGAAAGTATATTAGGCTAGATAGATTTCTAGTTAATCTAGCTTGGATTTCAGTTTACCCTGAAATGGTTGGGTATTTTCATCCTGAGGGACTACTTGATCATAATCCTTGTGTTATTTCTAATAAAAATTTGGATGCTGCAAGGACTAGGAGTTTCAAGTATTTTAATATGTAGAGTACTTCTGCAGAGTTTCTCTCTAGGGTTAAGGAGATTTGGGATAGTTCTATCAGTGGCACAAAAATGTTCTGTATTGTAAAGAAATTAAAAGGGTTAAAGAATGTTTTAAAGGATTTAAATAAGGACTGCTATTCTGACATTGAACTTAAAGCTACTGAGGCTGAAAGGAATCTTGGTGCTATTTAGAAACAGATTGCAGATGATCCTACTAATCAAGCATTAATCAATATGGAGTTGACTGCAATGGAGACTCTAAGGGGTTTGGCAAAGGCAAGAGACAGTTCCTCAGGCAGAAATCTAAGGCTACTTGGACTGAGGAGGGAGATATCAACTCAGCTTATTTCCATGCTATAATTAAGTAGAGGTACATGAGGAACACTGTTATTCAGATTGAGGATCAGAGAGGGAATGTGTGCACAGATAGTAAGAGCATCCAGGGTGCTTTTCTGGAGTTCTATCAAGACCATCTTGGAAGTAGGAAAGACACTGAACCTGTGAGAAAAGCTGTTCTGGATTATGGTCATGTCTGTACTGATGAGCATGTTGCTATTCTGAATTCTCCAATGACTTATGAGGAGGTGAAGCATGTTGTATTCACTATTCCAATTGATAAAGCACCAGGACCAGATGGCTACTCTAGTGGCTTCTTTAGGGATGCTTGGGAGTTGATTGGGTCTGACATTTTTGAGGCAGTCAAGGAATTCTTCAGTACTGGTCAGCTGCTAACACAACTTAATGCAACTAATGTTAGCCTGATCCCTAAATGTGAAAGACCTAATTCAGTAAGGCAGTTTAGGCCTATTGCTTGTTGCAATGTTCTATACAAGGTTATCTCTAAATTACTATGCAATAGGCTGGCACAAGTACTACCTGACATTATTCATGAGAGTCAAGGGGCCTTTGTTCAAGGCAGATCCATCATTGAGAATGTGCTTATATGCCAAGACATAGTGCATCAGTATTCTAGGAGGAATGTTTCTCCTAGGTGTCTATTCAAAATAAACCTGCAAAAAACTTATGATACAGTGGAGTGATATTTCCTGATCATTTTATCTCCCTTCTTATGGCCTGTATTAGAACCACTACTTTTACTCTAGTCCTAAATGGCAACAACTTTGGATATTTTCAGGGTAAAAGAGGTTTAAGGCAAGGTGATCCTGTTTCACCACTTATTTTCACTATATGTATGGATTACTTGACTAGACTTATAACCTTTGCTACTGCTAGATGGCCTTTCCACTATCACCCTCTATGTTAAGGAATCAAGCTTACTCATCTCATGTTTGCTGGTGATTTGCTAATGTTCTGTAAAGGAGATCCCCCTTCCATCCTTTTGCTTATGAGCGCTTTCACTTCTTTCTTTAATGCCTCAGGATTGCAAATGAATAATACCAAATCAGAGATATTTTTTAATGGGATGACTGAGGATTTGCAGCTGGATATCTTATCAGTCACAGGATTTCAGGAAGGGAAAATGCCTTTTAGGTATTTAGGAGTTCCAATTCAGCCAGGAAAAGTGTCTAAAAAGGACTGCAGTGTGCTTGTTGAGAAAATGGTTGCAAGGATCAGAAGCCTTGGAGCTAAGAAGTTGTCCTATGCTGGCAGGGTGGTACTTATAAATTCAGTTCTCAATACTCTATACAATTACTGGGCTGCAATGTTCCTAATCCCTAAAGCTGCTATTAAAAGAGTGGAAGCCATATGCCGGAATTTTCTGTGAGATAGCACCACTGAGTATCAGAGAGTCCCTCTGGTGGGTTGGGACAAAGTCACAATGCCTAAGACTGAAGGGGGTTTGGGCAATAAAAAAGCTGATGTATGGAACATAGCCTCTGTGGGCAAGCTGGTGAACTGGATATATACTAAGTCTGAAAGGCTTTGGATAAAATGGGTGGATAGCATCTACCTTAAAGGAGCAAGCTGGCATGACTACTCCCCTGCTAATGATTCTACTTGGACCTGGAAAAGTATCTGCAAAGTCAAGGAGAAGCTTAAGGATGGCTTTAATGACAATGGATGGATTTCTCAGCATAAAGGGTACACTATTAGAAGTGCCTATGACTGGTTGATGGGTGTGCACCCTAGGCAGAGCTGGTTAAAAATTATTTGGAGTAACTGGAATATTCCCAAGCACTCATTTATTTCATGGATAGTAATGCAAGGAGGATTAAGAACTAAGGACAAACTCCATGCTTACGGCTGTTGTCAGGATGATTTATGCATTATGTGTGAGGAAAAAGCTGAAACTGATGATCATTTATTCAGTGAATGCATCTTCAGTCGTAAGGTGCAGGAATGTGTTGAAGATTGGACTGGCAGACCCCTCCCTACTGTCACTGAGCTGCTGTCTGCACACAGAAACAGAATGCAGTGGAAAGCTCTTTCTCTAATTCTTACTGCATTCAGATATATAGTTTGGTATCAAAGGAATTCTGCTAGACTCAATTTGTGTGTCATGAAGCCTGAATTGGTTGCAAAATAGTTGAAGGAGACAGTCCATCAAAGAATTCGAAGCCAGTTGAATTCAAGGAAAGGCCAAAATGAGAGACATAAGAGCTACCATAGGATTCATATGAAAGGAATATGTTGTATATTGTTTTTTTGTTTTCATATGTTTATTCCTTGATAAGTTTGTACTTGGAGAAGGTTTTTTGAAATATATATATATATATATATATATATATATATATATATATATATATATATATATATATATACACTCACATTTCACCAAAAAAAAAGTTATTAGATTTACTTCTATTAGGATTACTTTCTCATAAATTATTGGATATACTTAGATTAAGATAATTTTCTCAGAAATTATTAAGAGGAAAAAGCTAGATCTACACTTATTAGTATTTCTAGAAAAGTTTGGCTCTCTAATATCGCTCGAAAAGTTCCTACTTTATTGATTGACTAGATTTGATGCACGTGCGATGCACGAGCCATTCTGTAATATCTTACCATATATGATCCAATAATATTCTTACTACAAGTAAACTTAAATATTTTTAGAAAATTAGTTACTTTTGTTATATGAATTATGACCTTGGCGAGTTGCGACATAACTAATTAACTCAATTCGGTTGACTTTATGAATTGTCTTTAATTATTTAGATTCATCGTTACACTTAAACTTATTCTCTTTGAATCATCCTCACTTCACAAGTCCAACCCTGATTGTAAGTTATCCAAACAAATTACACAGGTTAACCTAAAATTTTGAGTTCAAATTTTATAAGACAGTAAGACGGTTAAAGTTTCAAATGTAGGGCTCTCTTACACTATTGCTCATAGAGTTTTAGTGCAACCCAACTCAATCAAATACATAGGTATAACCAATCGATCTGTAACTTATAAGCCTCGCTTAGTTATAGCTCAACTCTTGCTCATACCTTCTCTCATACTGCGTTAATCTTAGCCTTAAATTATAGGTGACAACTTTTTCTAACGCATATGACGATATTATTAAGACTCAAAATTTTGTAAACATATTGTGAGATTGTTCGTACTTTATTTACATCTATAGCTCAAAGGTGAGAGTGGATTATATAATTGTGTAGGAAATATTTGATAACAGTCGTTAAATACAAATTCCAAAAGGCGCCAACAATATTACGATTAGTAAAATGACAGAACATCAATTAGTTTGAGTAGTTCTACATATTTGAATACAGTTTTTCATATTCAATTTGTGATATAAATTCCCTTTTTAATGTTGCTCGAATCCCAATTCTGGTAGCAATATTAAAAGAAGACCTCAAAGATATCATTTACCATAATGGTAGGTGTTTTTTATTAATAATTTATTGCCGACATCTAAAATCGTTCCAAATATTTGGTTTTCTCATAAAAGTTGAATTCTTGTCACCATCATAAGCAAAGTCTTTACCATAGCATTAGAACCCTGAAGAACATTTACACAGCAATTAACTCTTTACCAGGACGAGCACCACACCCTTATATTGTTTTTCGTTCGCATTATTTAATGAAGCTGTAAGCTGTGGGCTTGGCCATTGCTTTACTCTGTACTTTGCCAAGAACTCTTTCAACATCAGTCCATTTTTTTTCCTCATCTGCATATACTTTATCTGATTTCGCTTCAAGAATTTCCCGACCAGCGATCTCAGCTATGGTAACATTTCCATGAAGCCTACAACCTGAAAGGAAGGAAGCCCATATATCAGTTGATGGTTTCACCTCCATGCTGTAGATTATCGCATATGCTTCATCCAGTTGTCCTGCTCAGCTGAGAAGATCTACGAAACTTGCGTAATGAGCCAGTATAGGCGTAATACTATATTTCTGATGTATTTTATGAAAAATTTCGCGAGCATCCTCAACCAATCTAGCATGGGCGCATGGCTACATGCGGTCAACACAGAAGTGAGAGTACCCTCATCCGGAACAATGCCATTCACTATCATTTGGTGTAAAATCGAAATAGCTTCCTTTCCCTTGCCATGGTTACCAAAGGCTGAAATCATGGTAGTCCAACAAACCAATTTTTTTTTATTTCTTCAAATACAAGCCGTGAATAAGTCAATTCTCCACATCGAGAATACATGCCTGTGAGAGCAGTTGCAGCCATTGTGCTTCTACTACGATTGAACGGATATACGGAACTCCGCTGCCCTAGCTTCCGCTATACTCGGACACCACTGCACCATTGTTTGCACCATGCCTAAGCGCTAAGACCTTTCCGTCATGCCCTCTAAGCATCCCCTATAGGTCGCAAGCAGCCACGCCATGAATAACCGTATTATCGCCTAAGCCGTCATAAGCATCTTGCTCTGCTCCTTTCCTTCGTAATAAAGGAGAGCCTATTGAAGCCAGTCCGCAATGAACCTGATAGTCCCCCAAGGCTCCTCGACATCCCATCGATGACAAATTATAGGAGGCATGTATATATATATATATATATATAAAATAAATAGTGATTGACATAACTATGACTCCTACGACAATTAATTTTGCTATGCAAATAGGATTGTTTATGGTTTATCTGGGATAGAGTTTTAGACGATTTATATTTTTATATCCTTGCATTATTTTATTCTTATTGGTCGAAAGCTTTTAACATAGTTTGGACTCTCCGTAATTGTAATACTACGGTTTTATGAGTCTCGGGGTACTCGATCGAGTGGGACTTACTCTGTTGAGTAAGGGTGTTTTGAGTTACGAAACAGTAGTCTGCCTGTAGGGTACTCGATCGAGTAGCCTTGGCACTCGATCGAGTAAGTGGCACTTGATCGAGTACATTAGTTACTCGATCGAGTAGCAAGGTTGACGGGTAATATTTTGACGGGTTTTGTTAATAACGCGGATTAGTATATATTTTATATCGTCTTCTTCCCTAAACACTTTTCATAAATCTAATTCACTCAAAGGAGGTATAAAACTACGTTGTTCTCTTCATCCGCGTTATTGACAAATCCCGGAGCTTGAGAGGTCGGATTTCATCGTTCTTTGTGTCCTTATGATCCTTGCGGCAAGGGTAAAATCTACATACCAATTTTATATCATTTAATTAACTTTGTTCAAACCCTAATTTGGGGGATTGGGGGTTTTTATGGTTAGTTGTGCTAGTAGTAATTATGTGATCATGTGATAAGAGGAGGATTCGTAGAGGAGAGGTTTTGATACAGCTGTTGAGATCGTCTGCTTGTGTTTGCATTCCAAGTAGGGTTTCCCTACTCAGTATTAGTCACATAATGTGGTTTGGTGTCGATTGTGATTGTTGTTAAAGTATAGTATTGGTACTGTGACGGTTGTTGGATTTTATCATTATTGGTTGTTGTTGATTGTATCTGTCTGTGATCTTCAGGGTGCGTCCCTGGCTGAGTGGAGTCACTTGCAGGAGTGGCTTCACGCCCATGATTTGCCTTCTGTGGAACCCACCACAGAAGGTATGTGCACATTAATGGATTTGGGTTTATCGCTCGATGAAGATGAGCGGGGCTTAGGTGGGAACGGCTGCGGTCCCCCACTGGCGGCGAGGAGTAACTTGTTATGATGGGTACTCTGGCAGGACTACATACTTTAGTGTGTAGTCAGTATTGAGGAGTTGGTAATGGAGTTCGGGATGATGTGACGATTGAGCTGTGTTGATTTCTGTTTTATTGTGATTATGTAATTGTCTGATTAGTACTGACCCCATCTTTGGTTTATCAAACTGTGGTGATCCATTCAGGGATGGTGAGCAGTTGTTGAGCAAGTTTGATATGGTGCTTATGGGTTAGCTGGGATGAGTCATCACTTGCAGTTAGAAGAGTCTTCCGCTGTTGTCAGACATTTTGTTTAGCTAGTAGGCCTTTGGATTTTTGGAGAACATGTATTATATTTTCCTCAGTTTGGTTTTGGATTGTAATCACTTAAACTTTATCACTATTTAAATTATGTTTCGTTATTGTCTTTTGATTATCATTGTCTCGGGAAACCGTGTTGGTGACGTTCTTATACCTGAGTAGTCCTACTAAGGCACTTGGAGTATGGGGGTGTCACAAAGTGGTATCAGAGCGACGATCCTAAAACCTGTAACCAATAAATGTAATGAATATAGGGAGTCAATTAAAATGAACCCGGGGTAAAAGTTGTAGGAGCTAATGCAATGGCTTGGGAGACGTCCTAAAGTCGCAAACTCGCCCTGCAATTTTGAACCGGTCACATGGGGGGTATGTGTCAGGATCGTGTGTGTTGTCTTTTGGTTTGTATGTGTGCATAACGGCATGTGTGGTGAATTGTTGGATGTTGGATGTGGAGAATTGGAAGTATGAATAAATGTTGGAGTAGATGTGTTTCCATGTTGAATTGAATGAAAAGTATGTTGGATGTTTATAATGTGGCATTTTGATAACATGAATAGATCATTTTGGTGATTATATAAGATTTGCGTAGATTTGCATGCGTAGTCATGTTTATTTTGGTTAAAATTATAAAGATTGCATAGTATGTTTGGGAAAGTGAGATAATATGCGGGTAGTTGTTTACGAGTCTGCATGACTCGATCGAGTGGGGGGCACTCGATCGAGTAGGTGAGGTGCTCGATCGAGTGGGTCTGACTCGATCGAGTGGTTAGTTTGATGTTTTTCTGGTCAAAACAGTATTTTTGGGTACTCGATCGAGTACATAGGGGCACTCGATCGAGTAGGGGTCACTCGATCGAGTGGCATGTTAGCTCAGTCGAGTATGTGTGTGATCAAGAGGTCTGATTAGGATCTGGAGTCGAGGCACTCGATCGAGTAGGTTGGGCACTCCATCGTGTAGCCTCAACTCGATCCAGTGGGTTCAGGTACTCGGTCGAGTGGGGTCTGTGCAGTTTATATACGTGTTTTGGGATGTGGTATGCATGTTTATATATACCTTTTCTTATATAGTTTCAAGATGTCGCCTAAGAGAAACGCCCTGTACGCTAGAACTGAGAGCATGACCACCGATGACATAGTTAAGATGTTGGAGCACCAAAATGCTCTTACGGAAGCTTTAAAGAGAGTGGGGAAGGATAAGGAGTTCGATCACTCAAAGATTAGTCTCTACATAGCGAGGTTTAACCCAAAAGAGTACAAGGGGACCGGGGAGCATATTCTTCTGGATAATTAGCACGGAGAGATGGAGAATATCCTGGATTTGGTGCATTGTCCGGATGAGATGAGGGTAGAACAAGCTGCGTTCTACTTGAGAGAAGCGGCAGGTGAGTGGTAGGACAAGGTAAAGGTGAATGTTAGGGACATGTATGCGAAGCAGGGGCTGCCTGCTATTCCTTGGGAAGAGTTTAGAAAGGCTATGAGGTGAGAGTTCGTGCCGGAGCATGTGAGGAGTAAGCTGAGAGAGGAGTTCGATGGGTTTAAGATGATAGCTGACATGACGGTGGCTGAGTACTACCGACAGTTTAATGAGAAGGCTAGGTATGCTGAGGATATGGGATTTGAGTGATGAGAACCTAGCTCTGAGGTTTGAGAAGGGGCTGACCCCCAATATCATGGAGAAGTTACCCGTGGGAATCCTTACGGATGTTAAGGAAGCTTGTGAGAGAGATGGGAGAGCTGAGAGGCTGGTAGAGATGACCCGAGAGAGGGGTGCTGGGAAAAGAAAGGCTGAGAGTGAGGGTGGTGGCCAATCTAACTACAAGAAGGGCAACCACACTCAGGCTAGGGCATATTCATCTGGTTCTGGGTTTAGTGCTGGGGCTTCCTATGTGCGTGGCCGTGGGAATAGTAGCAGTAGCTGGGGAATGGCCTGTTTTAACTGTGGCGGTGTAGGCCACAAGAGACAAGTGTACCAGTGCGGTGCCGGGAGGTTTTCAGAGATCGGCTTAGGGAAGATTTTCTCAGGGTCCGGCACAGAGTTATGAGAGCAACAGACCAGCTGGGTCATGGAACAACCGGGGAGGTCAGAGCAACAACGGTGGAGGTAACAGCAATGGCGGTAACTCTTATCAGAAACCAGCTACGAACACCAATTACAATCAGGGGTCGGGTGCTAAACCGGCTACTTCAGCTAGTACTGTCCAGGGAGGTGGGCAGGAGACCAGTGGCAAGCGGTTCATGATGGAGAAGAAAGCAGGTGAGGATGACGCTCATGTTATCACTGGTACTTTTCTTGTTAATGGTGTTTATACCTTTGTTTTGTTTGATTCGGGGGCGTCACAGTCGTTTGTATCTTCGAGTCATGTTAAACAGTTGGGTCTGAGGGAGTATGAGTCTGTAAGTGAGAAAATTTTTATACCCTCGGGTGAGTCTGTATCGTGTGGGAGGTTGTATAGAGATGTATCTATGATAGTTGGGCAAGTTGATCTACCTGTGGACTTGCTAGAGTTTCCCTTAGACGGTTTTGAGATGATAGTCGGGATGGATTGGTTAGGAAAGTAGAAAGCTAAGATAGACTGTGATCAAAAGAAAGTGTCTCTGAGAGGTCCTAAAGGCATTAGTGTGTCTTATCGTGGGTTCGTTGTCAAACCCAAAGTTAAGTTGATTGCAGCTGTGACCTTGAAGTCCTATCTGAGGAAGGAGTGCCCGATGATCTTGTGCCATGTGAGAGATGACAGGATGAAGAGTCCGACAGTTGATCAGATACCAGTTGTGGGGGATTTTACGGATGTCTTTCCAGAGGAGATTCCGGGGTTGCCACCAAAGAGGGAGATAGATTTCAGTGTTGAGCTGAAACCGGGGACAGGGCCAATCTCTAAGGCACCGTAACGGATGGGTCCTAAGGAGTTGGAGCAGCTCAGGAAGCAGTTAGATGATCTTATTGAGAGGGGATACATTAGACCTAGTGTATCACCGTGGAGAGCGCCAGTTCTGTTTGTGAAAAAGAAATATGGGAGCCTGAGGTTGTGCATAGATTACAGAGAGTTGAACAGAGTAATGGTGAAGAACAAGTATCCTTTGCCAAGGATAGATGACCTGTTTGATCAGTTGAGTGGTGCATCAGTCTTTTCCAAGATTGATTTGAGGTCGAGGTACCATCAGGTGAAGATTAGAGAGGAGGACATACCAAAGACAACTTTCACGTCGAGGTATGGCCATTATGAGTATGTGGTGATGCCGTTTGGGTTATCTAATGCGCCAGCTGTGTTTATGGATTTGATGAACAGAGTCTTCAGTCAGTTTTTAGACAAGTTTTTGGTGGTTTTCATTGATGACATCTTAGTCTATTCCAAGACTAAGGAGGAACATGAGGAGCATCTGAGGATTGTGTTGCAGACCTTGAGGGAGCATGAGTTGTATGTAAAGTTGTCCAAGTGTGAGTTCTGGTTGGAGAAAGTTGCTTTTCTGGGGTATGTGATTTCTAAAGATGGGGTAGCTGTGGATCCGGCAAAGATTGAGGCAGTTACCAAGTGGGAAGCACCAAAGAATGTAGCTGAGATCAGGAGTTTCTTAGGTTTATCTAGATATTACAGACGGTTCGTGAAAGATTTCTCCAAGATTGCTAGACCTATGACAGCTTTGATGAGGAAAGAGAACAAGTTTCGTTGGGATGAAAGTTGTGAGATGGCGTTCCAGACATTAAAGGAGCGTTTTACCACAACTCCAATCTTAGCATTGCCTGAGGTGAGTGAGAACTTTGAAGTGTATACAGATACTTCAAAGAATGGTTTGGGATGTGTGTTGATGCAGAACGGTAAAGTAATTGTCTATGCTTCTAGGCAATTGAAGCCTTATGAGGAGAATTATCCTACACACGATTTGGAGTTGGGTGCAGTTGTGTTTGTTCTCAAGATTTGGAGACATTACCTTTATTGGGCGACCTTTAAGGTATTTTCATATCACAAGAGTCTCAAGTACATCTTCACTCAAAAGGAGTTGAACATGAGACAGATGAGGTGGATGGAGTTGATTGGCGATTATGACATGGATATTATCTACCATGAAGGGAAAGTCAATGTAGTTGCAGATGCTTTGAGCAAGAAGAGTGTACATTCTTTGTGCACAGCTATATCCTTGATGAGGTTGAGAGATGAGGTTGGGAAGTTTGGGATACATATGATCCAGAAAGGGGATGCCATGGGAGATTTGACAGTGCAGGCTGATCTATACGATAATATTCGAGGTAAACAGGTGTTAGATCCCAATATGGCGGAGTGGAGAGCTGGAGTAGAGAAAGGGGCAGTGTCTAGATTCTTTATTCATACAGACGGTAGCTTGAGGTTTGATGGGAGGTGGTGTGTCCCTAATGATGAGGAGCTGAAAAAGACAATCATGACAGAGGCACATTGTACACCATATTCGGTACATCCAGGTGGTGACAAGTAGGGGCGGACTCAGGAATTTATTTTTGGTGTAGCATAATTATTGTGTTACATAAAATCGCGGGATGTCGTTAGCTATGACCAACTTTAAACTTTCTCAAAATTCTTGAAGTTCAGATCGAGATTGATTAATATATATTTTATGTACGTATATCTTAATTTTTAAAGATAATTTTTCCGGCTCATTTATTTGTTTACCTTTTTTTATTTGTGAGAAGTATTTTAAAGGATTGAGAGGGAGGGAGTAAATTATAATTATTAACAAATTAAAAAAAATTAGAATAAAGCTAAGGTGAGCATTTTCATGTTGGAGATGATTAGTGATAGTATTTGAGATGAAATGTGCAGTGCTACTAAATGATTCCTTTCTCACCTTATATTTACATTTCTATTTCCGGCTGGGTGACATTTTCATGTCGGGGATGAATTAGTATATAAATATAATTATTGTACGATAACTAGTTATGAAACATTGAGTAAATAATTGTTAAAGTATAAAATTAAGCAAAATATTATTTATATACGAAGTATAACATAAAAATCGGGGATGGAACTTGGAAGTAGAGTTAATTTGGAAATTTGGGTTGGCAGATTTGTATTGTTTGGTTACTTGGTAGAACAAAGAGATTAATGAAGAAAAAAATGGTGAATTTACAATTGAACATTTTGTTATATAAAAAACATCAATAAGTGCATTAAATAGGCAGAATTAAGGGGGATTAAAGAGGATTAATAAAAGCTTTTTTGAGAGTATTAAGAATTATACAGTAGTAATTACAATTAGAACAATTAATTGCTAAGCAATAAATGTGAAATTATGGTATAACAAATTGGATGATTTCAACGCAATTTTTTTTAATTTGGTGTAGCAAATAATACACGTGGGCCCGCCCCTGGTGACAAGCTGTACAAGGATTTAAAGAAGACTTTCTGGTGGCCTGGGATGAAGAAAGAAACAGCTGAGTTTGTGGCCCGTTGTTTGACATGTCAGAGAGTTAAAGGGGAGCAGCGTCGAACACAAGGTAAGATTCAGTCTTTAGAGGTACCTGAGTGGAAGTGGGAATCCATTTCCATGGATTTTATCGTGGGCTTGCCAAAGAGTCAGCAGCGTAACAACATGATATGGGTTATAGTGGATCGACTGACCAAGTCAGCTAATTTTGTGCCAATGAAAGATACATGGACTAAGGCACAATTAGCTATGGCTTATCGGAAGAATGTGCTAAGGTTACATGGGGTACCTAAAGACATAGTATCTGACAGAGATGCGAGGTTTATCTCAAGATTTTGGAAAGGGTTACAGGAGTCTTTGGGAACGACATTGAAGATGAGTACAACATTTCATCTTGCAACAGACGGTCAGACAGAGAGAACAATCAAGACTCTTAAGGATATGTTACGAGCTTGTGTGATGGATTTTGGTGGTAGCTGGGAACAGAGGTTAGATTTGATTGAGTTTTCCAACAACAACAGCTATCACACTAGTATTGGCATGGCGCCATTTGAGGCTTTATATGGGAGGAGATGTAGGAGTCCGATTTGTTGGGACGACAGTGCTGAGGCACTGGTTTTAGGACCAGAGATGGTACATGAGATGGTTGAGCTGATTAAGATGATCAGGGAAAGGATGAGAGCAGCTCAAGATAGGCAAAAGAGTTATGCAGATCTACATCACCGGGATATAAAGTTTCAGGTTGGGGACAAGGTTCTTCTGAAAGTGTCTCCTATGCGTGGGGTCATGAGATTTGGGAAGAAACGCAAGCTGAGTCAGAACTTCATAGGACTATAAGAGATCTTAGACCGGGTTGGAGAGGTTGCTTACCGTTTGGCTTTACTGTCTTCTTTGGATAGGGTGCATAATGTGTTTCATGTATCTCAGCTGCGGAAGTATGTGAGTGATTCGTCACATGTGTTAGAGGCAGAGAACATAGAGCTAGATGAGTCCTTGAGGTGCCTAAACAGATTCTTGACCGGAAGGTTAGGAAGACTAGAAATGGTGAGACGGTCTTGCTTAATTAAAATTCTTTGGTCTAATCATGAGGTTGAGGAGGCTACATGGGAGGCAGAGGAGTCCAAGAGAGAGCGCTATCCACTTCTTTTTTATCAGGTATGTATGGTTACGGGGACGTAACCTTGTTTCTTTTAGGGGGTAGGAGATGATCGCGAAGAGATTTTGCATCTTTTTATGTTGTTTTTGGTATAGTTAGTAGTGAGTTGTGTCGGGTTGAGTTTGGGTTGGTAGCATGTGTCGAAGTTTTTGTGTTGAGTTTTGTTTTGGTTGTAGTGTCGGGAGTGTGGTAGTCTGTTTTTATTTTGTTGTGGTTTGAACTTCGGTGACGAAGTTCTTTTTAAGGAGGTAAGACTGTAATACTACGGTTTTATGAGTCTCTGGGTACTCTATCGAGTGGGCCTTACTCTGTCGAGTAAGGGTGTTTTGAGTTACGAAACAAGTAGTCTGCCTGTAGGGTACTTGATCGAGTAGCCTTGGCACTCGATCGAGTAAGTGGCACTCGATCGGTTGACGGGTAATATTTTGACGGGTTTTGTTAATGACGTGGATTAGTATATATTTTATATCGTCTTCTTCCCTAAACAGTTTTCATAAATCTAATTCACTCAAAGGAGGTTTAAAACTACGTTGTTCTCTTCATCCGCGTTATTGACAAATCTCGGAGCTTGAGAGGTCGGATTTCATCGTTCTTTGTGTCCTTGTGATCCTTGCGTCAAGGGTAAGATCTACATACCAATCTTATAGCATTTAATTAACTTTGTTTAAACCCTAATTTGGGGGATTGGGGGTTTTTATGGTTAGTTGTGCTAGTAGTAATTATGTGATCATGTGATAGGAGGAGGATTTGTATAGGAGAGGTTTTGATACAGCTGTTGAGATCGTCTGCTTGTGTTTGCATTCCATGTAGGGTTTCCCTACTCAGTATTAGTCACATAATGTGGTTTGGTGTTGATTGTGATTGTTTTTAAAGTATAATATTGGTACTGTGACGGTTGTTGGATTTTATCATTATTGGTTGTTGTTGATTGTATCTGTCTGTGATCTTCGAGGTGCGTCCCTGGCTGAGTGGAGTCACTTGCGGGAGTGGCTTCACGCCCATGATTCGCCTTCTGTGGAACCCGCCACAGAAGGGATGTGCACATTAATGGATTTGGGTTTATCGCTCGATGGAGATGAGCGGGGCTTTGGTGAGAACGGCTGCGGTCCCCCACTGGCGGCGAGTAGTAACCTGTTGCGATGGGTACTCTAGCAGGGCTACACACTTTAGTGTGTAGTCAGTATTGAGGAGTTGGTGATGGAGTTCCGGATGATGTGACGATTGAGCTGTGTTGATTTCTGTTTTATTGTGATTATATAATTGTGTGATTAGTACTAACTCCGTCTTTGTTTTATAAAACTGTGGTGATCCATTCGGGATGGTGAGCAGTTGTTGAGCAGGTTTGATATGGTGCTTATGGGCTAGCTGGGATGAGTCATCACTTGCAGTTAGAAGAGTCTTCCGCTGTTATCAGACATTTTGTTTAGCTAGTAGGCCTTTGGATTTTTGGAGAACATGTATTATACTTTCCTCAGCTTGGTTTTGGATTGTAATCACTTAAATTTTATCATTATTTAAATTATGTTTCGTTATTGTCTTTTGATTATCATTGCCTCGGGAAACCGAGTTGGTGACGTTCTTACACCTGAGTGGTCCTG
This sequence comes from Silene latifolia, assembly GCF_048544455.1. Lineage (NCBI taxonomy): Eukaryota > Viridiplantae > Streptophyta > Magnoliopsida > Caryophyllales > Caryophyllaceae > Silene > Silene latifolia. Next base: position 54,421,963 of record NC_133538.1, read on the forward strand.
GTAAGGCACTTGGAGTATGGGGGTGTCACAGTAATCGCTCGAAAAAAACTTCATTTATTAATATAGATAGATAGATTGATTGGAAAAAAAAAAAAAAAAAACAATTAGCCAGTTGTTATCTAAATAGGAAATTTTGATATCATGTCAATATAGATCTAACTAGGTTTAACGCTACCTTTTAATGTTTTAATATACTCATCTTTGCTCTATCTTTTAATGTTTTATGTTTTTATATACTCATCTTTGCTTTAAATTTTATTAAGCCTATTAACACTTTGTTTTCTCTCCAAAAGTTTGCAAACATATTATATTTCTGTCCCTTGTTTGCTTATAGACGTATCCATTGTTACATAACCTTATTTAAACCAAACCCTACTACCTTAATATTACTTCTTATATACCCTATTAATTTGCTTCGTTAACTGCCAAGTTGCCTCGCCCAAATTTCAAACAACAATTTTGACGTACACCTATTCTCTTTATCATTCATACTGATTTGTGTTCTTGCTCAATTTATTTGTGCAATGATTACGTATCATACCACCATGTCTCGCCATCTCTTGTCCTTAAAGTTCGGATTTTCAACTTTTATTTTCTCGGGTTTCCAAATCGTTTTTTATTCAGATTCAAGAATGATATTTTCTGAGGCGTCTTTATGCGATTTTGAATTTATTAAAAGGTAACACGATATTAACGATTCTATTATTATTTAGTATTGTTCGGAGTTGTATGTGTATGTGTTATTATCTTTATCTTATGCGATAAAAGTAAATTGGGAATGACGTTTGCATTAATTGTTATTATCTATAATAGTAGTTATATGTATTTAATTTTCAATTGATAAGTATGAATTGTTAAGGGGGCATGGAGAGTATGTATATGGCGTAACTGGGCATGAAATTGCTGGAATTGGACATAAAACTTAGGATAAGTTCTACAATAAGGATTGATTATTTTATCGAACGAAGGATTGAATTTTGTGGTATTGTATAATAACGAATGCAAGGGTTGATGTTATTCAGCCAAAGTAGCCTTAATTTATTTGTGGACTACTTAACCAACATAGCAAAATTCTTGTATTTAGTGAGATAAATAACTAGTTTTAAACCGGTGCAAATTCACGGGTTAGTAATTTAAACTTTTGTTATTAAAAAATTGCTATTAAAATGGTGTAAATAGATTGTACATCAACTAAAAATATAGTTATTTTAACAATAAAGTTATCGAAAGTATATTTAAAAATTTATATAAAAATACAAAAAAAAAAAAAAAAAAAAAAAAAAAAAAACTACACTATCTACCTAGTATAAAAGCTAGGTTTTTTCGTGACTTCTCATTGGTTGCTGAATTTAGGGATATATTTTGCATGTGGACCCCGCCATGATTTATATGATAATTAATTAGTTTATCTCCTCAAATCAATCCCCCACATTCACTCACAAATAAGATCCTACAACCTGTTGTACAGTAGCATTGTACAACAGGCCCATATATATCACATATTAAACAATTTAGGGCCAATAAAAGAAAAAATTCTACACAACTCCTCTTTCCCTAATTCTGATTTCTCTCCAATCGACAAACCCTTCTCTTTCTTTTCTCTAAATTTCTATTAAACGACAGTAAAAAAAAAAACCTCTCTTTTCCATAATTCTGATTCTAATATGATGAAAGGGAAGCATTTAGCATCATAATCAAGAAGAAAAACGCATCTAACAATATTTTGGTGAACGAGAAGCAATTTACATTATCATCAAGACGGAAAAATGGATCTAACAATATTTTGAGGTAAATTTCTACATCAATCATACGAACTATTATTAGAAGAATACAAACTAAAAAAATACGAGCTATTAAGATAAGAATACGAGCTAATGTAAAAAGAATACGAGGTTAAAAGAATCACGAACTTAAAAATAGGAGCACATAAGGATACGAGCTATTAAGATAAGAATACGAGCTAATGTAAAAAAAATACGAGTTTAAAAGAATCACGAGCTTAAAAAAAACGAGCACATAAGAATACGAGCTATTAAGATAAGAATACGAGCTAATGTAAAAAAAATACGAGCTTAAAAGAATCACGAGCTTAAAAATACGAGCACATAAGAATACGAGTTATTAAGATAAAAATACGAGCTAATGTAAGAAGAATACGAGCTTAAAAGGATCAAGAGCTTTAAAATACGAGCACATAAGAATACGAGCTATAATGTAAAAAGAATACGAGCTAATGTAAGAAAAATACGAGCTTTAACTATTTTCATGCATTATAATTTTAGATAAAAAAATTCATTTCTCACGAGTAATGTCCTATGATTTGTTCCGCATAGTCAATTAATTATAATAATTTAAGGAAGAATATGATTCATTAACTGAATGATGGAGAAGATGAAGAGTAGTTAGGAAAATATGAAAGCAGTAGATGAGAGAAGGGGGATTTGATTAAAATTTTATTACGTTATTTATTTTTCTAAAAGTATTTGAAAAATGACTAAAATACTCTTGGATGTACAATAGCATTGTACATCCAGTTGTATAGTCTTGGAACTGACATTCACTTTCAGTTATTTAATTTCTCCCATTCCCCTTTTTCAGAATTTCACTATGCATATATTAAAATGTTTTAATTTACATCATAAACTAAAACATAATACATGCATAAAAAAGGGAAATCTGGCATATTTTTATGTGCTAAACAACAAGATAAAATAATTAAATAAAGGGAAATCTGGCATATTTTTATGTGCTAAACAACAAGATAAAAAAATTAAATAGAACTGTAAAATTACTAAATGAACATAACTAAAAATATTTATGTTCCGGGTGTAATTCCGGAGCAAGATTTGTTACCACGTAAGCTTGTAGAATGATGACTTTGCTTGACTCTCCCTTTCGGCCTCTCCTGAAACAATGAACAAACTGAGGGCTCGACTTGGTACCGAGCGAACTCACTCCGACGCTCAAGTCAGTAAACTTAAAGAGATTAAGTTGTGTGTTACTTGGCAAAGTATATTGTAGAGAGATAAGGGAGTTTATACCAGATGAATAGTGAGTTTATTTGATTATTTTCGGATCCTTTTCTCAATGAGAGAAGTGGAGTATTTATAGACTTTCACCTTTTGTCACGTAGTGGCCAAGTGGCCAAGTGGCAGAGTAGGTGGAAAGACTGTTCTACCCTCGGCCGAGGGACCCATGGCAGCCTACCGCCTGGTTGACTCCATGCCGAGGGGTCTTGGATATGAGTACGCGGATATGTCTCCGGTTGGTGGTTGCCTAGCCGAGACCCAAGTGACAGGCCGACAGGCTGCGTCGGTTAGGCTGTCTAATACGTTGACTTGCTGTGGATGTCTTTGACCTTGCTCAATATGTTGACTCGGTCAGCGGGTGCAGAATATGCCCCATCAATTTAAAAATTTAAAAAATTATTAAATCGATGAGATTTAGTATAAAAAACAGAATATGAAAATTTTGGGCTTCAACTACTATTGTGAACAAATGCAATTTCGTAATTTTATGTTTTTTTTTTTTTAAAAAAAAAGACAATTATCATTAGATCCAATTGATTATCTACAAAAAAAGAAATTAAAAATATTAGAATTTTAATTATTTATTTAAAAAAAAAATAAAAATAATAATGAGATTAAATATATGAAATGCACTACAAACCTAAAAATTGACAATTTATTTCAAATATAGATATTGTATGAAGTATCCAGATTTAGGTAAACCTACAATTTATGAAAATGCATTTTTATACTGTATTAGAGGCAGATACAGTATAATGGAAACAAATTTACAAAATACCAAAAAAAAAAAAAATTACAACCACTTCAAATTATAGAACGACATTAAAAATAAATAAATTTGAAATTACCTATATAATGTTTATAAAAATTGAAAAAAATATACATATTTGAAAATACATGAGAGTTTGGAGCATGCATACAAGAATTTATTCTAATTGTTTTTTTTAATAATTAACTTCAAACTTCAATTCTGATCCTATAGTTTTAAATAGAATTGTTAATTTGGTCTATCGAAAAGCTTTTTTATGCATTAAATGAGAAGAGATGAAAAAGGTTGTTTAAGTTGAGTTATATGAGGGATGAAATTAAGATTAAATGATCTAAGGATGTAGAGAGAGTTTTTATTGCAAAAGCCAAAAAAAGGATGTAGAGAGTTTAGGAAAAAAAAAAAAGAATAAGATGGGGAGATGAGGTGAGATGGAGTCATGAAGGAGTGAGGCGGCCTAAGTGTGAGCTTCTGGGTTAGGAATCTCCTAGATAAGTAATATTGTTGGTCCATATTTTAATTTGGGCTTATTTGGTTTGCTTGTGCTTTATATCTTCTGCATTTTTTGTTTCACCGTGGGGGACAATAATGTCGTGTAGACCTGTCAAACGGGTCGGGTCTCGAGTCGGACCTTACAGGTCAGGTTATACGTGTTTTGGGTTGGATTAGGGTCTGAATACGGGTCAGATAAAAGTTTATGACGTCTTTTATTTTGCCATTTTCCAGCCGAAAAACATTTTTTAAACTTAAATTATATTTAATATTAATAACATTATTATATTCATTATTTTAATAATTATTTTATTATTTAATGATATAAAATTAACGTTTAAATAAATTTTTTAATTAAAAATATAAAAATAATATACTATATTTATTATTTATTATTTCGAATATAAAATAAAAATATTAATATTTTAATAATATTCTTCATTTATTTTTTACCTATCGGGTCGAACGGGTTGGGTCAATTTTCGACCTTAGAATAACAGGTCATTTCGGATTCAGGGTAATTTTGGGTCGCGGGTCAAGATTTACGGATTTTTTACCTTAAAAAAATCAGGTTATATTTTAACAGGTCTAATATTGTCGTTTATTTTCATGTTCGTCCATGTTAAAATATATTCACCAAAATCGCATTTGTGGCCCCAGAGCCCACTGCCAATGACATTCCTCCCCTTCTTTGCATTTTCTGTGTTTACGGTATATATGTACCAATGTTGTCAGGATCGGGATTCTACTTTGGATCGATGGGGAGGGTAGGATCGAATCGGTAGAATCGGATCGTAGAATCGCAAGATTCTACAAACTCACTAAATATAATTTTTTAGTTGGTAAAAACTTATAATTGAAAACCAAAACACTTACATTTATTAATATTTATTCATAAAATATTGGTAATTAATGATTTTAGTATCATTATATGGACAACTTACATGAAATTTGGGTTTTACGGTGTCATTATATAAAATATACTCCCTCCTATTCCAGATAATCGTCCCATTGTCCATTTTCGTCTATTCACAATAATGTCCCATTGTCCATTTTTGGTAAGTGTTGTGTGGTTCAAATTCAATTCCATTTCCGTTTATTCACATAACTGTCTCATTGTCCGTTTTGTGTGGTCTAAACTCACTTTCTTAATTCTTGTGCCATCTTCACAATGGGATGGTTATCTGGAATAGGAGGGAGTATATATTATTTTTTTTATTATGGAATCGGATTGTAGGATCGTAAAATCGTAGGATCGTATTATGATCCCATCTCTAGAAATTTTCAAATTAATAGGATCGTAAGATTCTACAACTATGATAGAATCGTAGGATCCAGGATCGGTCAAACATTTTTGGATCGTAAAATCGTAGAATCGTTGGATCGAATCGCGATTCTGACAACAATGATATGTACATTATTGAGAAAAAGGAACATACATCAGAGGTATTACCTCCAACTTTTTTGTTTTTGAGCATATATCTATATTTTTTGAGTTTATTTCCACAAACTGTACATTATTTTCTTCATTTCAATAATTCTTCTAATATTTTTTATTTTAGTTTGAAAATAAAGTTCTTCTATATGTAAATGCAAGAGTTTCAAAACTATTTAAATTTTTCAAATGATAAATTTATTAGTACCTTATTTATTCAAGTTTTTAAATATTAAATCCCGTAAAATTCTATCCGCACGGGCATAATTATAAAACATTATATTATTATTATTATTATTATTATTATTATTATTAATTATTATTATTATTATTATTATTATTATTATTATTATAAACATCATATTATGTTGCTTTATTATTACATGAAATATACCCGTGCATATTTTTGCACGGGCCTAAAACTAGTTGTATAATAATGTAAAGTGTTAAATCACATGATACACTTAACTTAGAGTCAAAACTTGAATAACTCGCTCGACCCGATGAGAAAAAAAAAGTTTGATTATAATATAAGTCCCTTAAGTTATTCAAATGATTAATAATGAACCACTATATAACGCCCCATAATCAATTGGCAAAACTTTTATAAATATACAACGTGTAACTTATGACGATCTCTCCCCCACATTGTACCCTATTTTAGTCACCTAAATATAAAAACGTATTTATTTTAGTACTTTATCTCTAAAACAACCATTTAGATAGCTTTAATATATGTCCTGTATTCCGACTGGACCTTTATACATACGATACGACCCGTATTTTGACCTAACCAATGATCCGCCCCTTTAACTGGTCAAAGTTTTCATATAAACGTAAATTGGTTCAATTCACTCAAAAAAATGTGTCCTATACAATATATATGCAAACTTGTGTCACTTACATCTCTAGCGGATATCCGTCTTAACTATAAAATGGGTTAATTATTACATGTTAACAAATATATTACTTTTTTCTATACATCATATTTTTGTTTATTATAACTATTTGATCCGTTATAAGTTTAAGATAGATAACTCGTTCAATAATAATAGTATATCTATAAATTTTATTTTGAAGATTTAATTTACTTACTTATAATGTACGACTTTTAAGTTTTAACCTAGTTATTATTATTAGTATGAGGGTTAGGCCATGTATTTCAATAACTTAGCAGTTATCACTATAGACCTATATATTACTAAAACAATATGATCTACCTCTTTGGCTCTTTGGCCCATATACTTAGCACTATGGAGTATGCATTTACGCAGCCATACACTCACCCATATAAACACTCTTCTTTTACCCTAAATAAATTGCCCTTTTCCTATTTCAGCCGCCTACCTATTTGTCTCTTACCTCATATTCTCATATTTCAATTCTTATCTCTTAAATGTCAAAATAAATTCGCCCCAAAAAATATACAACCGTAATTATATATTATTGCCTAAAAACTCCGTTCTCTCTCCTTACTACTACGGTTTTCATATGTTGGTACTCGACCGAGTATGGCCTACTCGGTCGAGTAAAGTGTGACGTGTTCTCTGTTTGGCTACTGCCCAGAAACACTCGGCCGAATATGTTGAATACTCGACCGAGTACTCGACCGAGTATACTCTATACTCGACCGAGTATCCGGTCCGTCGAGTGTTATTTTCGCGGTTTGATTTAGAGACTATTAGGGCGATATAAAATATGTTACGCAGTTTCTAATTACATTTTACAAAACCTAAACACTTCTACGACGCTCTAATCCTCTCTAAATCTCTCTCTAAAGTGTGTGATCTTTAGCAAGTACATTCATCCCTTCGTTTCCTTGTCGGTAAGTCCTTATCTTCATATTCTTTGGTTCATATTGCTAGGGTTGTTGGCTTTAATTATGGATTGGGGGAAATAGGGTTTTGGACATAATAATTGTTGTTATGTGATTGTTGTTTAGGCGGATACTTCGTTGAGGAGCCGTTCTAGTTTGCTTGCTAGCATTCCTTGCTGATTGTTCTAAGGTAGGGTTTCCCTACTCAGTTGTGCTTAATTGATTTGAGATGCTTTGTTGTAATGTGTATGATTGTGGTTCGCTGATCATCGCTGGAGTGTGGTGTGGTGGTGTTGTGATGTTTGTGGTGGAGTCACTTGCGGGAGTGACTTCATGCCCTAGTTCGCCCTCCGTGGAACCCGCCACGGGAGGGGATGATCACATTAAGGGACAGGGTTATCGCTCGTTGATGAGCCGTTCTAGTTTGCTTGCTCGCATTCCTTGCTGATTGATTTAAGGTAGGGTTTCCCTACTCAGTTGTGCTTAATTGATTTGAGATGCTTTGTTGTAATGTGTATGATTGTGGTTCGCTGATCATCGTTGGAGTGTGGTGTGGTGGTGTTGTGATGGTGTTGTGATGTTTGTGGTGGAGTCACTTGCGGGAGTGGCTTCACGCCCTAGTTCGCCTTCCGTGGAACCCGCCACGGGAGGGGATGTGCACATTAAGGGACAGGGTTATCGCTCGTTGATGAGAGGGATTTTGGTGGGGATTGGCTGCGGTCCCACACTGGCGGCGTGGGCTACCTGTTGCGATGGGTAGTCTAGCAGGGCTACACACCTCGGTGTGTAGTCGGTTACTGTGTGAGATAGGGAGACCGGGGACGGAGGATGATCAGCTGGTTACTTTATGCACTTGTCTTATTTTAATTATGCAGAACTGACCCTGTTGTTGTTTTATAAAATCTGTGGTGATCCACTCGAGGATGGTGAGCAGATTGTGATAGGTGATGAAGTTCTTTAGCTATGGGGCAGTCATGGGGAGTCATCACTCGAGTCTAGCTTCCGCCGACAAGAGACTTAGTTTTCATTTATAGTTGTTAGACTTTCACCGTTGTAATTTGGCTTTTGATTTTAGAGAACATGTAAACTTTATTCATTATACTTTAATAAATGTTGTTTGAAATTGGTAACTTTGATATACTATCCTCGGGAAACCGAGATGGTAACAGCCTTTCATGCTAGGGTAGTAGTCTTTGGTAATGTACTTTGGTATGAGGGGGTGTTACAAAGTGGTATCAGAGCCGACGATTCTGGCACCTAAAACTAATGAACCCAATGAACTTAGGGATTCTAAATAAAATGAACCCGGGGAGAGTTGTTTGGAGCTACCCCAAAGACTTGGGAGACGTTCCGAAGTCGCATTAAGGCCCTTACGATCTCAAGCCGGTCACATGGGGGTAAATTGTTGTATGTTGAGTCATATGTGTGTAGTACTTGTGGCATGAGTCTCGTGCATGGTTGAATAAAATGACGAAGGAAGTGGAACATGATAGTAGTTGAAAGATGAATCGAAAATTTGTTGATGTTAAACTTTGAGCATGGAATATGTTGGCATGTTAAGTGTTTATTATGTGGCTTTCAAAAGGGTAGTGTTACATGTGTGTATGATCATGATGATTCCTATGTTTGGTTTGTTGGTAGTAGCATGTGATTAGGGTCATGCGTTTATACATATGAATGTCATGTTAAATTTTCATGTGGGTATGATAAAGGTTCATCTATGTATTGGTTTCTTGAAGTATTGGGTCGTTATTGTTTGTTTTATTCATGTTTAAGTTGTTTTGTTAAGAAAATTGATTTGTATGAAAACCGATTTTAGAAGGGTTGTCTTAAAACTGTCATAAGTCGAGTTCTAGGAATGATATTGCTGTAATTCCAATTGGAGGTGATAGCTTGTCCTCTTACAATTCTAACGATAGGTCACACGCCCAAAATGACCAAGTAACGAGTGATATGACTGTTTTACGGAAACTGGGCGGTGCTGAGAACTGTGCCGAAACTCGACCGAGTAGGCCCTACTCGGCCGCGTATCTTTCATACTCGACCGAGTATTCTATATTCGGCCGAGTAATCCTTCTGTGATAAGTCTGTTCAGCTTCTGGAGTCGTTAAGTTGGCTGAGTAGTCTCATTACTCGATCGAGTACCCTCTACTCGACCTAGTATGCCATGTACTAGACCGAGTACCTCTTTGGGCGGTCATATTGAGTGGGTGGCTATGTTCTTACATTTGTTTTGAGTCGTGGCGTATGGGCACCCATATGTTTTGAGTCTTTATGCATTCTTTTATATATGTGACGGTCTTGATACGTAAGTTACCAAATGTTATGATAGAGAGTGTCGGCTTATGAGGGATATGTGTTGGATAGGAAGGACATGAGTTATATGTGGTTGTGAGGGATAGTGAAAAAAGGAAAGGGAAGAATGATGAGCTAATCGAGGTAAAGAGCATGTTTTGTGAGATATGGTAAGTGATATAGCCGTGTGTTGAGTAATACAAAAGTAAGTGTTTATGGGCAAGAGTGATATAAGTGTAAAGAAAAGTGAGAATGCAAAGGTTGAGATGAGGGATGCGGATAGTGTTAAATTGGGACGTGTAAGGGTTTATGGAGGGAGACGGTTATGATTGTGTTGGTTAAGGATATATGTGATGAAAGGTCACTATAGAGGGATGGAAACGAATGGTGTATAGTGAGATCGAGTTATGCCGCGATGGGTAGGCAGTGGTCGAGTTTGGGAATATGGAATTGACGAGGGTGAGGTGAGCCTAGTGTGTAAATCTTTGGGCAATTGACGGATGAGGTGAATTTTTTGTTTTCTAGAGATACGAAAGGGAGATACGACTAATTAATGAGTAACCGTTAGTGTGTGGACATGATGATGACAAGGGTGAGTGAAAAGCAAGATGAGAGGGGATAAGTGATAAGAAAGAATGAGAAGATATTGATATGAATTAATGGAATTTGAGTCGTGGAGCAACAAGAAGGTAATCGGATTACTAAAGAGTTAGGTAGGAGAAGGAAGGAGATGAATTATTAATCGGTATTATTGGATGGAAGTAAGTTGGGAGAAGGTTGACCAAAGTTATGGGACATGAAAGTAAGGAATCAGGGAAATGCACGATACCATTATGAGAGGATGTGAGTTACTAGTTATATAGGAGTTCAGGACGACATGTTAGCCGTGAGTTTCGAGGTATTAAGGGGGTAAGAAGCTGGCAGAGTGTTTGCACGATGTGAGATTTTGGTGGAGAGTTAGGTTATGATGCAATAAAAGATAGAATTAGAAATAATGATGAGGTAGATTTTGTTGATGGATATGATGTTCGTTATTTGGGATGATAACCAAAGAGAGGAAACGGATTGTGATATTAAGAAGTGATAGTAAGAGAGTAGTCGCATGAAGGAGGGTGGTGTCGTATTGTTGTCACTAGTGGTCGAAGATGATGTCACATAGGGAAGTTAGTTATTCTAACGAGGATGATTTTGCGGAGACTGATTGGTATGTATGGATGTGAGGGAGTATAAGATGTGTATATTGGAGGTGTTATTGGTACTTAGGTACTGATGGTATGGTTACGTTCACCGGGTGGTGATAATTGTGTGGATGGGAGGATATGTTAGGAAGGGCTTCTGAGTTAAGTTCGGATTAGAGATATTCATCATCAAGTGGTAACTTACGTAATCAGGATTGGCTAGTTATATTTGATTATGGGCCCTTGATATGTGTAAATATTTATGTGAGGTTCTTACCTCACGAGTCATGGTATGAACAATATTCATAAGGTTGGTATCTGAAATTCCGTGTAATATGCTGCGTCGTGATCTAGTAGAGCAGTTTTAAGAAAGTCGTGTGGTCAAGGAAGTTGTGCTCAGTCAGTTTTATGAGATTGTAAAAGTTGCGATGACTATCGATGTGGTTGTTGTGCACTGTGCACGGTAATTCATGTTGTGATACGAGTATTTTTTCGTGTTGTCATAGATTGTTGTTTGTTTACTGCTATTTCCTGTCAGTGTCGGTCAAGGCATATAGACCGTTGTTTTGTTTCCCGATATTTATTACCAGTGTCGGCTTGGGAGTGAGAATAGAGTATGATATGAAAGAGAGTTGGGTATGGTTCTGTTGTTGTCATGGTATAGTAATATTCTGTTAATGGGATACAGTTGTGAGAGGCTGTTAGAGTACTTTTAATCTTGTTTAGATAAGGCATTGGTGGACATAGTTGTGGCAAGAGAATTGTGGAACACGTGTGGTATGAACTGGGAAGTACAGGTAGTTTAGCACCTTTTCTTGAGACAGTGAGTACGGAGTTTTGTGACTTAGTATCATGTCAAGTTAAGGATGATTTTTGTGGTAATAAAAGAGATGAACTTGAGAAGCTAGTGTGAGAGTGTGTAACAGTTGTGGATCGTGAGTTATGATCGTGGGGATAAGGGTATATGTATATAGAAGTATGTCGTTTTTCGGTAATGTTGGAGAGTTGGGGTAGTGGTTATGCTAGGGATTTTATGGTATCGGGTATATGGAGAGCAGAATGAATTGAGGTATGAGGACTGTTAGAGAAAGAGAGCCCTGGATATAAGAATGGTTGTAGGTCTTGAGGTTATAGTGGGTTATCGTTGACATGCGGTGGTAAGGAGGTTTATGGGAGGTATAGCAAATGACCTAGTATTAGTGAGTTACGAGGACGTAACATTTATCTTAAGAGGAGTGGAAGGTAAGAAAAGAGAGTTTGATGGTCGTACATGTTATAGTACAATTGGAAGTTTGAGTGTTGGTGTAGAGTAAAGGATGGATTCGTGTTGTGGTTGATTTTATTATAGGTAATGGCAGTGCTCGTAGTAGTATGATGTTTAAGAGTGTGAGTAAGCTTCGATAGTGTTAACGGATTGTGTGAGGATGTTTATGTGTGTGAGTAAATTTCGAAGACGAAGTTCGTTTTAAGGGTGGTAGAATGTAACATTCCGTCTTGATGGTTGATCTTGTCCAGTGGATTGTCTTGGTAATTGAGGGTGCTAGTGAGCGTTATGGAAGTAAGACAGAGTTGGCAACATTTATGTTGTGGGTATCCAATAGTATTATGGAGTTAGTATTGGGAGACTATGCTGTACTTGAGATGATATCGTGAGCCATGTTGTGGAAGGAAGCGTGGTTGGTGGAGTTAGTGTTAGGTGTCCATGTTTTATAGGTTGGGTAGGAACTTTGGGGACAAAGTTCTTTTTAAGGGGGAAGACTGTAATACTACGGTTTTCATAGGCTGGTACTCGACCGAGTATAGCCTACTCGGTCGAGTAAAATGTGTCGTGTTCCCTGTTTGGCTACTGCCCAGGAACACTCGGCCGAGTATGTTGAATACTCGACCGAGTAGAGAGTACTCGGCCGAGTATACTCTATACTCGACCGAGTATCCGGTCCGTCGAGTGTTATTTCCGCGGTTTGATTAAGAGACGATTAGGGCGATATAAAATATGTTAAGCACTTTCTAATTACATTTTACAAAACCTTAACACTTCTACGACGCTCTAATCCTCTCTAAATCTCTCCCTAAAGTGTGTGATCTTTAGCAAGTACATTCATCCCTTCGTTTCCTCGTCGGTAAGTCCTTATCTTCATATTATTTGGTTCATATTGCTAGGGTTGTTGGCTTTAATTATGGATTGGGGGAAACGGGGTTTTGCACATAATAGTTGTTGTTATGTGATTGTTGTTTAGGCGGATACTTCCTAGAGGAGCCGTTCTAGTTTGCTTGCTCGCATTCCTTGCTGATTGTTCTAAGGTAGGGTTTCCCTACTCAGTTGTGCTTAATTGATTTGAGATGCTTTGTTGTAATGTGTATGATTGTGGTTTGCTGATCATCGCTGGAGTGTGGTGTGGTGGTGTTGTGATGGTGTTGTGATGTTTGTGGTGGAGTCACTTGCGGGAGTGGCTTCACGCCCTAGTTCGCCCTCCGTGGAACCCGCCACGGGAGGGGATGTGCACATTAAAGGACAGGGTTATCGCTCGTTGATGAGCGGGATTTTGGTGGGGATTGGCTGCGGTCCCCTACTGGCGGCGTGGGCTACCTGTTGCGATGGGTAGTTTGGCTGGGCTACACATCTCGGTGTGTAGTCGGTTACTGTGTGGGATCGGGAGACCGGGGACGGAGGATGATCAGCTGGTTACTTTATGCACTTGTCTTATTTTAATTATGCAGAACTGCCCCATTGTTGTTTTATAAAATTTGTGGTGATCCATTCGATGATGGTTAGCAGATTGTGACTGGTGATGGAGTTCTTTAGCTATGTGGCAGTCATGGGGAGTCATCACTCGAGTCTAGCTTCCGCCGACAAGAGACTTAGTTTTCATTATACTTTAATAAATGTTGTTTGGAATTGGTAACTTTGAAATACTAACCTCGGGAAACCGAGATGGTAACAGCTTTTCATGTTAGGGTAGTCCTTGGTAAGGTACCTTGGTATGAGGGGGTGTTACACTCTCACTCAATCTCACGCTCAATCTCACTATTAGAGGTTGATGGTATTAAAGATTTCAAAAGAAGTATGTATGGATCCCCTTTGCAGGCAATAAATATGTTTGTAGAATTGCAGACGATAATCGAATATTTTCAGTTGTTTTTATAGTAGAAGCTTATTTATCATATTTAATTTTTTATGGGTTATTTTTTTCATATTGCAATTTTTTCTTATTTATTTTGAATGTTATTTATTTATCTCATCCTTGAATTTTTATTTATTTAGGTTGCATCCAATTTGGTCCTTACAATATGAAGTTTAGTTTAATTTCCAACGTATTATATAAGTAAAAAAATCTTAACATCATTTATTTCTGCGTTGCTCTATATTTTGATCATCATTTGGTATTTAATCATATAAAATTTATATTTAAGTTATTAATCTACAATGGTTAATTAGTGGTAGAAAATTAATAATTAAGTTTTTAATGAACGAAGCACAGAAATTTGTGTAACGGGGTGTATTTATCTACCAAATTAAATTGCACTAAAGAACATGGGTGGCCTACATCACAAAAAAAAATCATCTTTAAAATTTCAACTTTCAACCACAGAGCGACACCTAAGCTCTGTGGTTGTTCTTTTAATAAAGAAGATTGGTTGCTATTGTTAAGGATGTCGAGGAAGAGATGGATAGATTTTGTAATGTGTTTTAATTGGCGTTTCCTTTGACCTCGACTCGTGGGTGAGTAGCTTAGAGTTTTATACTTTAAGTGTTGATCATGGTTCTTTGAACCTTTGACAATATCGATATTAAAATTGAGATGAAAATTGGTTACTGGTATTGAGTTATGGGGCCTATGTGCCGAGTTATGTTTACGGTCCGGAGTGACCATGGTTATTGAGTTATATTATTATGAGATTGAAATTGAGATTGAGATTGATATATTGTTTAGCGGTTTTATCCGCCAGTTCACACACCCCTTGTGCTGGTCTTAGGGTCGACGGTGAGAATACGATATCTGGTTACTTTGGAGTACTATATTATGAGACAGAGTGATGAGTGAGACAGAGTAATGAGTGATATGGAGTAATGAGTTGAGATTGAATTAATTGTTGGGACGAAAGGGTCTACTATACTATGGAGTAAGTTTAAGTTTAAGTTTGAGTTTAGTTATCGGGGAATGTTTTTATTATTCTCTGTGTTTATTTTTCTTTTTACATGTGTATGTTTCCATGCCATCACTACTACAGATACAGGCTATAACAACGGTTAAAAATCGTTGTTATATAAAAAAGCGGACGTAGTTAAAGCGTCCGTTGTAAAAGGTTTTAACAACGGTTGGTTTTCTAAAGGAACCCGTTGTTAAAACTATTAACAACGGTTTTAAATATAAAAATCCGTTGTGGAAAGTGTGACTCAATTTTGGGGGGAAAGTTATAACAACGGGTTGGAATATACAAAACCGTTGTTATAACTAAAGACAACGGGTTGTTTCTCAATAACCACCGTTGTTTGTTTTAAAAAAAAAAATTTAAATTAAATATTACTAGATGTATGCATAATTACGGCCCGTTATAATTCCGATGCATGCATTATTACTGCCATCCCTGTGCATATGAATGGACAATATGGAATGAGAAGAGTTATAATAAGATTTGAAGTAGCAGAGAGAGATATGATGATGATTATGGTACAACTTCCTAACATATATATTAATTAAAAAACAACTCAAACCACACATTACTTAGTATAAATACATGCATTATCTCAACTAACATTCCATTATCTCACTATATATCTCCAAACCCTAACTGCTAAAACAAACTCCAAATAAACCCTAATTAATCTTTCAAACAAACTCCAAACTTCATCAACAAAATGAAAGATATCATCCTTAAGACTCTTACTATGATCGAGAACAACAACAGTTTCATCCGCCGGTTGCTCCACATTGAGAACAGTTTCAGGAGCTACCTTGTGGATGCTCGATCTGTACTGAAGGACGCCAAAAAAGATAGCTTGACAGAGCAACAACAGTTGCAGCTATATGACGATATAGCAACTGCTGAACGGAACCTCCAAATAGCTAAGAAGGAGAGGACGGATATCATAGAAGAGAATAAGACTCTCTATGAAAATATAAGAATTGCATTTTTATTAATGTAATTTTTTTTAGTTTATGTATATATATATATATATATATATATATATATATATATATATATATTAATTAATTAATTAAGTTTATCATGCATTCCTCTCTATCATCTTGTTTCTTCTTTGTTTTACTACCTAATTAAGCGAATAATACTTAGAGAAATAACATAATGATCGATAAAAACACATACATGCAAATGAAATAATTAGAAAAAGAAAATAATGACGATGAAAGATGATGAAACCAACAGTGACAGCGAGATTTACCTGATAATTAGAGAAAGTAAGAGACGATGAAATCAACTGTGACGGCGAGATGATAAAGTGATGATGAGAAAGAGAGAAAGAGACGATGAAAAAGTGTGTGTCTGGTGTTTGTGTTTGTGTTAAGGTTTGTGTTTTGTGGCTATAGCTGTAGCTGATCTGTGTTTGTTTGGTTTATAGTATGGAAAGTATTGACAACGGTTGTTAAACAAAAACCGTTGTTAAAACGTTTTAACAACGGTTGTAAAACAACAACCGTTGTTAAATAAGTTTTAACAACGGGTTTCAAAAATAACCGTTGTGATTACTTTTCACTAACTTTGCGTCAATTTTGCGCCAAATTATTAACAACGGTTGTACATGTTTGACCCGTTGTTAAAACTTATAACAACGGTTATATAACCATACCCGTTGTAATTAATTTTAGTAAAATTTGCGCCATACATTCTACAACGTCTATTGTGATTTTCGTGAATAAGCGTTGTTAAAGGGGCGTTGTAGTTGCCTGGATTTGTAATAGTGCATGACCAAAACAATGGTGCTTATATTGAGGTATTATCAGTTACTCAGCTTTTCGGGTGACGTGTTTTCTCCCTTCTGAGCTACTCGTCATGGGGGTAGGTCCATTTTGTCTTCTAATTTTATTTCAGGTTACTTCCGCTGTAGTTCAAAAGGACTTGATTTTCAATCAAGGTTTTATTAAAGACTTTGAGAAAGATTTATTTCATTTTCTATCCTTGTATATTTTATTTTAAACATTTGTAAGAAGAGACTTTGTATATTAATTATAATACCTCTGTATTTTGGCCAGTTTTGAATGTAAAAGTTAGTTTTAATTTAGCCGAAAAGCAGGGGTGTTACAATTGGTATCAGAGGAAAATGATCCTCGGGCCTAATCAATGAATATAATAATGAATTTAGGATGTGTCTAATAAAATGAACCCAGGTAGAAATTGTTAGGAGCGCTTTTGGCTTAGGATGAGAAGGTACCCTCACTCTGAACTCCGGCTCTTCCAGTTTTAAACCGGTTACCTTGAGAGATATTGAAGAGTGGGGTAACTTAAAATGAATGTTTTTTATTTTCTTAAGAGTCATTGTTGCCTTGGATGTATATTGTCTTCGTTGATGACCGAGGTTACGGGACGTAACCTTAATTTTAAGGAGAGTCGAATGGATGAAATGAGGATTTGATGTTGAATTGTTTTGATCATGAGCATGAACGTAATTGGAAATTGATATTGATTATATGATTGGACGTTGTATGATAATAGTATCATGTTTAGCGATATGCGGTTATGTGAATCCCGAAACCATGCTATTTACAATATTATGAAATGATTGAATTTGTGATAGGGATGCTTTAGAATATATGCCTAGTCATGTGTGTCAAGTATGATGACCAAGTTATGTTGATACAAGTATAGGAGGGTGTTAATAAGGGCTTATGACCTAGTAAAAAGGAATGTAGAAGCTGAACCTTATTTGTCAAACTTTACCCCTATTTGATTTAGTTGTCGTTTGACCTCTGTTTATCGTCTAAGGTTGAAATTTTTGTGAGTGATAACCCAGTGAGTTAGCTTTCCAATATTATTGGTCTCATGTTTAAAAGTTTTATTGTTTGGAAGAAATAAATATTTTAGTGGACAGTGGTCAGAATGTTCTTGTACATTTATGTTTTCGACAAACGATTTTGTAAAATTTCTCATTTAAGGGCTTGCTTGGATTGGGGGTAAAAAGGGAAAAATTAATAGGGGAGTGATATGTAAGGGTCATTTTCCATGTTTGGTATTAGGGTAATTATTCACCTCCCGAATCTATTACCCTCATGAAAGAGTAATACATTACCCGCCCTCCCCCCTGGGTAATGATTATGGGAGTAAAATATCTCCTCAGTAATCATTAGTCTTATATGTCAAACCTATTATCAAGGAACTCATTACCCAAGTAATTAACTTCCCTAGTAATATAACAACCCGACCCGTCACCGTCGTAACACAACCGCAATAAGATGGGTGTGCACATTTTGGCCCATTAGTTTGTCCTCACGTAAGCCCAAAAGCACAAGGCCTTGTTACTAAGTGGTGCATCGAATCCTTTATAAACATATCACAAGCTCTATATTTTACCGATGTGGGATAAATTTTCTCTCAATCTCTTAGGGTGTTACAAGTAATAATCACCCGATTAAAATTTACCCCCTGATTATTCCATGGATTCCAGGCAAGCCCTAATATGTACTTAAGATTTTTGCCTAATTCCAACTCCACTGTTTAAAAGATTCAAATATTTTTTCAAATTGATAAGCCACGTTTCAAGATAAAATTTTGATATTTAATAGTGACTTTTACAAGTTCACCCAAGTTTTTGATAAATTGTTGATCAGTTTCTGTTTGGACCCACTGAATTGTAAAAGTCTTTATAAAATGATTATTCGAGATTTGGGCTTAATCCTTTTTCTCATGTTTTGAAAACTCTTTATATTTTCTGGAAAGTATGAAAACTCAATGTATAATGTAACGGTTATTTAATGGTGATTTTTGAAAGTTACAGCTTGACTTCGATTTCTAAAAACGCGAGTTTACCAAAAGTTCATTATAAATGCTTTATCGATTCTTAACCAATGATAGTTTAGAGGTAGGTGTGATGATAGGATGACCTAAGGAGGGGTAAGAAAGGATACAATTGATCACAACTTGTATTTGTAGTTATAGAATGTTTAAAAATGTTAAGCCATCTTTCCTCGGGTGGAAACTTATGTTGTCTTGTTTTACTTTTATAGAACCATGCCTCCAAAGAGATCTACACCTACACCCTCTACCATGTCCCAAGAGGAGATTGACCGTTTGTTATCTATGAATGAGGCTTTGACTGCGGCACTGAAGGCTAAAGGGTCGGTTCAGGATCCAGCAAAGATGAGTGCTAGTATCGCAAGGCACAACCCGACGAAATATGACGGATTAGGAGAACCATCTTTACTTGGGGATTGGCATAGGGAGTTTGACAACCTTTTTGAGTTGTTGGGTTGTCCTGCGGAGTTGCAAGTAGATCAAGCTGCTTACTATTTGAGGGGAAAAGCGGGCTTGTGGTGGAATCGTAGTAAGGAGGGTATAAGGGAAGCTTGGAGGGAGAGTGATGAACCTTTTATCACTTGGAAGGGTTTCAAAGAGAATATGAGAGCTGTATTTGTACCAAAACATATTAGGAGTAAAATGAGAGCTGAATTTGATTCTTTCAAGATGACTGATGAAATGACAGTGGAGAGTTATCACAATAGGTTTATGGAATGTGACTGAGACATCAAGTGAGGGAGATGGGGGTAACAAGAAGCAAAACAATACTCAACCTAAACAATTTTCAGTTGGAGGATCTAGTTATGGGGGTGGAGTGACCTTGGGTGGTGGTAAACGAGGTCAGCACTCTGGTATGAGAACAACGTATGGGATCTTGTTGACTTACCTGCTAAGGTTCGTCCCCTTCAATGCAAATGGCTTTACAAGATAAAGCATTATGTGGAAGGTCAACAAGATATCTATAAAGCACGACTAGTTGCTAAAGGTTTCACCCAAGTGCCAGGTTTGCACTACGATGAAATTTTTGCACCCGTAGTCATGCTGCGTTCCATTCGGATTATCTTAGCGATCGCCGCGTTTCATGACTATGAAATTTGGCAAATGGATGTGAAAACCGCCTTCTTAAACGGCTTTTTGGAGGAAGAGTTGTACATGGTACAACCCGAAGGTTTCATCGATCCACAACATCCTAAGAAAGTATGCAAACTTAAGCGTTCCATTTATGGACTTAAGCAAGCATCTCGGAGTTGGAATCATCGCTTCGACCAAGTGATTAAAGAAAATGGATTTACTCGATCGGTCGAGGAACCATGTTTATATATCAAGTCAAGTGGGAGCAAGATTGTTTTCCTAATATTGTATGTTGACGACATACTCCTGATTGGGAATGACATACCTCTCTTAACTTCGGTGAAAGTATGGTTGAAAAACCATTTCCAGATGAAAGATCTGGGAGAGGCGCAAAGAATTCTAGGCATCCGTATCTATCGAGATAGATCACGACGGATGCTTTCTCTCAGTCAGGAGTATTACATAGACAAAGTCCTAGAGAGATTTAGCATGACTAACTCCAAGAAGGGGTTTCTTCCTATGGCTCCAGGAGTGCATTTGAGCAAATCTCAGGCACCAGAGACACCGGAAGAGAAAGAGCGCATGACACGGATTCCTTATGCTTCGGCTATAGGATCAATCATGTATGCCATGATATGCACACGCCCGGCGTGGCATATGCATTGAGTATGACAAGTCGATTCCAACAAAGATCCAGGTGAATCACATTGGTTAGTAGTCAAGAACATTCTTAAGTACCTCCGGAGGACTAAAGATTGGGCATTGACTTATGGAGGCGAACAAAAGCTATGCGCAACCTATTACGCAGATGCTAGCTTCCAAACGGATCGAGATGACTCGAAATCTCGGTCTGATTCGTTTTTACTCTTAATGGCGCTGCATCACCGAAGAGTTCGAAACAAATCACATTCAGATTCTACGACCGAGTCCGAGTACTATGCCGCGTCTGAAGCTACAAAGGAAGCGATATGGATGCGTCAATTCTTACATGGACTATCTGTAGTGCCTAGTTCGAATGACCCGATCACCATCTATTGCGACAATAGTGGTGCCATCTTCCAAGCTAAGGAGCCTAAGTCTAGCAACAAGTCTAGACATGTACAACGGAAAGCTCATCTAATCCGAGATTACGTGGAGCAAAAGGAAGTAGTGATAGACAAGATTGCTACCGATGATAACATAGCAGATCCTCTCACTAAAGCATTACGACAAGATAAGCATGAAGGGCATGTTAATTCCATGGGAATTAAACGTGTTCCTAAGTTGTAGTACTCTTTTATGGATTAGATTCATTCCCTTTTGTACTCTATACGACATCATCGTTTTGATATTTTATACATATTTTGTTTTTTCATGTGGAATTGTACGACAATTTTTGAACACCACAAAGTGAACTGAACGAACATTATATTTTTTCAGTCCTTAATTGCCCACATGAGCTGATAACTCGGCAATTATTTTGTGACGTTGGTTGATGGTGGGTTCAACGAGCCATAAGTCAACCATTGGACCGACCAATCACGGAGGCGATTTATACGGATATCTCGTAGGACACAATTGTGACATCGACGTGGAGTCCTAAATGTTTTATAACATTCGGTGCCCGGTCGTGAATAGGACTTCCATGGTGATCCTAAGAGTCGATTCTTTTGACTATCGACTGTCTCTTGAGACTAAGGCAGATTTTGGGTGACTTTGGTTTCTTTCTCACGGTCATCCGTAACAGGGGGCCAAGTAGATTTTTTCTGGGTCATTTCATGCTGTGCTTAGATCGGAAGGAGTCGAGTTGAAGGAAATATTCAGCCTTTATCGTGCTCGATATTTCTCGGGGCCACTCGAGGAGTCAGAATCGAAATGCATGGCCATGCTCGGATACGGATTCGTTTTATCGGTTAAGTTACTCTCTAGTCGGGAAACCACTCTAGATACAGATCGATTGTAAAATACGACCTTTGCGGATCCGGATCTGTAAATTGTTTTACATTGAGTGGGAGAAATTTTAAATGAATATGAGAATCGGTTATCGCACATACACTTGTACGGACAAGTGGGAGTTTGTTGGAGCTTGTGTCCTCCAGTTAGTGCGGATAACGTCATTGCACATACACTTGTACGGACAAGTGGGAGCTTGTTGGGGTTGGTGTCCTTAACAGTTAGTGCAAGGACTTATAAACCTCTAAAAGGATCAAAGGGCATACTTTTGGTATTATTATCAGTTGATCCACGTTTATCAATAACGGTTGGCTTGCTAGATAAGTTTGACGTTATTGTCATACAGATGGCGGTGATCAACTGGTCCCTAAAAGTCACACCTATAGGATACGTTTGAGAGACGTGACGATGAAAATACAAACATGTAGATGCCAATTTTGACTAACCAGTTAGTCTGAGTTATTTGACTATTATTTAGTCAAAATGTGATGTTGAGATATGTTATTTAATACGGATTAAATAATAATGGCTAAGACGAATTAAACGGTTAATTCGTAAAATTGAATATAAGCGTTTTATATTTAATTAAATGTATATTGAAAATAATTATACAATATTGTCTTTGTCGGACATGTATTAATAATTCAACTAATCCGTGTTATTAGTTGATGTTTTAATATCCGATAACCGATGACAGTTTATAATATATACCGCGTCGTATACATTTTAGCCTCGGACCACGAGTTGAACGTAAGGAGAAAACGGAAGCCCATTCCCTCCTTGATCCACTCGGCCAAACCGAAATTAGGAGAACAAAAGGAGAGCTCCTCCTTCTGTTTAACCTAATCATCATTAGTGAAAAAGAATTAGGGTTTTGGAGATTAAGTTTTCTCTGAAACTGAGATCTCACATCTCGAGAAAAACTCACATCAAGTTCTCCCAATATTGCAAGACAATCGGAGAACACGTTCTAGCACAAGGGCATTTCTCGGACGGTCTTGGGTGCAACAATTAGGAGGGAATCTCTGTTGATTTCTGTTCTTTACGCCGTGCATCAAAGGACCCGAGGTTGATTCTTTATCTTTATCGTTTCATTGTTGTATTTCGTTTATGACCATATTTCACATGTTAAATTTACGTTATAGTCCTAAATTTAAAGGGTCTTATACGGATATTACCCCACACAATATTTGGGTGGAGATGTTACAATTGCAACAGGTTGTGTCACCGAGCTTTTGAGTGTAGAAGTGCACCCAGGAACGACAATAGAGGGGGTAATCAAGGGAGCTATCGAACTCCAGCACCAAGTTTTGGGAGCAATAGGTATCCGGGGCAATGGAGTACCCAGAGGAGCTACAACAATAGGCAAGGCAATGGGGGTAATCAGAGTAATGGTGGAAAGACTTTTGGTACAACTAGTATAGTACAAGGGAATGAGGATAAGGGTAACTAGTTTTATTGGGAGGATTAGAGTCTTATTATTTATATAAGTATTTAAGTTGTTAGTAGTTTAATAAAGTAATAGTAGTTCCGAAATTTTGGGACGAAGTTTATTTTTAGGGGGGTAGAATGTGACACCTCATGTTTTAAGTTTATTTTATGAAACATTTTCATGATTTGAGTTAGTTTTGTGATACATTTTGATAACTATGACATGGTTTGATAATTATTAAGTAAGTTATTGTGTTGCAATGATAATGTGATGGCATTTAGATGTATTGATGATTTCAAGAGGCTTGTAGCATTTTTGGATGAACTTCGGGATGAAGTTCATTTTAAGGGAGGAAGACTGTATACCCCGTAATTTGATAATATTTATAAGAATAAATAATGTAATTCAAATAATTAATTAATGGCATTTATAATAATTGCAAGTAAGACGTTAATTAAATAATAAAGCAAGTAAGCCAGTCAGGAATTGGATTTAAAGACAATTAAGCCTTGGGCCGTGTGTTGTGGATAAATGGGCCGATTTTGTTGGCTTAGCATGAGTATTGGTCGGGATTTGTATCGGGATTTAATATTAATAATATATAATAATAATAGTAATAGTAATAGTAATAGTAATAGTAATAGTAATAGTAATAGTAATAGTAATAGTAATAGTAATAGTAATAGTAATAGTAATAGTAATAGTAATAGTAATAATAATAGTAATAGTAATAGTAATAATAGGAATAATAATAATGGTAAATCCTATAATAATTAGAATGAGGCAATAGTTTCCTAATTGGCATCATATACTCCCTAAACCTAGACTATTAATACAAAGTAAATCTAAAAAGTAATTCATAAAAGTAGAGGACGGAGATTTAGAAGACGGAAGAGCAATTAGCGATGAAAGGTAAGATTGTCTTATAAATAATTCAACTCGTATTTTATTTAATTGAAATCGTATAACATGACCATGACCGTATAACATGACCATACCGTGACCTTAACCGTATCTCTATCGTGGACCGTCTCGACCTCACCGGACCTGTTATTGACCGACGTTGACTAACCAAGGCTGGGAACAAGGGGTGGTTGTTGTGGTGGTTGGGTGTTGTGCCGAGTTGGTTAAACACGGGTTTCAAACCCTTTAATGGACGAGTCTTGATCTGGGCATGGTGGGGTTGTGATGTGTGGGAGTAGTCGACCACAGTGGAGGTGTCGGGGTGGTGGTAGTAAAACAGGGGAGAACAGGGGAAAGGCTGCGACCGTCTTAAGACGAGAACCGTGATTGTGTTTGTGACTGTACCGGGGAAAGGGGGCCACCCCTGGAGTCACCGTGGGACAGTGGTTTCAACGGTGGTGGCTAGAGATGGTAGCGGTGGCTGTGGTGGTGTTGGCGAGGAGCTTTATACATGGTGTTTGTCGATGTCGGTTTTTGAAGGGGGCTATTAGGGCGGGTGTTTGTGGGCGATGGTGGTGGTATGGCTGGTGGTTAAGGCATGGTGGGATGTGTTGGGTTGCAGGCTGGTTGTGAAGGAGTTGGGTGGAGTTGGTGGTGGCTTGTGGTGTCAGGTTTGGTGGGTTTAT